>NW_024424341.1:49457203-49480666 GCF_017311325.1 Ursus maritimus | reverse complement strand
AGGGTCTTGTTTTTTTTTTTTTTTTTTTTTTTTTTTTTTGTCTATCTCTTTTTTTTTTCTTTGTTGATTTTATTTTTTAAATTTGACATATGAGTGAAATTATATGGTAGTTGTCTTTCTCTGACTTGCTTATTTTGCTTAGCGTCATACTTTTTAGATCCATCCATGTTGTTGCAGTGGCAAGATTTCATTCTTTTTATGGCTGGATAATATTCCATTGTCTATATAAGTACCACATCTTTATCCATTCATCTATCAATGAACACTTAGGTTGCTTCCATAATTTGGGTATTGTGAATAATGCTGCTATGTAAACATAGGGGTGCATGTATCCCTTTGAATTAGTATTTCATATTCAGTAATGCAATTACCGGATCGTAGGGTGGTTGTATTTTTAATTTTTTGAGGAACTTCCATACTGTCTTCCACAGTGGCTGCACCAGTTTGCATTCCCACCACAGTGCAAGAGGGTTCCTCGTTTTCCACATCCTCACCAATACCTGTTGTTTCTTGTGTTTTTGATTTTAGCCGTTCTGATAGTTGTGAGGTGATTTCTCATTGTGGTTTTGATTTGCATTTCCCTGATGATCAGTGATGTCTTCCTTGGAGGAATGTCTGTTCATGTCTTTTGCCTGTTTTTTAATTGGATTATTTGTTTTTGGGTGTTGAGTTGTATCAATTCTTTATATATTTTGGATACTAACCCTTTATCAGATATGTCATTTGCATATATCTTCTCCCATTCAGTAAGTTGTCTTTTAGTTTTGATTGTTTCCTTTGTGATGCAGAAACTTTTTATTTTGACGTATTCCCAATAGTTTATTTTTGCTTTTATTTCCCTTGTCTCAGGAGACATATCTAGAAAGTTGTTGTTACAGCCGATGTCAGAGAAATTACTGCCTTTGGTCTCTCCTAGGATTTTAGTGGTTTTAGGTCTCACATTTAGGTCTTTAATTCATTTTGAGTTTGTTTTTGTGTATGGTGTAAGAAAGTGGTCCGGTTTCATTCTGTTGTATGTAGTTGTAGAGTTTTCCCAACACCATTTGTTGAAGAGACTGTCTTTTTCCCACTGTATATTCTTTTCTCTTTTGTCAAATTAATTGGCCACATAATTGTGGGTTTATTTCTGGGCTTTCTGTTCTGTTCCATTGATCTATATGTCTGTTTTTGTGCCCGTTCCATACTGTTTTGATTACTACAGCTTTATGATTTAACTTGAAGTCTGGAATTGTGATACCTCCAGTTTTTTTTCCTTTTTAAGATTGCTTTGGCTCTTTGGGGTCTTTTCTGGTTCCATGCAAACTTTAGGAGTGTTTGTTTTAGCTCTGTGAAAAATACTGTTGGTATTTTGATAGGGAGTGCATTAAATCTATAGATTGCTTTGGGTACTGTAGAAATTTTAACAGATTTGTTCTTCCAGTCCATGAGCGTGGAATGTCTCCATTTATTTATGTTGTCTTCAGTTTCTTTCATCAGTGTTTCATAGTTTCCAGAGCATGGGTCTTTCATATCTTTGGTTAGGTTTATTCATAGATTTTTTTTTGTACGATTTTATTTTTGGGTGTAATTTCTATACCCAACGTGGAGCTTGAACTTAAAACTCCGAGATCAAGAGTCGCATGCTGTACCAACTGAGCCAGCCAGGCGCCCTCTAGATATTTTATTATAAAATAAACTAATTACTCTTGCATCTCTTTTTTAAGATCCAAAGATACTGATTCTGGGTGATACCAGTACAGTCACTCATTTGCTTTACCCCACAATACAAGTCCAATAGTCTGTGAATTATTTCTTTTATTACACAAGTAATACATATGTTTATTGTTTCAGGGATCAGTGATGTTCAGTGATGTGTCTGTAGACTTCTCACAGGAGGAGTGGGAGTGCCTGGACCCTGGTCAGAGGGACTTGTACAGAGATGTGATGTTGGAGAACTATAGCAATCTGCTGTCAATGGGTAAGGGCTTCTATACCAGTCATTTAGAGTTCTCCTCTGGAATGTTTCTTCCACAGTGAATTTCCCATCTGCTTTTCGAGTTACCGGCTGAATTTCTGCTCCTTATTCCCAAATAAGTGGTTTGAGCTGCAATGAAAAGGAAGAGTTGGAAAATGGGCACCTCCAGTGACTGTGGCAGAAGCTTCATCCTCTTTCTTTGGCTGTTCCTGTAGTGGCATCTCCTCTTTGGCCATCAAGGGACTGGATCTGATTTCTGGATCTGGTTTACCCACAGCATAACCATGTCCCATATCTTTTCTTGTGAGCAGGACTTTACATTCCTAAGCCTCAAGTTATCTCCTTATTGGAACAAGGAAAAGAGCCCTGGATGGTTGGCAGAGAGCTGACAAGAGGCCTGTGTTCAGGTGAGTGAGAAATGACTGGGCAGGAGCAAGGCACTACAGTAAACTCAGCACCTTTGAGATGTTAACTGGGCTTCCGGGAAAAACTAAGTCCTCTTAGCATGAGTTTACAAACGACTTGTTTCATTCCTTCTCTCACTACTCTTTCTGCTGCTCTTCTCCAGCAACCCTCATAATTTCAAGTAGGACAGGCCCTTTACTTCCCCTCCAATAAAACTCTTTTACCCATATTTTAGATTCTGTTCCTTGCTGGCTTTTCTTCCTCTTAGACTCGTCTAAATGTTTTGTGTGTGTGCATGCATGCATGTGTGTGTATGCACTGCCCCTCCTCCAGGTACTGGTCTTCATGAATAATACTTGCCAGTGACCTGTTTTATCAGTTTGTTGTGCCTTTTTCCTTTACCCAGTGTTTTTCATTTACTGATTGTGCAAGGGAGCCTGCCAGGTGCTGCCATTTGCTAATCATGTCAGCTGTTAAGAACTTGGGAGTCAAGGGGCGCCTGGGTAGCGCAGTCGTTAAAGCGTCTGCCTTCGGCTCAGGGCGTGATCCTGGCATTCCGAGATCGAGTCCCACATCGGGCTCCTCCGCTGGGAGCCTGCTTCTTCCTCTCCCACTCCCCCTGCTGTGTTCCTCTCTCGCTGGCTGTCTCTGTCAAATAAATAAAATCTTTAAAAAAAAAAAAAGAAGAACTTGGGAGTCAAAAAGTAGTGCTAGGGGCGCCTGGGTGGCGCAGTCGTTAAGCGTTTGCCTTTGGCTCAGGGCGAGTGATCCCAGGGCTTTGGGATTGGGCCCCGCATCAGGCTTCCCCGCTGGGAGCCTGCTTCTTCCTCTCCCACTCCCCCTGCTTGTGTTCCCTCTCTCGCTGGCTCTCTCTCTGTCAAATAAATAAATAAAATCTTAAAAAAAAAAAAAAAGTAGTGCTAAAATATATCCATAAATAATTTCCACAAAGTAGAATCTAGTAAAGAGAATCAGGGAGCCCAGCAGAAAGTCCGAGGCTAAATATGCAGAAGTGGAAAATCCATACTGAATAAATAGTTGGGAGTCTTGCAAGTGATTGCAGTCACCTTCTATGATGACAATGTTGGGGAAAACAGAAAGGCCTATAAGGGAAAGGAAGAGGTGGCAGAGAAGGAGAGATTTAGGATAAAGTGTGATTTTATCCTAAATGCTCCAGAAAAGCATTACTATATAGTAAGTATGGGTCCCAGTGCTGGGATTACAGCATTGAATACGACATTCAGAGTTTTGCTGTTCTGGAGCCTATGTTCTAAAGGGTGAGAGAGGAAAAATAGGTATGTTTATAATGTCAGATGGTGGTAAGTGATATGAAGGGAGGTGAGAGAAGGCCTCTTTGATGAGGTGATCATTTAACCAAAACCTGAAGGAAGTGAGGGAACAAGTGCTGTAAATGTCTGGTAGAAGAGATTCAGGCAGAAGGAAAAGGAAGAACAAAGTCCCTGAATTAGGAGCTGTTTGGCTCCTACCATTGCGGTTGGAACAGAATAAGCAAAGAGGGACTTGTGGGAAAGGAGATCAGCAAAGTGGCAGGATGTACGTGCGTTAGTGTGTTTGTGTGTGAGTGCAGGCGAGAGGTGGGGTGGACCTGCAGGTGATGTGGGGTCTTGTGGGCCTTGGTATGAGCTTTGCGTTCTATTCTGAATGAGATGATTGGAGCAGGGGAGTGACATCATGTTTTTAAGGAGGTTGCTAATTTTGGGTTCTTTTTTTTTTTCATATTTTAGCAGATTAATTTTAGATTCTTTTGGATAGAATTTAGGGAGTCTATGAACTTGCATGAGGAGAAGACATACATCTTTATATTTACTAACCTCAAATTGAAAATTGAGTATTACTGTAACTTTGACATGAATGGAAATCACAGATATTTTCGTATCATTTTACTGTTAATGTAGACATATTGAAAAATTATTTGTGCTCATCTGTATTTCAGAATTACTATAGTACTAAGCTCAGTACTAGGTCTTACTGTTTAATGTATTAAGAAAACTCCAGGGCAACTGGCTCAGTCAGTTAAGCATCTGCCTTTGGCTCAGGTCGTGAATCCCGGGTCCTGGGATCGAGGCCCATATCGCGCTCCCCGCTCAGTAGGGAGTCTGCTTCTCCCTCTCCCTTTGCCCTTCCCCCACAACTTGTACGCTCTCCCTCTCTGTCTCTCAAAAAAAAACAAAAAAAAAAATCTTAAAAAAAAAGAACCAGAAAGAAAGAAAACTCCAGGCAGGTGGAAGAACCCCTGTGAAGGCCCTTCTAGGAGGGGAAAGCTTGATGTGTTTGAAGAACTGAAAGAAAGTCAGGGTTACTGGACTAGTGAGCAAGCGACAGTGGAGCATGAGTCAGGATTGGAGATCAGTTGGTCTTTGCCAGTGAGTGTGAGGAGTTTGGATTTGAGCAGTGGAAGGCCAGGCCACATTAATTTTGGTTGCTGAATAGATTAGTGTGAGAACTTGGTGGGGAGATGGGTTGGGAGGCTACTTCAGTGGCCTGAGTAAGAGGTGATTCTGGTTTAGAAGAGAGGCCATTGGCTGTGGACATAGAAGAGGATAGTTTTAAAACTTACTTAGGAGCTTAACTCTATGGAAATTGCTGAAATTTTCTATGGGAATAGGAGAAAAAAAATTATGCTGGAACGAATTCCTTGTTTCTGGCTTGAGATGTTCCAATAGGCTCCATTTTGATGTCTTAAACCATTTAATTTGCCTAAAATCCCCATTTTTGGTAAGAAATCCTTTCATAATAATAGCTATCAAATACTGAACACTTGACTCAAAGACACTTACAGGCATTATGCCTTTCCCTCCCAGGAATCATGAGGTAAAGATTATCTCCCTTTTGCAGATGAGGAAATGAGGACTTAGATTAAATAATTGCCCAGGACCCTATAGTGAGTAACTGTCAGAGTTGGAATTCCACTCTAATGAGCCTGCTTCCACTTCTTGTCATCTTTCCATGACAGTATTTTCTTTCTGTCTGCCTTAAACTTTAGCCGCCTCCTCTCTCAGCCACTGCAGTGGTATATGAGTAAGTCTCTCTCTTCTCCCAAGATCAGCATCATAAAATACCAAGACAAACAGTATTTTTACTGACTCACCAGAACATAACATATTCTGGGGCGCCTGGGTGGTGCGGTCATTAAGCGTCTGCCTTTGGCTCAGGGCGTGATCCTGGCGTTCTGGGATCGAGCCCCACATCAGGCTTCTCCACTGGGAGCCTGCTTCTTCCTCTCCCACTCGCCCTGCTTGTGTTCCCTCTCTCGCTGGCTGTCTCTCTCTGTCAAATAAATAAAATCTTAAAAAAAAAAAAAAAGAACATAACATATTCTGAGTCTTCCCTATCTGCTACTCACACCAATTTAGCTTAATACCCTAGACTGACTTCAGGTTCTGCCCCCTTGTGGCTAGCCCTTTGTAATCTCTTTCAAATTTCGGCCAATCTATCCTTGCTTTGGAACCTATTCAGTTTCCATTGCAACTGGGAGTGCTGCTGTTCTGACACTAACTGCCCAGAGTTAGCGTAGACCCCACAGATGAATAGCAGAGTTGTAGGGGCGCCTGGGTGGCTCAGTCAGTTAAGCTTCTGTCTTCGGCTCAGGTCATGATCCCGGGGTCCTGGGATCAAGTCCCGAGTTGGGCTCCCTGCTTAGCGGGAAGTCTGCTTCTCTCTCTGCCCCTCCCCCCTGCTCATGCTCTCGCTCTTTCACTCTCTTTCTCAAATAAATAAATAAAATCTTTTGAAAAAACCAGCAGAATTGTACACAAGACTGCCCTCACTTTATCTTATTTTACTTTTGAAAAGATTTTATTTATTTGAGAGAGAGAGAGAGCAAGCACGAGTGGGGGAAGGGGCAGAGGGAGAGGGAGAAGCAAACTCCCTGCTGAGCAGGGAACCCAATGCAAGGCTTGATCCCAGGACCCCGGGATAATGACCAGAGCCAAAGGCAAACACTTAACTGACTGAGCCACCCAGGTGCCTCAAGACTGCCCTCACTTTAGATGGCGGCTGCCAAGTCTCAGAGTTCTTAGACACCTACACTTCTGAGCAACTGGCTATAAATTTGGGGAATTCCATAACTACTGAAAGTTTAATAATTTGCTAAAATGATTCACAGAACTCCAGAAAGCTCTGTACTTATAATTGCAGTTCTACTCTGAAGGATATATATTAGGGCAAGGTCTAGTAGGCTTCCAGATGCAGAGGTTTCACTCCCTTTCCCTGTGTAATCAAAGTGTGTCATCTTCTTGGCACATCACATGTGTTCACCAACCAGAAAGGTCTACTGAGCTTTGATGTCCAGAGTTTTTATTGGGATTTAATCACACTGGCATGATGGAGTGGCCAATGACTCAGTCTCTGGCTTTTCTCTTCCCTCAGAAGTCCAGTAGCTGAAAGTCTACTTTCTAACAACATGCTAGATCTTTCTGGTCACCAGTTCCTATCCTGCAGCTTTCTAGGGATCTGCCATGAGTCATCTCATTAGCATAGCCAAAAACACTCCATCACTCAGAAAAGTCCAAGGGTTTTTGAAGCTCTGTGTTAGAAACCAGAGACAAAGACCAAATTTATTGATCATACTACAGAGCCCAGAAATCTTCCCGCTGTGTGCCTTTATTCCTCTCAGGAAACCTTTAATGGAGGTCAGAAAATTATCCACTTTTTTTAAATACACGTAGTATAACGGTTTCTTACGTGTACATGCTTGCATGCTTACATAGATGTATACATGACTTGTAATCTTTTCATATGCCCAAGTATTATATATTTACCGTCCTTTCCTTATGATTCTGGTCCATCAATATTTGAGAATCATTGTGGTTTCCTTTTTCTGTAGTCTCCTCCCTCACATTCTGTGTTATATCTCATTTCAGTGCATTTTGGGGGTTTATTTTCAGATTAAACAGATCTACTTGAGAACTGTATGTCATTTACGACCAGATACTATTTTCACTTTAATTTGTCCATTTCTATTGTTAAAGTTTAACTTTTCACAAATGGGTGGTGGGAGTGGGGTCGGGCAGTAAGAATATTTACCATTTCATTTTCTTTCAGATTTGGAATCAATGTGTGAAACCAAGTTACTGTCTCTGAAGAAGGAAGTTTATGAAATAGAATCATGCCAGAGGGAGATAATGGGACTTACAAAGCATGGCCTTGAGTACTCCAGCTTTAGAGACATTTTGGAATATAGAAGCCACTTTGAAAAACAGCTGGGATATCAAAGTGGGCATTTCAGCCAAGAAATAGTCACTCATGAATACATGCCCACATTTATTCAACAGACATTCTTTACTCTACATCAAATAATTAATAATGAAGAGAAACCCTATGAATGTAAGAAGTGTGGAAAGGTCTTTAGTCAGAATTCACAATTTATTCAACATCAAAGAATTCATATTGGTGAAAAATCTTATGAATGTAAGGAGTGTGGGAAATTCTTTAGTTGTGGCTCCCATGTTACTCGACATCTGAAAATTCACACTGGCGAAAAACCCTTTGAATGTAAGGAATGTGGGAAGGCTTTCAGTTGTAGCTCCTACCTTTCTCAACATCAACGAATTCATACTGGTAAGAAGCCCTATGAATGTAAGGAATGTGGGAAGGCCTTTAGCTATTGCTCAAATCTTATCGACCATCAGAGAATTCACACTGGTGAAAAACCCTATGAATGTAAAGTATGCGGGAAAGCCTTTACTAAGAGCTCACAACTTTTTCAACATGTGAGAATTCATACAGGTGAGAAACCCTATGAATGTAAAGAATGTGGCAAAGCTTTTACTCAGAGCTCAAAGCTTGTTCAGCATCAGAGAATTCATACTGGTGAAAAACCCTATGAGTGCAAGGAATGTGGGAAAGCCTTTAGTAGTGGCTCAGCACTTACTAATCATCAGAGAATTCACACTGGGGAGAAACCTTATGATTGTAAGGAATGTGGGAAAGCTTTTACTCAGAGCTCACAACTTCGTCAACATCAGAGAATTCATGCCGGTGAGAAACCCTTTGAATGTCTTGAATGTGGAAAGGCCTTTACTCAGAACTCACAACTTTTTCAACATCAGAGAATTCATACAGATGAAAAACCATATGAATGTAGTGAATGTGGAAAGGCCTTTAATAAATGCTCAAACCTTACGCGACATCTGAGAATTCATACTGGTGAAAAGCCCTATAACTGTAAGGAATGTGGGAAGGCATTTAGCAGTGGCTCAGATCTCATTCGTCATCAGGGAATTCATACTGATGAATAATAAAAGTTAAAGCTCTTGTTACCTTCCTAACATTTGAAACAAACAAACAAACAAAAAATTCACATTTGATAGTTACACTTTCACTATTTTTTGTTTTTAAATTTTATTTTACATTTCTTTTTAATTCAAATGTATTTTACTCTAAGTTATGAATTAAGATTCTAAGTTGACGTTTGTCCTGTCCCCCAATCTTATACTAAGGGCAGTTGTTCAATAATGCTTTTCTTGCCCATTATTTTGTTTTACCTTCTTGGTGAGACATTATATCCTTGTTGATATTTGCTTGTATTTTTTTCTTCTCTGACCTATGTATTTTTGCTTACACCAATATCACACTGTTTAAAATTGTGTGACCTTGTATTTTTTAAGTGTAGAATTGTAACCTTGTTTTTGAAGTCAGTATTAATCTTGTGTTTCATTTCACAAATTTGTATTTTCTTATATAAAACAGAAAATCAGAAAACCAGCAACTAAAAACCAAGATTAACAGCAATCATAGCAACTGTCAATGATTACTCTTAAGTTGATAGAGCAAACTTCCCAGAATTTGTTTTTAAAGTCATGATATGCATGCATGTTATCCCTTCACCTGTTTTGATCATGCCAAAAAATATGGTTGCCATTCAGTAAATATAGGTTTTTTAAATGAGTTATATATACTTAGTGACTTTTCAAAATGACTTTATTACTCATGTTCTGTTTGCATTAAATGTTTGCAGTTATGAAATATGCCCTGATTACTATGACCCCAGATTTATCTTTGAATGTTTGTTTCTTTCTTTTAAAACATCTATTTTAATTGCTGAAAGCATGCACATTTTCTCCCTATAAACTGTTTTGTTTCTTTTTATCCACCCCAGTCTCATACTAGAAAGGTAATTAACCACTGTTATCAAAGTGGTGTTTATCCTTCTAGTTTTGTTTTGTTTTTACTTTTTACTTATATATGTTAGTGGCATTTTATTTCGTATGTATTATTAAAAATAATCATGCTGTGTGTATTGGTTTGTTGTGAAGATTCAATGAATTAATAAATGTAAAGTGCTTAGAACTATTCCTATTACACAGTAAATGTTTAGTAAAAGTTGTCCACTATTTTCACTGATACACTCATTTTCATAGTTATCTTCATTATTATTTGTGGAAAGGATTTTTTTTTAAGTTTATTTAAGTAATCTCTGTACCCAACATGGGGCTTGAACTCATGACCTGTGATCAACAGTCACACACTCTTCCGACTGAGCCAGCCAGGTGCTCTTCTTTGTAGAAAGGATTTTGACCATGTTGCTTACCTTTGTCTAAATCAAAGAATTCCTAATGAAAAAAAGAGAAATGAACACAATTAGTATAGGAAAGATTTTCTCATCACTCATTATTCAGCATAGAATTTTAAAAGGAAAAAAATTGTGGATAGTCTTCCTTCAGACTTCTGTGCTTGCACAAAAGATTAATGCCAGTCTGAAACCCTACAACTATAATGGTGAGTAGTTGAAACCACAGCTGTCAAAAAACAGGAAGAGATCAAGAATATTTTTCCTAATAATTTGTTGCCTCCCAAAACAGAAAACATACAGGCCACAGAATTTGACCAGAATGGAGGAAACAGTAACAATAGGATAGCCATCAATTATCTGAATTTTAACTTACTGCTCTCTATTGATTAACATGGGTTAGGGAAATAAGTCCTTAATATACATATTATTTAAATATGAATGAAAATGAACACAATTGAAAAACCTGTGAATGGCAGGTTGTATTGGAAGTTTTATAAGCCATTACGCATGTATATATTAAAATACTAGAGAGGCCGTTAATAAACAACATAGAACTCAAGGAGCTTAAATAAGCAAAAAAAAAAAAAAAAAGTCTAAAATGTGGGTAGAGAAAGGCATTATTAGTTATGCAGAAATAAATGAAAAGAAGTAAACAAATAGAAAATTTGATTATTTGACAGAAAAAGTAGGCATACTTTAGTCATTTGGGGAAGTAAGGATAATGGATGAGCAACATTGTGAAATTGAAAAGACTACATTTAAATTAAAGGGACTTTATCTTCTTGGGTAATGAGAATGTTCTGACATTTGTGGTGTATGGTTGCACAACTTTGTGAATATACTAAAAGCCACTGAACAATATACTTTAAAAGGATGAGTATAATAGTAATATGAATTTTATCTCAAGGTAAAAGTACTGTAGCTATTTTTATACCGTATCTGAAAATCTGACAAAATATGGGATTTTTATAAAGAAGATGAACTGACATCAAAATTGACTACAGCAGGGGTGTAAAATCTTAATAGCTTCCCCTCCAAAAGGAACATTTTTAAGTTAGAACAAAATTACTTTATTTATTTATTTTTGGTTCTAAGACCTTTTATTTATTTAGTTTTAAATAATTTTTTATTATATTATGTTAGTCACCATACAGTACATTCTTAGTTTTTGATGTAGTGTTCCACGACTCATTTTTTGCGTTTAACACCCAGTGCACCATGCAATATGTGCCCTCCTTAATACCTATCACCGGCCTATCCCAATCCCCCACCCCATCCCCTCTGAAGCCCTCAGTTTGTTTTCCCAGAGTCCATAGTCTCTCATGGTTCATTCCCTCTTCTGCTAAGTGAAATAAGCCAAGCAGAGAAAGATAATTATCATATGGTTTCACTCATTTATGGAACATAAGAAATAGCAGGAAAATCAGTAGGAGAAAGAAGGGAAGAATGAAGGGGGGGTAAACAGACCAAAATTACTTTAAATGCCAAGAAGCTATACTAAGGAAGACACCAAATTATCTATATTTAATAGATGAAAACTATGAAATGTTTTAGAAACTCCTTTAGGACACAGACTGAGATAGCAAGTTATCTATTTCTATTAATTTATAATCCTAATGTTAAAACTTGCTAAAAGAACACAAAAAGATCATATGCCGAGAATTGGTTATGAAAATATGCAATGTTATAAATGCATGGATCAAATCTAGTCATCTATTGAAAGAAAATAAATACCTGTCACAATCTGGATTTAGAAACAAAATGCTTCTGATAAACCCTTATCCAAACTTGCTATTTGCTTTCTGAAACTTGAAAATCAAATTGATTTAGATAACATAGTATCCCTTAGTATCAGAAACTCAGGAACCAAATGGATTGGGACAGTAGGAATTCTTGGAATATAACACAAGATAATTGACATGGATTTTCTAGAGTTCAAATAACTAAAGCACTATATGTGAAAATACACTATCAAGCCCCAATACCTTCTAGATGCACTCTTCTTTTTTTCTTAGCAGTATTTGACAGAATTGGATTTATCTTATAAATAAAAAGAGTTATCCTACTTGCTGCAAAACCACTGCGTTCATCCATTTGTATCCTGTCTAGTTCTCACTTGAAGAGTCTTTAAAACATAGCCAATGAATGCAATTACTGCCATGCAAATTAGCATGAGGGTGTATTAGGAGGAGGGAAGGAGCTTATTAACCACAGAATTTCAACTTTGATTGCAATTAGAGCGTAGAGGACTATGAAAAGCCTTCACTTCCATGACCGCAAGAAAAACCTTGACAAGATGAAAATCATACTTTCATATGGGACTGTATAAGAGAGGTGGAGACAAAGAAGCATTGAACTGAATTTCTGAGGCAAAAAAGCTCTTTTTAGGTAAACAGATTGCTGTGTGACTTTCCATACCTAAGTGCAGTGCATGTTATGGGGATGAAGATGAAGGAATACAGATGAAGAGACCGTAGAGATCAAGAGAAATGAGAGCCTACAGTGATACTTAGGACTTTCCGGATGGATTAAAATCTGGAAAAGCCCCAAATGCAAAAGATTTAAACAATACTATCGACCAACTTTACCTAATTGATATATTTTTTAAATGATACTTTCTGTACAATCTCTACCACAGAACATACTTGCTCTTCAATAATACAGGAAACACTATGATAGACCAAATGTTGGGTCATAAAAAAAGATTCAATAACTAGCAACAGGCCTACATCACACAGATTATGTTCTTTCATACAGAACAAAATGCAGCTCAATGATTAAAGATTATATAGAAAATCCTGTTTTCTTCCAGATGCTTAATAGTCTTAGCTTTTAACTTAGTATATGATTCACCTAGAATTAATATTTGTGTATTAGGATAAAGTACAGGTTGGGGTTCTTCCCCCCCCCCATGCAGATACTCAGTTGTTCCAGTACTTTTTGGTTTTTTTAAATAATTTTTTATTATGTTATGTTAGTCACCATACAGTACACCCTTAGTTTTTGATGTAATGTTCCATGATTCATTATTTGTGTATAACACCCAGTGCACCGTGCAATATGTGCCCTCCTTAATACCCATCACTGGCCTATCCCAATCCCTCACCCCCCCTCCCCTCTGAAGACCCCAGTTTGTTTCCCAGAGTCCACAGTCTCTCGTGGTTCATTCTCCCTTCTGTTTACCCCCCCCTTCATTCTTCCCTTCCTTCTCCTACCAATCTTCCTATTTCTTCCATAAATGAGTGAAACCATATGATAATTGTCTTTCTCTGCTTCACTTATTTCACTTGGCATAATCTAGTTCTAGCAGTTTTTTGGTGGAGTCTTTCAAGTTTTCTGTATAGAGTATCTTGTCATCTGGAAATAGTGAAAATTTTACTTCTTATTTGCTGATTTGGATGCCTTTTGCTTCTTTTTGTTTGATTACTGTGAGTAGGACTTCCAACACTATGTTAAATCAGTGGTGAAAGTCTACATCTGTCTCTTATTCCTGACCAGAGGGGAAAAGCTCTCGTTTTTTCCCCCCATTTAGGATGATATTAGCTGCAGGTTTTTCATAAATGTCCTCTATTATGTTGAGGTATATTCCCTATTTTGATGAAGGTTTTCATCATGAATGGATGTCCTACTTTGTCAAGTGCTTTTTCTGCACCTGTTGTAAAGATCATATGGTTTTTACCCTTTCTTGTACTAATGTGGTATGGCACGTTGATTGACTTGCAAATATTGAACCACTCTTGCAACCCAGGAATAAAACCCATTTGATCATGGTGACTGATTCTTTTAATATACTGTTAAATTAGGTTTGTTAGTATTTTATTAGGAATATTTGCATCCATGTTTATCAGGGATATTGGCCTGTAGCTCTCTTTTTTTAATGGAGTATTTATCTGCTTTTGGAATCAGAGTAATGTTGGCCTCATAGAATGGATTTGGAAGTAAAGAGAAATTAGGGAATCCATTCCATTTACAATAGCACCAAAAATCATACGTTATCTCGGAATTAACTTAACCAGAGACGTAAAGGACCTATATTCTAGAAACTACAAATCACTCTTGAAAGACATTGAGGAAGACACAAAAAGATGGAAAAATATTCCATGCTCATGGATCAGAAGAATTAACATAGTTAAAATATCCATGCTACCCAGAGCAATCTACACTTTCAATGCCATCCTGATCAAAATACCAATGACATTTTTCAAAGAACTGGAACAAACAGCCCTTAAGTTTGTGTGGAACCAGAAAAGGACCCGAATCGCCAAGGAATTGTTGAAAAGGAAAAACAAAGCTGGGGGCATCACGTTGCCGGATTTCAAGCTGTACTACAAAGCTGTGATCACAAAGACAGCATGGTACTGGCACAAAAACAGACACAGAGACCAATGGAACAGAATAGAGAACCCAGAAATGGACCCTCGGCTCTTTGGGCAACTAATCTTTGACAAAGCAGGAAAAAACATCCAGTGGAAAAAAGACAGTGTCTTCAATAAATGGTGCTGGGAAAATTGGACAGCTATATGCAAGAGAATGAAACTTCCAGTACTTTTTGTTAAAAAAGACTTTCATCTCCATTGAGGTGCTTTGGCACTTTTATCAAAAGTCAATTGACCTTCGGGTGCCTGGGTGGCTCAGTCAGTTAAGTGTCTGTCTTTGGCTCAGGTCATGATCCCAGGGTCCTGGGATCAAGCCCTGCATCAGGCTCCCTGCTCAGTGGGCAGTCTGCTTCTCCCTTTCCCTCTGCTGCTCTCTCTCTCTCTATCAAATAAGTAAAATCTTTTAAAAAAATCAATGGACCATAAATAAAGCAACACTTTATATGAACAATGTACAATTGTAAAATGAAACAAAAATACAGTTTATAATAATATCAAAGAATATAAAATACTTAGGAATAGGGTAATAAAAGATATGAAAGACCTTTATATGGAAAACTGCAAAACATTGCTGAGAGAAGTTAGACAAGATCTAAATAAATGGAGATGCCATGGCTGTGGGTTGGAAACTCAGTATCTTTGGTCAATTTTCCCCAAATTATCTACAGATTCAGTGCCACCCCAATCAAAATATCAGCATGTTTTTTAAAATTTTTTTTAAAGATTTTATTTATTTATTCATTCGACAGAGATAGAGACAGCCAGCGAGAGAGGGAACACAAGCAGGGGGAGTGGGAGAGGAAGAAGCAGGCTCATAGCGGAGGAGCCTGATGTGGGGCTCGATCCCATAATGCCGGGATCACTCCCTGAGCCGAACGCAGACGCCCAACCGCTGTGCCACCCAGGCGCCCCTGTTTTTTAAATTTGTAATTGGTAAAATTATTCTAAAATTTGTACTGTAGTCCCCCCACCCACTGCTTTATCTGCAAGGGATATGGTTCCAAGACCCTCAGTGAATGGCTGAAACTGCAGCTAGTACAGAACCAGATTTTTTTCTTTTCTTTCCTTATTAAGTTAAGAACTTGCACCTTTTCACTTAAAGGAAGTACTTTACAGCTTCTCGTTGACATATCCAAATTGCCAGCACCACTACTCTTGTGCTTTGGGGCTATTAAATAAAACAAGGATTACCTGAGCACAGGTGCTGTGATACCGCAATGGTTGATCTGAGAACCTAGACAGCTAAGTGGCTAATAGGCGGGTGGCATAGACAGTGTGGATACACTAGACAAAGGGACACGTCCCGGGTGTGACTGAGTGGGATGGCAGGAGATTTCATCACACTACCCAGAATGGTGCATGAGTTAAAACTTACAAATTGTTTACTTCTGGAATTTTACATTTACTATTTCTGGACTGTGGTTTGACTGTGGGTAACTGAAACCCAGAAAGGGAAGCTGTGGCTAAGGTGGTAGCTACTATCTGGACCCAAAGACCTAGAACAGTTAAAAATCAGTATTGAGAAAGAACGAATTGGAGGACTTGTGGCATCCGAATTCAAGCCTTGCTATAAAGCTATGATAGGCCGATAAAGACTAGAGTGTTTGTCTAAGGATAGACAAAGAGGTCAATGCAGTAGAATAGAGTCTAGAAATAGAAAACAATAAACCCCAGAGTTCAACTTGTATATTCTGGCGTGTCACAAATTAATTTGACCATGCAAACCATTTTCTTCCTCATGGTCATTAACATTTGTGAGAAATAGACACATCTGGGAAATAGTTACTAACTAAAGCACATGAATAGAAGAATAAAGTTGTGGAAAATACTGTAGGTAGTTAGCTAAGTATCTGGGGCTAGCGCTCTTCCACGTCTCTAGTATTAGGCTCTAGTTTGTCAGGGAAATGGGTCCTGCTCTGCAGAACGAATTGTCCCCCACCAAAGATCTCATAAATCTTTCCTTCCTATATAACTTCCTCTCCAGTCAGATCCTGTGAGAGAGATTTTCTTGAACACTGAATTATGGTAATTTTTATAGGAAAAAGCGATTCCAAACCTTTCTTTTCTTCATATGCATACATTTTTAATGTATCTTTTATTATATTCCTCTACCAAAATTACAGCAGTAATATATTTTCACAACTAGTAAACAATGAACACTCATATAAATAAATATCATGCCCCCACCTCAATTCTTTCAGACCTGTCCATAATTTCAGCAAAGCTTATTTATCTTTTCATACCTTTCTCCCTGCTCATATCAACGTCACACACGTCGATCTGATTTGTCCTTGTTCAGGTTTTTATTTTTTTTTATTTTTATTTTTTTTTTAAGGATTTTTTATTATATTATGTTAGTCACCATACATTACATCCCCGGTTTCTGATGTAAGGCTCAATGACTCATTAGTTGCGTATAACACCCAGTGCACCATGCAATACGTGCCCTCCTTACTACCCATCACCGGTCTATCCCATTCCCCCACCTCCCTCCCCTCTGAGGCCCTCAGTTTGTTTCTCATAGTCCATAGTCTCTCATGTTTCATTCCCCCTTCTGATTACCCCCCCTTTCTTTATCCCTTTCTTCCCCTACCGATCATCCTAGTTCTTATGTTCCATAGATGAGAGAAATCATATGATAGTTGTCTTTCTCTGCTTGACTTATTTCACTTAGCATTATCTCCTCCAGTGCCGTCCATGTTGTAGCAAATGTTGAGAACTCGTTCTTTCTGATAGCTGAGTAATATTCCATTGTATATATGGACCACAACTTCTTAATCCAGTCATCTGTTGAAGGGCATCTCGGCTCCTTCCACGATTTAGCTATTGTGGACATTGCTGCTATGAACATTGGGGTGCATATGGCCCTTCTCTTCACTACGTCTGTATCTTTGGGGTAAACACCCAGTAGTGCAATGGCTGGATCTTAGGGTAGCTCAATTTTTAACTTTTTAAGGGACCTCCACACTGTTTTCCAGAGTGGCTGTACATTCCCACCAACAATGTAGGAGGGATCCCCTTTCTCCACATCCTCTCCAACAATTGTTGTTTCTTGCCTTGTCTATTTTTGCCATTCTAACTGGCGTAAGGTGGTATCTCAGTGTGGTTTTGATTTGAATTTCCTTGATGGCTAATGATTTTGAACATTTTTTCATGTGTCTGTTAGCCATTTGTATGTCTTCATTGGAAAAGTGTCTGTTCATATCTTCTGCCCATTTTTTGATTTGTTTATTTGTTTCTCGTGTATTGAGTTTGAGAAGTTCTTTGTAGATCTTGGATACCAGTCCTTTATCTGTAGTGTCATTTGCAAATATATTCTCCCATTCCGTGGGCTGCCTCTTAGTTTTTCTGACTGTTTCCTTGGCTGTGCAGAAACTTTTAATCTTGATGAAGTCCCATAAATTCATTTTATCTTTTGTTTCTCTTGCCTTTGGGGATGTGTCATGAAAAAGGTTGCTTTGGCCGCTGTCGTAGAGGTTGCTGCCTATGTTCTCCTCTAGAATTTTGATGGATTCCTGTCTCACATCGAGGTCTTTCATCCATTTGGAGTTTATTTTTGTGTATGGTGTGAGATAGTGGTCAAGTTTCATTCTTTTGCATGTAGCTGTCCAATTTTCCCAGCACCATTTATTGAAGAGACTGTCTTTTTCCCACCGGATGTTTTTTCCTGCTTTATCAAATATTAGTTGCCCAAAGAGCCGAGGGTCCATTTCTGGGCTCTCTATTCTGTTCCATTGGTCTATGTGTCTGTTTTTGTGCCAGTACCATGCTGTCTTTGTGATCACAGCTTTGTAGTACAGCTCGAAATCCGGCATTGTGATGCCCCCAGCTTTGTTTTTCCTTTTCAACAGTTCCTTGGAGATTCGGGGCCTTTTCTGTTTCCATACAAATTTAAGGACTATTTGTTCCAGTTCTTTGAAAAATGTCCTCGGTATTTTGATCGGGATAGCATTGAAAGTGTAGATTGCTCTGGGTAGCATGGACATTTTAACTATGTTAATTCTTCCAATCCATGAGCATGGAATATCTTTCCATCTTTTTATGTCTTCCTCAATGTCTTTCAAGAGTGATTTATAGTTTCTAGAATATAGGTCCTTTACGTCTCTGGTTAAGTTAATTCCAAGGTAACGTATGGTTTTTGGTGCTATTGTAAATGGGATGGATTCCCTAATTTCTCTTTCTTCGGTCTCGTTATTCGTGTATAGAAATGCAACTGATTTCTGAGCATTGATTTTGTATCCCGCCACGTTACTGAATTGCTCTATAACTTCTAATAGTTTGGGAGTGGCTTCTTTTGGGTTTTCCATATAGAGTATCATGTCATCTGCAAAGAGAGACATTTTGACTTCTTCTTTGCCAATTTGAATACCTTTGATCCCTTTTTGTCGTCTGATTGCTGTTGCAAGGACTTCTAGTACTATGTTGAATAATAGTGGCGAGAGTGGGCATCCTTGTCGAGTTCCTGATCTTAAGGGAAAGGCTTCCAGCTTTTCCCCATTGAGAATAATATTTGCAGTAGGCTTTTCATAGATGGCTTTTATGAGATTGAGAAATGTACCTTCTATTCCTACACTCTGAAGGGTTTTAATCAGGAAAGGATGCTGTATTTTGTCAAATGCTTTTTCGGCATCGATTGAGAGGATCATATGGTTCCTGAGTCTTTTCTTGTTGATATGATGTATCACGCTGATTGATTTGCGAATATTGAACCACGCTTGCATCCCAGGTATGAATCCCACTTGATCGTGATGGATAATCCTTTTAATGTACTGTTGGATTCTATTAGCAAGTATCTTGTTGAGGATTTTGGCGTCCATATTCATTAGGGAAATCGGTCTGTAATTCTCCTTTTTGAGGGGGTCTTTGCCTGGTTTGGGGATCAAGGTAATATTGGCCTCATAGAATGAGTTTGGTAGCTTTCCTTCTGTTTCTATTTTTTGAAATAGCTTTAGGAGAATAGGTATTATTTCTTCTTTGAATGTTTGGTAGAATTCCCCAGGAAAACCGTCCGGGCCTGGAGTTTTGTTATTTGGAAGGTTGTTTATCACTGACTCAATTTCTTCATAATTAATTGGCCTGTTTAAGGAATCAATTTCTTCCGGTTTCAATCTTGGTAGTTTATAGGTTTCCAGGAAGGATTCCATCTCTTCCAGATTGCTTAGTTTATTGGCATATAGCTGTTGATAAAAATTTCTAATAATCCTTCCAATTTCAATGGTGTTCGTCGTGACCTCTCCTTTTTCATTCATAATTTTAATAATCTGGGTCCTTTCTCTTTTCTTTTGGATAAGTCTTGCCAGTGGTCTGTCAATTTTATTGATTCTCTCAAAGAACCAGCTTCTAGTCCTGTTGATCTGCTCTACTGTACTTCTGGTTTCTGCTTGATTGATTTCAGCTCTAATTTTGGTCAACTGCTTCCTCGTGCGTGGATTAGGCCTGTCCCTCTGTTGCTGTTCCAGCTTCTTGAGGTGAGAATATAAAAACTGCATTTTAGATTTTTCTATTCTTTTGAGTGAGGCTTGGATGGCTATGTATTTCCCCCTTAGGACTGCCTTTGCAGTATCCCATAGGTTTTGGACTGTTGTATTTTCATTCTCATTGGTCTCCATAAATTGTTTAATTTGATTTTTGATTTCCTGGTTTATCGAGTCATTCCTGAGCAGGATGGTTCTTAGTCTCCAAGTGTTTGAGTTTCTTCCAAATTTTTCCTTGTGGTTGAGTTCCAATTTCAGAGCGTTGTGGTCTGAGAATATGCAGGGGATAATTTCAATCTTTTGGTATCGGTTGAGACCTGTTTTGTGTCCCAGAACATGGTCTATTCTTGAGAATGTTCCATGGGCATTAGAATAGAATGAGTATTCTTTGGTTCTGGGGTGTAGTGTTCTATATATATCTATGAGGTCCAACTCGTCGAGTATGGCATTCAAAGCCTTTGATTCTTTGCTTAGTTTTTGCCAGGGTGTTCTGTCTATTTCTGAGAGTGGAGTGTTGAGGTCCCCTACTATTAATGTATTTTTATTTATATGTCTCTTTATTCTGGTTAAGAGTTGGCTTGTGTATCTTGCTGCTCCCCTGTTGGGGGCATATATATTTATAATTGTCATATCCACTTGTTGAATACTTCCCTTAAGAATAATATAGTGCCCTTCTGCATCTCTAACTATAGTCTGTAGTTTAAAATCCAATTTATCTGATATGAGAATTGCTACCCCAGCTTTCTTTTGAGGTCCATTTGCGTGAAAGATGGTACTCCATCCCCTTACTCTCAGTCTGAATGCATCTTTGGGTTCGAAATGAGTCTCTTGTAGACAGCAAATGGATGGGTCATTTCTTTTTATCCAATCTGCAACCCTGTGGCGTTTTATGGGATGGTTCAAACCATTTACATTAAGACTGATTACTGAGAGATATGATTTTAATGTTGCCATGTTGCCAGTAAAGTCTTTGTTTGTATTGGCTGTGACTTTCTGTTCTGTATCACTCTTGGGGCCTTTTTACTTTTATAGAACCCCCCGTAATATCTCCTGTAGGGCTGGTTTCGTGGTTACAAAATTGGTTAGTGACTGGCGATTCTGAAATGTCTTTATTTCTCCATCAATTCTGAATGACAGCCTTGCTGGATAAAGGATCCTTGGCTGCATGTTTTTCTCTGAAAGAGCTTTAAATATGCTCCCCCAACCCTTTCTCTCATTCCAGGTCTGTGTAGACAGGTCTGACGTAATTCTGATGCTTTTGCCTTGGTACGTGAGAAATTTCTTTGCCCTGGCCGCTTTCAATACTGTATCCTTGCATCTAATATTTGCGAATTGCACTATGACGTGACGTGGCATAGGTTTGTCGTGGTTGAGCTTGGGAGGGGTCCTCTCTGCCTCTTGGACACGAATGTTTGTTTCCCTTGCTAGATTAGGGAAGTTTTCAGCTACAATTTGTTCAAATATCTCTTCTAGACCTCTGTTTTTCTCCACCCCCTCGGGGATGCCGATGATTCTAACATTGGATCGTTTCATTGAGTCAGTAATCTCCCGTAACCTACATTCGTGGGCGTGGATTTTTTTAAGACCATCTTCTATTTTCATTTTTTCCTCTATTAACCCATCCTCCAATTCACTAACCCGTTCCTCTGCTTCTGTGACCCTGGCCGTCAGAGCCTCTAGTTTTGCCTGCATTTGGCTCATAGAATTTTTAATTTCTGTCAGATTCGCTCTCATTTCTGTCCTTAGGGATTCTATATTCTCAGTAACCTTTTCGTTTATACTTTTTTCAATTCTACTCATCATTTTGACCATCGTTACTCTGAATTCCATTTCTGATACTTTGGTTACATCCATATCCATTATTTCTGTGGCAGAGGCCACAGACTCACTGTCTTTTCTTTGCTGGGGGGGGGCTTCTCCTTCTTGTCATTCTGATGAAGAGAGGTTGCGGGGTTTCCAGAGCCCAAATTATTGACTGGGTCCCAGGCCGTGCCCCTTGTTTTATAGGGATCTTAGGGATGTGGGCTTCTTTAAAGATTTTATTTATTTATTTATGTGGCAGCCAACCAGCGAAAGAGGGAACAGAAGCAGGGGAGTGGGAGAGGAAGAAGCAGGCTCCCAGCGGAGGAGCCCGATGAGGGACTCCTTTCCGGAACACCGGGATCGCGCCCTAAGCTGAAGACAGGCGCTCAATGACTGCGTCACCCAGGCGCCCGGGGTGTGGGCTTCTTGATTTTTCAGCCTGCCTTCTGGGGGAGGGGCCTGCCGCGCCGCTACTCAGGCAACCCTGTTTGGGTAGAGTCTCCGTGTCCCCTGCGAGGGAGGATGGGGATGGGCACTCCCTGAGCCGGTATTTCCAGGCTTTTGTTCTCTGGCGGCTTTCCCTGGCGGTTTGCTGGGATTGCGGCCCGTTCTCTACTAATGTTCTGGCCACTTTAACTCTGTTACTGTTGGTGCGGCTCAACCCTGCAGGGTCCTGGGATGTGCGCACCACACCCGGCATCCCAGCCCTCACTTCCAGGGCCGGCGTGTCTCTGTCCTTTGTGTTTCTAATGCCGCCAGCCGCCCCGCGCGCACTCCCGGAGCTCCCGGTCTCAGTCTATGCCCGGTGAGCACACCGGGATTCCGGAGTTCCGCGAGATGCCTGGTGGCGCGCGCACCCGGCTCACGGTCTCAGTCTGCTGTTTTGCGGGTGCCGTCTGCGAGCCCGCCCGCTCCCCTGTACAAGTGGCTACCGCTTCCCGGCACCCGAACGCTGCGGCTCCCTCCCCCTTCCATTTATCTTCCGATATCTGTGCTCGGTTTCATGGCTCCCCGCTTCGTACCTCAATACTCAGCGCTGGAGATGTTCATTTGTAGAGATCCAGATGCATCATCCTGCGTCTCAGGCTGGTTCCGTGGTTGTTTAGGCTGGTCTGGTACCTATCCAGCTCGACTCAGGGGACCGGCTGAAAAAGGGGTCCCCTACTCCTCCGCCATCTTAACTCCTCTCTTGTTCAGGTTTTTAAATGGCACCAAGCTCAGGGCAACTGTCTGGCTCAGTTGGTGGAGCATCGACTCTCGATCTCGGGGATCATGAGTTCAAGCCCCACATTAGGTGTAGAGATCACTTACAAAATAAATAAATGGCACCAAGCTATGCATCATTTTCTGTAACTTTCTTTGCTCAAGCAACAGTCTATCTCGTACATCCCTCCAGATCAGTGGGTTTAATCTTACTCTCTAAAATCTGCATTATATTGTGCATTATATCCCCGCTCGTGGTTATTGTGCGTCTTCTTTTTCACTTGATTAGTTTCTGTAGTGGTTTATTAATCTTTTGAAAGAATGACTTCTCGCTTTCTTGATAGTCTCTATTGTGTGGTTCGTCTCTTATTTATTATTTATTTTCTCTATTTATAATTTTCTTACTCAACTTTGGGTTTAATTTAATGCAGTTTTTATAATACAGGTGAATTTTTTTTTCTTTGATTTTTACCATTTCTTCTTTTCTAATATGTATATTGATGACTATAAATTTCCTGTAAACTTTACCTCATCCCGTTTCTTATGTTTTATTTTGATTACCATTTAAATAATTTTATAAGTTCAATGGTAATCATTTTCTTTAATCTATAATTGTAGAAGGAGGTCCCACGTACTCTGCACTCAGTTACCCTTAATGGTAATATTTTGCATAACTATAGTACAATATCAAGAAAAGAGTTTACCAGTTTTATA
>NW_024424341.1:49407379-49457193 GCF_017311325.1 Ursus maritimus | reverse complement strand
TACTCAGGCAACCCTGTTTGGGTAGAGTCTCCATGTCCCCTGCGAGGGAGGATGGGGATGGGCACTCCCTGAGCCGGTATTTCCAGGCTTTTGTTCTCTGGCGGCTTTCCCTGGCGGCCGGCTATGCCTCTTCTGAGAGTCAGAGCAGCAGCGGCCAAATTTCAGCCTCTGTCACGGAACAGAGGGATTGCGGCCCGTTCTCTACTAATGTTCTGGCCACTTTAACTCTGTTACTGTTGGTGCGGCTCAACCCTGCAGGGTCCTGGGATGTGCGCACCACACCCGGCATCCCAGCCCTCACTTCCAGGGCCGGCGTGTCTCTGTCCTTTGTGTTTCTAATGCCGCCAGCCGCCCCGCGCGCACTCCCGGAGCTCCCGGTCTCAGTCTATGCCCGGTGAGCACACCGGGATTCCGGAGTTCCGCGAGATGCCTGGTGGCGCGCGCACCCGGCTCACGGTCTCAGTCTGCTGTTTTGCGGGTGCCGTCTGCGAGCCCGCCCGCTCCCCTGTACAAGTGGCTACCGCTTCCCGGCACCCGAACGCTGCGGCTCCCTCCCCCTTCCATTTATCTTCCGATATCTGTGCTCGGTTTCATGGCTCCCCGCTTCGTACCTCAATACTCAGCGCTGGAGATGTTCATTTGTAGAGATCCAGATGCATCATCCTGCGTCTCAGGCTGGTTCCGTGGTTGTTTAGGCTGGTCTGGTACCTATCCAGCTCGACTCAGGGGACCGGCTGAAAAAGGGGTCCCCTACTCCTCCGCCATCTTAACTCCTCTCTTGTTCAGGTTTTTAAATGGCACCAAGCTCAGGGCAACTGTCTGGCTCAGTTGGTGGAGCATCGACTCTCGATCTCGGGGATCATGAGTTCAAGCCCCACATTAGGTGTAGAGATCACTTACAAAATAAATAAATGGCACCAAGCTATGCATCATTTTCTGTAACTTTCTTTGCTCAAGCAACAGTCTATCTCGTACATCCCTCCAGATCAGTGGGTTTAATCTTACTCTCTAAAATCTGCATTATATTGTGCATTATATCCCCGCTCGTGGTTATTGTGCGTCTTCTTTTTCACTTGATTAGTTTCTGTAGTGGTTTATTAATCTTTTGAAAGAATGACTTCTCGCTTTCTTGATAGTCTCTATTGTGTGGTTCGTCTCTTATTTATTATTTATTTTCTCTATTTATAATTTTCTTACTCAACTTTGGGTTTAATTTAATGCAGTTTTTATAATACAGGTGAATTTTTTTTTCTTTGATTTTTACCATTTCTTCTTTTCTAATATGTATATTGATGACTATAAATTTCCTGTAAACTTTACCTCATCCCGTTTCTTATGTTTTATTTTGATTACCATTTAAATAATTTTATAAGTTCAATGGTAATCATTTTCTTTAATCTATAATTGTAGAAGGAGGTCCCACGTACTCTGCACTCAGTTACCCTTAATGGTAATATTTTGCATAACTATAGTACAATATCAAGAAAAGAGTTTACCAGTTTTATATTCCCTTATTTCTGTATGTAACCGTTCTATATAATTTTATCACGTGTGTAAGTTTCTCGTAAACACCACAATACACAAAACTGTTTAATCACAAGGCTACCTTGATGCTACCACTTTATAGCCATGCCCACCCCTTCCCACACCCTTAAGCCCTGCAACTATTAATCTGTTCACCATTTCAATAATTTTTTAAATTTCAAGAATGCTATATAAATGGAGTCCTACAATATGTAGACTAGTGTGACTGGCTTTTTCTCTTTTTTCTCAGCGTAATTCCCTTGAAATCCACCCAAGCTGTTGCATGTACCAATGATTTGTTCCTTTTTATTGTTGAGTACTAGTCCACAGTGTGAATATGCCACAATTTTTTTTTGTTTTTTTGTTTTTGCTTTTTAATGTGCTACAATTTAAAAAAAACTAATCCTCCATTTAAGGATATTTGAATTATTTCCCAGTTTTGGCTATAACAAATAAGGCTAATATGAACATTCATGTACAGATTTTGTGTGAACAGAGTTTCCAGTTCTCTGGGATAAATGCATAAGAGTTCCACTGCTGAGTCATATGCTAAGAGCATTTTGAGCTTTATAAGAAGCTGCCAAACTATTTTTACGAGTAGGATGTGCTGTATTACTATATTACATATACCGCAATGTATGGGTGATCTAGTTCACCACGTCCTCACCCCCATCTGCTGTTGTCACAGTTTTTAGCCATCCTGATAGGTATGTAGCTCTCCCAGAATGGAATCTTAAACCAGTCATTCAGGAATTGTGTGACCAGCATTAATAAGGTAATCTGCTTAATGGACTCCTGCTATCCTCTAAAGGAAAGTAACTTTGCAATAACAGATCTGGTGGTGGTGGTGGTGGTGGTGGTGGTGGTTATTACTATTATTATTATTTTGCCTAGTACAATTTCCTTGTTCCCGCTCCCTTCTGACTATAAAATCTCTTGCTTTGTATGGCTCTTTGGAACTCCTTTTTACATGCCAGATTGAATGCTACCCAATTAAGGAATGTTGAATAAAGCCAGGGAGATCTTTAAATTTTACCCGTTGAATTTTAATATAGCAGTGGTCTCTAGTTGCCTGGTATCTGGCTCTGGGATGATTTAGGGCAGAGGAAGTACTGATTTGAGGTAGATAAGGAGATGGCTGGGATATATAGACTCTGGTTTGGTTGATTAATATGTAAAAGACATGCCTCTTGCTAAGCCGCTTGCTATCTCTAAGAATTGGCTAGCCCTGGGAGGGACTCCCTCTCAGTCTATAAGGCTCCCAAATGCCAGAACGTAAGAATACAGAAAATAAGAAAATATACTTCATGCAATTGGCCCTGTGGTGAATAGGTGCCAAACAAGACAAACACAGAGTCTAAGAAAACACAGAACACAGATATACAATAGAGGAATACTCATCAATAAAAAGGAGTTAGCCATTGATATGTGCAACAACTTGGACGGAACGTAAGGGCATTATGCTTAATGGAAAAAAGGCAATATCAAAAGGTACATTTTGTGTGAGTCTATTTGACATCTTCAAAACAGCAAAACTATAGTGACAGGGAACAGATAAGTAGTTGCCGGAGGACAGGGACATGGATGGGGTTAAATGGGTGTGGCCATTAAGGGGTAGCAGATTGAGTTCCTATGTGGTTATGGAACTGGTGGTGGTGGCCATTACAGGAATCTGGACATGAGGTCGACTTGCCTCGCGCTATGTCAGCACACGCATACACACGAGTGTATGTACAAACGGATGAAAATGGAGTAAGGTGTGTAACCTGGCTAACACTATTGTACAAAATCTATTTCCTAGTTTTGATATTGTACCACAGTTTATGTCACTGTGGGGGAAGCTGGGTGAACGGTTCGGGACTGAATGTACTGTTTTTGTAACTTCCTGTGAGTTTATAATCATTATGAAATAAAAAGCTTAAACATAATTTTAAAAGTAAAAAATAAATAAATAAAAATGTGAGAGTGAGTGCCAATCCCAGACCAATCTAAAAGTCTTATTTTTTAAATTTGTTGTCCCTGTTTATTACACTGATCACAGACCTACGATCATAAACTGCTGGTATTGGAGGCAGAGTAATGCTGTCTTCAAATATGTAGGCCTAAGGTGGCATCTCTCATGCAAACAAAGCAAAGCAAAACCAAATCAAAGTTTGCAAGCCGTTCGGGGGAGAATGGTCTATGCTTTTTTTTTTTTAAATTAATTATTTATTTATTTGTCAGAGGCAGAGAGTGCACAAGCAGGGGGAGCAGCAGGCAGAGGGAGAAGCAGGCTCCCCGCTGAGCAAGGAGCCCTTGCATGGGACTCGATCCCTCATGACCCGAGTGGAAGGCAGACGTTCAACCAACTGAGCCATCCAGATGTCCCATGTTTCATTTTCTTGTACAAAAACCTTTTACTCCCAGTTTTCAGCCTCAGCAGAGCAGCTCTGGCCTCAACCTTTCCATCCCCACAAAGGCGCCCGTGGTGTGGTGGCTGGGGCTCCTGCTCCCAGGCAGGCACAGCCATCACCGGGGAGCTGAAGACTGTCAGGAATGTTGCCATGCGTACAGCCTCCCCTCTGGATGGCCCAGTCAGGATGTCCTCACAGGCCCCAGTATGTCACTGCAGCCTCACAGCAGGCTTCCTGGTGGATCGAGCGGCTTTCGCGGCCACAGCCTGCGCACTCGCAGTGCTCTGACTGGGCTGAGTGGGCACTGCCTGTGTGACGTCTGTTTGGACAAGGAGAGTAAACTGAGGGGCACCTGGGTGGCTCAGTTGTTAAACGTCTGCCTTTGGCTCAGGGCGTGATCCCAGCATTCTGGGATCGAGCCCCGCATCAGGCTCCTCTGCTGGGAGCCTGCTTCTTTCCCTCCCACTCCCCCTGCTTGTGTTCCCTGTCTTGCTGGCTGTCTCTCTCTCTGTCAAATAAATAAATAAAATCTTTAAAAAAAAGAGTAAACAGAAAAGAGCTTCAGTTTTGTCTTTCATTGTCACTTTAAATATGCTCACTGTTGACAAAGCAGGAAAAAACATCCAGTGGAGAAGACAGTCTCTTCAATAAATGGTGCTGGGAAAATTGGACAGCTACATGCAAAAGAATGAAACTTGACCACTCTCACACCATGCACAAAGATAAACTCCAAATGGATGAAAGACCTCGATGTGAGACAGGAATCCATCAAAATCCTAGAGGAGAACATAGGCTGCAACCTCTTTGACATCGGCCACAGCAAATTTTTCATGACACATCTCCAAAGGCAAGAGAAACAAAAGAAAAAATGAACCTGTGGGACTTCATCAAGATAAAAAGCTTCTGCACAGCCAAGGAAAGAGTCAGCCCACGGAATGGGAGAAGATATTTGCAAATGACATTACAGATAAAAGACTAGTATCCGAGATCTACAAAGAACTTTTCAAACTCAAGGGGGAATGAAGCATGAGAGACTATGGACTCTGAGAAACAAACTGAGGGCTTCAGAGGGGAAGGGTGGGGAATGGGATAGGCTGGTGATGGGCAGTAAGGAGGGCATGTATTGCACGGCGCACTGGGTGTTATATGCAACTAATGAATCATCGAACTTTACATCAAAAACCAGGGATGTACTGTATGGTGACTAACATAATATAATAAAAAAATATTATAATTAAAAAAAAGAACTCAAACTCAATACACGAGAAACAAATAATCAAGTCAAAAAATGGGCAGAAGATATGAACAGACACTTTTCCAATGAAGACATAGAAATGGCTAACAGACACATGAAAAAATGTTCAAAATCATTAGCCTTCAGGGAAATTCAAATCAAAACCACATTGAGATACCACCTTACGCCAGTTAGAATGGCAAAAATTGACAAGACAAGAAACAACAATCCTGGAGAGGATGTGGAGAAAGGGGATCCCTCTTACACTCTTGGTGGGAATGCAAGTTGGTACAGCCACTCTAGAAAACAGTGTGGAGGTCCCTTAAAAAGTTAAAAATTGAGCTACGGTATGATCCAGCAATTGCACTACTGGGTATTTACCCCAAAGATACAGACGTAGTGAAGAGGAGGGCCATATGCACCCCAATGTTCATAGCAGCATTGTCCACAATAGCTAAATTGTGGAAGGAGCCAAGATGCCCTTCAACAGATGACTGGATTAAGAAGATGTGGTCCATATATACAATGAAATATTATTACTCAGCCATCAGAAAGAACGATTACACAACATTTGCAGCAACATGGATGGGACTGGAGGAGATTATGCTAAGTGAAATAAGTGAAGCAGAGAAAGACAATTATCATATGGTTTCACTCATTTATGGAACATAAGAAATAGGAAGATCGGTGGGAGAAGGAAGGGAAGAATGAAGCGGGGGTGAACAGAAGGGGGAATGAACCATGAGAGACTGTGGACTCTGGGAAACAAACTGAGGGCTTCAGAGGGGAGGGGGGCGGGGGATTGGGATAATCCAGTGTTGGGTATTAAGGAGGGCACATATTGCATGGTGCACTGGGTGTTGTACGCAAATAATGAATCATGGAACATTACATCAAAAACTAAGGATGTACTGTATGGTGACTAACATAATATAATGAAAGATTATTATTAAAAAAAAAGAAAAGAAAACTGAGTGAAGATGAGGGGAGGAAAAACCCTGGAGAAGCATGTAAGTAACTTATTCGGAAAGGGGATGACAAAACGTGTCAAGAAAATGCCCTGGCTTCATTAAATTGAGTAATAAATTTGAAAAAAACAAAGAAACAAACAAATAAATAAATATGCTCACTGGAGCTAGATCTTCCCTAATTCTGTTGAAAATTTATTTAGAGATCATGATTTTTTTTTATCACTCCTACCTACTACAAATGGTTTCAGCTCAGTAATATAAATGTCCATTCTTCATGGCTGAGTGAAAATTAAGACTTCTTCCTCTGCTTCGGTCTGTTTGCTGTTTATGGCAAATTTTATTTTCCAAAAATGAGTGCAACTATAATTTTGGTCCCACATGGTCTTCCAGAACCTTGCCACTTTCCCATCAGGAAGCGAAGACAAAATCCCCTTTCCACTGAATCTGGAGAGGCCTTTAAAATTGTCAGTACTCCTGGCGCCTGGGTAGCGCAGTCGTTAAAGCGTCTGCCTTCGGCTCAGGGCGTGATCCTGGCATTATGGGATCGAGCCCCACATCAGGCTCTTCCGCTATGAGCCTGCTTCTTTCTCTCCCACTCCCCCTGCTGTGTTCCCTCTCTCGCTGGCTGTCTCTCTGTCACATAAATAAAATCTTTAAAAAAAGTAAAATTGTCAGTACAATGGAGATGATGCTATGTGATTCTGAAGCTAGGCGTAAAAAGTGATATGGCTTCCATCTGGATTATCCTTGAGACTCTTGCCTTTAGAACCTTGAGCTGCGGTCTAAGATGTCTGAGGCTACCATGCTGTTAAGAAGCCGAACTGGCCCACACAGACCACATGGAGAAACCCTGAGATTACATGAAATAAGAGAGATGTCCCACCAACTCCCAGTGGCTCCTGGAACTCTGCACTGTTCCAGGTTCAGCTATCATGAAAAATTTGAGCCAAAACTCTCCAGTCAGATTGTTCCAGAATTCCTGACCCAGAGAAACCATGAAAGATAATAAATGATTGCTGCTGTTTGAAACCATTAAACTTGACAGACTGGATATACAAACAGACAATGCAGATCATATATGACAACTGAATCCTGACCTACAAACTCTGCAGCAACCAACTAGTTTCCAAGCAGGAAACCAAATTACAACCTTGGCAGTGATCAGCCCACAACATTTAGGCTTTGGACAATGAGTGCTAGCTTCCCAACCCCTACCGCCGCCCCCCCCCCCCCTTTTTTATTCCTCTTCTTCCAGTTTAGGAGCAACCAGAGAAAGCCAAATTCGATCCCCAAACCAGTCATATAATATGCACTGCTTCTCTTTAGCTCACCTCCAGCTTCTCTAACCCAATAACCTCCAGGGTATTCCCGAAGCCTTCCATTTTTCACTGTGAAGTTTTCCTACTCCCCTGCCTGCCTTTGAGCTCTGCCAAACACGAGTGACGGTGGTTGTAATACCAGTAAGTTGAAACAACCTAAGGATAACAAGACGATTAAATAAGTGGCAAGTAGAATTTACAAAATATTGTGGAAGAACACCTCGTGTTCAATATATATTTGATTTTAAAAACAGGTTAAGATGACATAAATATTCACATAAAGGATGTAAGCTTAAATACAGCTACATCTAAACAGAGTAATTAGAGGCATTTTTTTACACCTGATTGTAGACGGCGGAGGCACGTGTCGTTTTTGTGCGTGTAGATCTAACCCTCACGAGCGGAACGTCTGCTGCTGAGACTCTGGGTTCACCTGCGCGGGCCTCGCCTCCCGGAGGGGCTCCGAGCGCGCCCCCGGCCCGCGCGGGTCCTTCTGGGAATTGTGGTCCAGCCGCCAGGCCCACGCGCCTCGTGGCGCTGGGGCACCAGCTGCTGGGTCTTCTCGGTCCGCAGCTCACGTGGGCCGCGGGGGTTCCGGGGGACGCGGCCCATGAAGGTCTCGTGGCAGCCTCCGTGCCCAAGACCTCCAGACGGACGCCTGGAGAGGGGAGTCCCCCAATCTTACGGGCTGAGGGCGGCGGAAATAGCCGAGAGTGCCGGGGTCGTGCTAAGGGGGAACCAGGAAAACCGAACATTCGGGGCTCGCGGGATCCGAGGGGCGACATAGGGGGCTTCTTGGTTCTATTGAGATGCGGCGGATGGCTGCGACTGTGTGTTCCCAGGTTGGTGAGCTGTGATGCATCCTTGGGTTTGGGCGGGGAGGTGCAGAAGCCAGGGACCCTTGGATAAATCCCATCGGGCATTTTGGTTTGGGGGCAGCTGGAACATGGCAACCCCAGGTTGGTGGGGAGAGGACAGTGAGGTAGGGTACGGGGGTGGGGGTGGAGACCGTCTAGGGCTGCACGTTCTTAGATGTTTGTGACGGTGGCTAGATCTGTGCATTCTCAGGTTTGGGAGATGAGGGAGGAGTTCGTAAGTGGATGTTCCTGGGGTTGGGATGTGGGGGGGATCTTGGGTGTTCAGAGTGAGGATGCGCTCTGACATCCCTGGATTTGGGAATGGGGCTTGGACTTTGAGGAGGGGCAGCAGAGTCTTGTATCTCCACTTGTGTTATACGTGTTCCTATGAGACCACCTTCACCTTGACTCAGAGGGCTTTTCCAAAAGTGGGCCAAGGGATGTGTTATCAGAGGAATGGGCAGGTTGTTCTGGACACCAGGGTAAGCCAGACCTTCCATGGATTGCCAAAGAACTGCCCCTACGTTGCATCTGAGAAGCCCTAGAGCCCAAAGGAGTCAGCAGCTTCTTAAAGCTCCCAGGTGCCATGGAGTTACATGACCTTCCCCTGGGGACTTGGCTCTGGGGGTAGCAAAGTCAGGGGTATCCCATCTTGTAATCACCTGCACAGGTGTCTTCAAAAGAGAATTCTCCATACTCTTGGCCAGAAAGGCTATAGCGGTGTTGTTTTCACTTTGTTGTCCCAGTGGATGTTACAGCCCCAGATATTAAAGGTGGAGGTGCCCCAGTTGTGAATTTGGTATCCCAGGCCACCCCTGAGTCACAGCCTGGCTGTATCTCTGCAAAGCCCCTCTGAGTGCAGAGATTGCAAGATATGCGTGTTCTACATTCATCATGGTCTTTCAGATGGACGTTGGTTCTTGACACTTTTTTTTTAAAGTTTTTATTTTAATTCCAGTTAACATACAGTGTTATATTAGTTTCAGGTGTACAGTATAGTGACTCAGCGCTTCCATACATCACCCTGCGTTCATTACAAGTGCACTCGTTAATACCCATCACTGATTTAGTCCATCCCCCTAACCCCCATCCCTCTGGTAACCATCAGTTTCTTTTCTATAATTGAGTTGGTTTCTTGATTTCTCTCTCTCTCTCTCTTATTGTTTACCCTTTGCTTGTTTGTTTTGTTTCTTATTTCTACATATGAGTGAAAGTATATGGTATTTCTCTGATTTATTTTGCTTAGCATTATACTCTCTAGTTCTCTCCATGTCATTTCAAATGGCAAGATTTCATTCTTTTTTATGGCTGAATAATATTCCATTGTATATATATACTGCCTCTTCTTCATCCCCTCATCAATTGATGGACACTTGGCTGTTTTCATATCTTGCCTACTGTAAATAGTGCTGCGTAAACATCGGGTGCATGTATCTCTTTGAATTAGTGTTCTTGTATTCTTTGCATAAATACCCAGTAGTGTGACTGCTGGATCACAAGGTAGTTCTATTTGTAACTTTTGGAGGAAACTCCATACTGTTTTCCACGGTGGCTACACCAGTTTGCATTCCCACCAACAATGCAAGAGGGTCCCTTTTTCTCTACATCCTCCCCAACACCTGTTGTTTGTTGTGTTGTTGATTTTAGCCATTCTGACAGGTGCGAGATGATATCTCATTGTACTGTTGATTTGCATTTCCCTGAGGATGAGTGATATTGAGCATCTTTTCATGTGTCTGTTGGCCATCTGGATGTCTTCTTTGGAGAAATATCTGTTCATGTCTTTGGCCCATTTGTTAAGTGGATTATTTGCATTTTGGGTGTTGAGTTTTATAAGTTCTTTATATATTTTGGATACTAGCCAAAGCTTTATTGGATATGTTATTTACAAATCTCTTCTCCCATTCCATAGACGCCTTTTGGTTTTGTTGATTATTTCCTTTACTGTGCAGAAGCTTTTTTTTTTTTTAAAGATTTTATTTATTTATTTGACAGAGATAGAGACAGCCAGTGAGAGAGGGAACACAAGCAGGGGGAGTGGGAGAGGAAGAGCAGGCTCATAGCAGAGGAGCCTGATGCGGGGCTCGATCCCAGATCGCCGGGATCACGCCCTGAGCCGAAGGCAGACGCTTAACCGCTGTACCACCCAGGCGCCCCTGTGCAGAAGCTTTTTATTTTGATATATCCCAATAGTTTATTTTTACTTTTGTTTCCCTTGCCTGAGGAGAGATATCTAGAAAGAAGTTGCTATGGCCAATCCCAAAGAAGTTGTTGCCTGTGCTCTCTTCTAGGATTTTTACGGTTTCAGGTCTCCATTTAGGTCTTTAATCCATTTCGATTTTATTTTTGTATATGGTGTAAGAAAGTGGTCCAGTTTCATTCTTTTGTGTGTTTGCTGTGCAGTTTCCCCAAAACCATTTGTTGAAGAGACTGTCCTTTTCCCATTGCATAGTCTTTCCTGCTTCATTGAAGATTAATTGACCATACAATTGTCAGTTTATTTCTGGATTTTCTATTGATGCTTTTATTTTCCTTTTAGGTGAGGGTGGATCTGCACAGACTGCGTATGAGGATTTCTGGCATGTGACTCAGTCCTCATTTTTCCCGCTCCCTATTCTGCCCTCTTTGGAATCTGCTGACCCTGAGTGATCTGTGAAAAGATGAGAAAATGGCCGCCAGGTTCCTGGCAGCAAGACCCCCTGTCCCCAGTTAGGTGACATGTTTTTTCACTGCCTTGTGGACCCCACCAGGACTCTAAGACAAACATGAAAGATGGCACAGCTTCAGGATACTCCAGAGGAAAGCCCACTCTCCCTCCGCAATGCGCTCCCCCTACCTCACCATCATATCAGAGCCCTGGCACACCTTAACCTTTGCCCCTACTTTCCATTAATTTAGGTCACAAATGGTTCAGTATCTCTTCCACAAGCCCCAGTGTCTACCATGTACATTGAGAAGTGCTGTCCTTTCTTTAGGGTTTTTGTTTGTTTTTGTTTTATACTGCAATGGATTATAAAATTTAAATGACCTCAAATTTACAGAAAAATTGCAATACTAGAACAAAAAACACCAATATTTGTGTTCACACTCATGTTCATCAGTTGCCAGCTTTTTTGCCACAGTTCCTTTGCCATTGCATGTCTGTGCATTTATCATTTTCTGAATCATTTGAGGGTAAGGTGTAGACATCATCATGTCTTTTACCCCTAATTACTTTGGCACACATCTTCTATAAGCAAGAACAGTCCCTTAAATGACCATGGTATAATTTAGAAAATTTAACATTGATACAATACTATTGTCTGATCTCCACCCCATAATTACAATTTGCCAGTTGTCTCAATAACTTTCTTTATGGCCTTTTTCCCTTTGTTACCTCTCTTTAATCTGGAACACTTTTCCTTAAAGTTTCTCTGTCTTTATTGATCGTGATTTTTGATGAGTGCAGGCTCACCTATTTTGTAGAATGATCCTCAATTAAGATTTATTTGATAGTTCTTCATGATTAGATTTAGGTTTTACACTTTTGGCAGGAATGATGCAGAAGTGATGTGTCCTCAATGTGTCATATCAGATAGCACATAATATTGATTTGTTTCATTCCTAGTGATACTAACTTTGGTCACTGAATTAAATTAATGTAGGGTTGGAGTGCCTGGGCGGCAGTCGGTTAAGTGTTCGACTCTTGATTTTGGCTCAGGTCATGGTCTCAGCGTCCTGGGATTGAGCCCGCCTTGGACTCCATGCTTGGTGCAGAGCCTCCCTCTCCCTCTACCCCTCCTCCCGCTTGTGCTCCCTCTCTCTCTCTCTAAAGTAAATAAATAAATAAAATCTTAAAAGAAAATAATGTAGGGTCTTCCAGGTTTCTCCACTGTAAAGTTTCTATTTGGGGGTTGGAGAGGAAGAGGCAGCCCTCTTAAGCCAGCTGTCCCTATCATGTGGAAGGTATATCAAAGCCTATGAGGACAGTAAAAAAACCAGTGGTTACCAGGGGTTGATGGGAATGGTGAGTAGGAAGAGTGCAGAGGATTTCTAGGGCAGTGGAAATACTCTGTATGATACCATAATAATGGATACATATCATTATACAAATCTCCAAACCCATCGTATGTACAAGATCAAGAGTGAACTCTAATGTAAACCATGGACTCTGATTATGATGTGTCCATGTAGGATCATCAATTGTACCAAATGCACCTAGTGGGGATGTTGATAACGGAAGAGGCCGAGCATGTGTGGAGGCAGGGGTTATTTGGAAAATCTTTGTACTTTCCCCTCAATTTTGCTGTAAGCCTTAAACTGCTTAAAAAAAAAAAAAAGCTTTGAAAAACCCACATAACATAAAATTTACCATCTTAACCATTTTTAAGTGAACCATATAGTAGTGTTAACTGTATGCACATTGTTGTGCAGCTAATTTCTGGAACTATTTTTTAATCTTGCAGCGCTGAAACTCTATACCCTATTTCCCCCTCCACTCAGCCCTTCACTTCTTTAACCACGGTTTCCCTTAAGTCTGTGAGCATGTTTGTAATAGCTCTTTTGAAGTCTTTTTCTTTTTTCTTTCTTTCTTTCTTTTTTTTTTTTTTAAGATTTTATTTATTTATTTGCCAGAGAGACAGCCAGCGAGAGAGGGAACACAGCAGGGGGAGTGGGAGAGGAAGAAGCAGGCTCCCAGCGGAGGAGCCCGATGTGGGACTTGATCCTGGAACGTCAGGATCACGCCCTGAGCCGAAGGCAGACGCTTTAACAACTGCGATACCCAGGCGCCCCTGAAGTCTTTTTCTGATGAATCTGACAACTGGTCATTCTCACAGGCAGTTTCTACTGTCTACTTTTCCCCAGTGTGGGTCAAACTTTCCTGTGAACTTGCATGCCTCATAATTTTTGTTGAAACTGGACATTTTAGATAACATATTGTAGCAACTCTGGGTACTGGTGTTGTCCCCCATTCCAACCAAGGCTCATTATTTGCTTGTTCGTTTGTTTGGCGACTTAACAACACAGGAGGCCAAAGACTTACTTTGTTCCTCAACAAAAAACTGCTTTCTTTTTTTTTTTTTTTTAATGATTTTTTATTATATTCTGTTAGTCACCGTACAGTACATCCCCGGTTTCCGATGTAAGGCTCGATGATTCATTAGTTGCGTATAACAACCAGAGCACCATGCAATACGTGCCCTCCTTACTACCCATCACCGGTCTATCCCATTCCCCCACCCGCCTCCCCTCTGAGGCCCTCAGTTTGTTTCTCATAGTCCATAGTCTCTCATGTTTCATTCCCCCTTCTGATTACCCCCCCTTTCTTTATCCCTTTCTTCCACTACCGATCATCCTAGTTCTTATGTTCCATAGATGAGAGAGATCATATGATAGTTGTCTTTCACTGCTTGACTTATTTCCTTTAGCATTATCTCCTCCAGTGCCGTCCATGTTGCAGCAAATGTTGAGAACTCGTTCTTTCTGATAGCTGAGTAATATTCCATTGTATATATGGACCACAACTTCTTAATCCACTCATCTGTTGAAGGGCATCTCGGCTCCTTCCACGATTTAGCTATTGTGGACATTGCTGCTATGAACATTGGGGTGCATATGGCCTTTCTCTTTACTACGTCTGTATCTTTGGGGTAAACACCCAGTAGTGCAATGGCTGGATCATAGGGTAGCTCAATTTTTAACTTTTTAAGGGACCTCCACAGTGTTTTCCAGAGTGGCTGTACCAACTTGCATTCCCACCAACAATGTAGGAGGGATCCCCTTTCTCCACATCCTCTCCAGCAATTGTTTCTTGCCTTGTCTATTTTCGCCATTCTAACTGGCGTAAGGTGGTGTCTCAGTGTGGTTTTGATTTGAATTTCCTTGATGGCTAATGATTTTGAACATTTTTTCATGTGTCTGTTAGCCATTTGTATGTCTTCATTGGAAAAGTGTCTGTTCATATCTTCTGCCCATTTTTTGATTTGTTTATTTGTTTCTCGTGTATTGAGTTTGAGAAGTTCTTTGTAGATCTTGGATACCAGTCCTTTATCTGTAGTGTCATTTGCAAATATCTTCTCCCATTCCGTGGGCTGCCTCTTAGTTTTTCTGACTGTTTCCTTGGCTGTGCAGAAACTTTTAATCTTGATGAAGTCCCATAAATTCATTTTATCTTTTGTTTCTCTTGCCTTTGGGGATGTGTCATGAAAAAGGTTGCGTTGGCCGCTGTCGTAGAGGTTGCTGCCTATGTTCTCCTCTAGAATTTTGATGGATTCCTGTCTCACATCGAGGTCTTTCATCCATTTGGAGTTTATTTTTGTGTATGGTGTGAGAGAGTCATCAAGTTTCATTCTTTTGCATGTAGCTGTCCAATTTTCCCAGCACCATTTATTGAAGAGACTGTCTTTTTTCCCACCGGATGTTTTTTCCTGCTTTATCAAATATTAGTTGCCCAAAGAGCCAAGGGTCCATTTCTGGGTTCTCTCTTCTGTTCCATTGGTCTATGTGTCTGAAAAAACTGCTTTCTACCACCTTACAGAAGGAGGTGTTAAGAGTTGTGGTAAATTGTTCCTCATGCTGAGGAGTCTAGTTCCTTAATTTAAATTCCAGATTCTGAGAGAGCTGGTTGGCTGGCTCTATGGCAAGGCTGCTTTTATGTACATAGAAAGAATTGGGATTCCCATGATTTGGGAGCAACTATTATCAGGGAATCATCATTGTTGTCTTGGTAGGACTTTTCCATTGGGACAAATCTTCCTTTTTGGTTATAAAGTAATGTTAGTTTGGCCCCATTGTTGATTTATTTCTTATAGGTTTCAGAGTTAGTCCTACAGTTTGTTGTGAGGTCTATTTGTATCAGTGGTGTTTTCACCTGGATTCTATATACTATCTACAGGATGGTCCTAATTTGAGTCATCTGTATCCCTCTGGCTAAAGCTCATATGGGTATATTCCACTATCCCACCCTCGAATAATTGTAATTTGCTTGTATAGTGGCCCTTAATAAGTGATATGCTACCTAGACACATGTTCTACTTAAATAACTTGGAAGAAACCACTGAGGTAAGGGTATAGAGTAACTAAGTTATTTTCAATTTATATGACATTTTTATTTATTTTATTTTACCTCATTGTATCTTTTTTTAAATAATAATTTTTTTTTATTATATTATGTTAGTCACCATACAGTACATCCCTGGTTTCTGATGTAAAGTTCAACGATTCATTAGTCGCGTATAACACCCAGTGCACCATGCAATACGTGCCCTCCTTACTACCCATCACCAGCCTATCCCATTCCCCCACCCCCCTCCCCTCTGAAGCCCTCAGTTTGTTTCTCAGAAGGGGGAATGAAGCATGAGAGACTATGGACTCTGAGATACCTCATTGTATCTTATTTGATTTTATATTAAAGTAGGCTCTACACCCAGCATGGAGCCCAGTGTGGGGCTTGAACTCACAACCCTGAGATCAAGACCCGAGCTGAGATCAATAGTCAGATCTTAACCGACTGAGCCATCCAGGTGCCCCATGACATTTTTAGTAATATAAAATTGTGTATGCATTAATAAGTAATTATTTTCCTTTAAAAAAATAACCTACTGAAAAACTATTTGAACATTCTAGAAAACCAGCCTATACTCTTCAAAAATGTTAGTGTTGTAAAAGACGAAAGCAGAGAAACTATCTAGATTATAGGGCACTAAAGATATGTGAGAATTAATTGCAGAACTTGATCCTAAACTGGGTGTTCCATTAGGGGAGAATATTTTATAAAGGACATCATTAAGACAGCTGGAAATGGAATATTGTTGATTGAGACAATGCTTTCTTATGTAATCTTTGTGACATTTCCTACATTTGGTAATTGTACTGTGATAAGATAAGAGAATTGCCTCGTTCTTAGTAAATATATGCTGAAGGATTATGGGACAAAGGAGTATGATGTATATTTCCTACTCTTAAATAGTTTAGAGAAAAATTATGTGTGTATATTTGTATGGAGAGTGAGAATGGACAAGTGAGTGTGGCAAAATGTTTTTGTTTTTTTTTAGGGTGAATCTGGGTGGAAGGTATATGGGAGATCTTATTTATTTATTATTTATTTAGAGAGCGTGTGCACGCACGTGAGGGGGGTTGGCTAGAGGGAGAGGAGAGAGAGAAAATTCTAAGCAGGGTCCATATTCAGCTCAGTGCAGAGCCGCATGCGGGGTTCCATCTCACTGCCATGAGATCATGACCTGAGCCGAAGCCAGGAGATGGACGCTCAACCCCGACAGAGCCACCCAGGCGCCCCTATGGGAGATCTTTATACTACTCCTGTAACTTTTCTATAAGTTGAAATTACTTTCAAATAAGATTTTTTTAAAAACTGAAATTAATGGTGCATTTTGCTGATGGAATTCTATGAACCATAATGAAGGAGGAAGAAGCATTTTAAGTACTAACAGGGAATGGCCTGAATATATTTAGGAAATCTGGATTGTGGTGGTGGTTACACAAGTATAGATCTTTGCCAAAAGTCATCAAACTGTACCCTCAAAATGGGAGTATTTTATTGTATACAAAGTATACCTCAAAGTTAATTTTTTTAAAAGATTTTATTTATTTATTCGACAGAGATAGAGACAGCCAGCGAGAGAGGGAACACAAGCAGGGGGAGTGAGAGAGGAAGAAGCAGGCTCATAGCGGAGGAGCTTGATGTGGGGCTCAATCCCATAACGCTGGGATCACGCCCTGAGCCGAAGGCAGACGCTTAACAACAGAGCCACTCAGGCGCCCCTCAAAGTTAATTTTTAAATACTATGTGGTTAGGGGGAAAATTGCAGACCGCTGTGCATAGTATGCTATTGTTTGTGTGAAGAAGAGGAAGAAAGAATATATGATTTGCTGGAACATAGGTAAGGATACATAATAAGGAAGGGTACATGAAAAATGTTTAACAGAGGAGACTTAAATGTATATCATGAAGTGAAAGAAGCCACTTTGAAAAAAGGTACATATTGTATGATTCCAACCATACTACCTTCTGGAAAAGGAAAACAGTGGAGACAGGGGAAAGATCAGTAGTTGCCCGGGGTTGTTTGGGAAGTGAGGGATGATAAATACATAGGATTTTTAGGGCAGTGAAAAGACTCTCTATGATCCTGTAATTGTGAATACCTGTCACTATAAATTTGTCCACATCCATAGAATGTACATCACCAAGAGTGAACCTTAACATAAACTATGGACTTTGGGTGATTATGAGGTGTCAATGTGGGTTCATCAGTTGTGCCAAATGTAGTACTCTGGTGGGGATGTTGATAAGGGGAAACTGGGGAGGGGAGGAGGGGGTGTACGGGAAATCTCTGTACCTTCCCTCAGTTTTGCTGTGAATCTAAAACTGCTCCAAAAATTAGTCTTTTTTTTTTTAAGTTTTTAAGTTTTTTTTTTTAAAGTTGTCTCCAGGGAGGAAAGTATGTGCTTCTACACACATGAATATATGCATGTATCAAAAGTGGAAATTAGGGACACCTGGGTGGCTCAGTCGGTTAAGCATCTGTCTTTGGCTTGGGTCATGATCCCAGGGTCCTGGGATCGAGTCTTTCATCAGGCTTCTTGCTCAGTGAGGAGTCTGCTTCTCCCTCTGTCTGCTGCTCCCACTGCTTATGCGTTCTCTCTCTCTGTCAAATAAATAAATAAAATCTTTAAAAAACTTGGAAAGGAAAAGCTATTTGAACAAAAAGGAGTTTAGGAAAGTCATATTTTAGACAGTGAATTTACAAAAATGAAATTTTTATAATAACCATAACTGATTAGGAAAATAAATGAAGGAGAAAAGATTCTATTCACAAAAGCAACAACAACAAAAAAATCAAATACGTTTCCTTGAACCTAAGGAAAAAAACACGCAAGATCTTTAAGAAGAATGCAACAGACTCCCTGAGGGGCAAGAACATTACCCATTTGTTTTTTAGATTTTAAGAGGTGATTTAAAGTTCCAGGTGTATTTGAAACAATGTAAAGTTTTTCAAGGATTGTATGGAAAAATAAATGTTCCAGAACTCACTGGAAAATACATATATAAAACACACACAAACTTTTTATCAGTGTCAAGAATATCTCGTCTGTAATATACATGAACATTAAGTAAACTCTGAGATTCATCACTCTTTGTGTGTTTTGGATTTTAGATCTGGATTTCTTTTTTTACTGAACTAGAAGTGCAAAGGAACAGTAGGAAAATTATGATAGCTTTAAGAGAGTAATACAATCTAGTTTATAAATCAAGAAATGGTAGACTGTCAGGGATCTATGGACCTTTAAGAGTATTTACTTTTTAAATGCTTTAGAACCTTTATTATAAATGTTAATGAACACAAGGTAATTAGAGAAATTTTGGAAAATCTACAAAAACGGAAAAAAGGAACTCATAATTCCACTAGTTTTTAATAAAAGAATAGGAAGTAGAAAGTGAAAGACCTCCCATCGCCCCAAAGGTAACCATTGTAAACAACTTGATATCTCTTTCCAGACTTTTTTGCATTTGCTTCTACCGCACATGTATGTATTCATATGGTTTTTAAATGAAAATATTAATAATCTGCAGTTTGCATTTTTTTCTCCAAACATTGTAACATGGATCTCTTTCTAAGGTAATCTGTAACGTTATCTTCTCTTTAAGGAAAATTTTAAAACTGTGTGTTATTGCATAACTTTGCTAATTAGAGTCTTTTAGAATCACCATCATTTTATAAATTTTTGCAAAGATTTTTTTAAGTGACTGTAAATTACATATAATTACACAAATCTTTAGGTGAAGCGTGATGAATTTTCACATAATTACACACTGATGAAACCATCACACAAATAAATGTATAGAATATTTCTGTTACCTTACAAAGCTCCCTTTGTGCCCCCTCCCAGTTTTTCCATAGGCAACCACTGTCTCTGATTAGCTTTGCTTGTTCTAGAAGTTTGTACTCAGCATAAAGTCTGTGAGAGTTGTCCAACTGAACTTTGACATTTAGTTATTTCATTTCTAAATCTGTAGTCTGTATCTGTTTAAAAACATTTTGCTTATTAAACATAGTGCTTGTTAAAAGATTACAACTGAGTGTAAAGTTAAACATGAAATTAATTAGCCTGTGTCCAATTTCCCATCCAACGCTTTGATGATCATCTACTTCTATGTAAAAAAGTCATACTTTAAAAAAACTTACAAAAATGCATCTTAACAGACTCTGGCTGCTTTCTTTGTGAAGTTATATTAACGTTGCCTTTGTCAGTATGTACAGAGCTGCCTCATTCTTTAGCAGATGCACAGTATTGTGTGGTCACATGTGGATATACTTTCAGATCATTGAAAGTTCTTCACTATTACAAATGCTGCTACAGTAATTATCTCTGCAATCACACCTTCATGCTTTTGTGCAAGTCTTTTTTTTATAATAATATTTTTATTATATTATGTTAGTCACCATACAGTACATCCCTGTTTTTTTTATGTAAAGTTCCATGATTCATTATTTGCGTATAACACCCAGTGCACCATGCGATACGTGCCCTCCTTACTACCCATCACCAGCCTATCCCATTCCCCCAGCCCCCTCCCCTCTGAAGCCCTCAGGTTGTTTCTCAGAGTCCATAGTCTCTCATGCTTCATTCCCCCTTCTGATTACCCCCCCTTTCTTTATCCCTTTCTTCCCCTACCGATCTTCCTAGTTCTTATGTTCCATAGATGAGAGAAATCATATGATAATTGTCTTTCTCTGCTTGACTTATTTCACTTAGCATTATCTCCTCCAGTCCTGTCCATTTTGCAGCAAATGTTGAGAACTCATTCTTTTTGATAGCTGAGTAATATTCCATTGTATATATGGACCACAGCTTCTTAATCCAGTCAAGTCTTACACATAGAGTTGCAATTGTAGGGCCAAAGGTGTTTTGTACATTAAAAACTTTTTTTAGTAAACTGAATTTTTTGTCTTGAGGATTAAATCACACATGATAAACTGCACATATTTAAAGTGTTAATTTGATATGTTTTGAGGTTTTTTTAATATACTGTGAAACCATCATCTCAATCAAGATAATGTATCTATTACCCCTAAAAGTGTCCTCATTCACTTTTGAAATCCCTGCTTTCTGGCCCTCCCCACCTCCTCAATTCGGAGTATGGGAAATTTCTGTACCTCCTCAATTTTTCTGTGAACCTACAGCTGCTCAATTTGATGGATAAAACTAAATTGCACCCCCCCAAGAAGACTGTACCTATGTATGTTCTAATAGCATATGGGATCATTTTCTCATAGCCTCACTAGTGATAAGTCTTCAGATTTTAGAATATTTACAGATCTAAGAGTAAAAAAGAGAAATTCAAGAATTTCAAAGATTCATCTTTTGAGAACTGTGGATTTACATTCCAAGGTGGGAGGTTTCCAAGAAATCTTCACAGGGGAGGCAGTATTTGCTGCCCTGTGACTTGATCGCCTATGAAGCTATAATCCTGGAAGGGTTAGAGCTGGTTCCCTAGGAAGTGGGGCCATGCCTTGCACACAGTAGGTGCTTAATAAATGTTTACTACTTTAAATGTGCTTTAGTTAACTCTGCTCTTGCTTAGATAGAGAGGTCAGGGACCCAGCCTGCAATCTGGGCTGCTGGACATCTCTCCTGCCTACAGGAACAAAGCAGCTGCCTGAGCATGTAGGGTGGAGGAGCTCCCCCCCGCCCCACCCAGGAATTCCATCTTGGGTGGTGATGACACTTCTGGAAACTTCTTCCGGATGTTCCAGGTGGAGTTTGGAGAGGCTGAAGAGAGATCCCCCAGTAGAGACACTGGGGCTGAGGGGATTTCCCTCATAACCAGGAGGGCAAGATGTGGGAACATGTAGAAGCTGGAGTGACCTCAAATCTGAGGAGAAAGGTGAGAGGTAAATCTTTATCAGGCATGTATAGTACGTATCTGGTACATTTTTTAGAAGGAGGGAAGGACAAAGAGTCTGGGTTGGAGGGCCATCTGTAAAAGGAGAAAGAGAGGAAAAGACATCCCAGGGGAGGGCATGTCAGGTAATGATGAACAAGGACCAATGTCACCAGCTGAATATAATGTGCTCCCTTCCACCATCTTGATAACTAAGATGCTGGTCTGCTTCAGTTGGTCAGGTTCATTTCTCACTCCTTTCCTCTTTCCCAGCACTGCCTTCTGAGGGCTCTGCCCTTCCTCCAGAAGAGGAGGAAATGCCCAAATTAAAGGTGAGTTGGAGTCTACCTTCACTCCCTGGTGAAATGTCACCCACACACCTCATTTTTAGGATCGGGGAAGGAGAGCAATATAACACAGAGAGTGTGCTGGCCCTGGGCCAGACATGTGTTACTCCACTTCCTCTATTTAATCCTCGAATAATTGTCTAAGCATTGCTTATAGGGTGTAAAATGGTATGCTTTGGAAAGCAGTTTCAGAGTTTCTTATAAAATTAAACACACAATTACTGTTGATCCAGAAATCCCACTGTAAGTTTTACCCAGAAGAAATGAGGTCCACATAAAAATCTGTATGTGACTATTCATAGAAGTTTTATTCATAATAATCCCAAACTAAACCCAAATGTCCATCAACTGCTACACGAATAAACAAAATGTGCTAATCCATATACTTAAGACCTACTCTTAGTAATAAGACGTAATAAAATGAACAAACTACTGATACGTGTAATGACATGAATGAATCTCAATCTTCTGGCTTATGCTGAGAAGGATAAGCCAGACACAAAAGGGTACATACTATATGATTCCATTTATATGAACTTCTAAGAACAGGTTAAAAATCTATAGAGACCGCAGATCACTGGTTGTTGAGAGCAAGGAGCAGGGGCAGGAACGAACCGGGAATAGCACAAGGGAAATTTCTAGGGTGATAGAAATGGTCTATATCATGGTTGATGTGTGAATTACCTAGGGCTATTCTTTTGTCAAAAGTCATCAACTGGTATGCTTAAGATTCATATAATTCACTTTATGTAAATTGTACCCAAATTATAAAAAATTTGTAAACAAACAACAAAAGAAAACTCCCCTCTCAAAAAAAAAAAATGTACGGTGTTGGGCACATCCCTATTTTAGGGAAGAGGAAAAAGGCTCAGAGAAGGTCATTTTTTTTTGCCCCTGGCATCATCTGTTTGGCCTCTTGGACTTTGCACAAAAGCATCATCTAGGCTGGCTCTCATCATCCCCACCTTGTGAGTTACCAGCCCTTTGCAAACCCTCCTGTCCACATTTCTGATTGGACAGGCTTAACATTTATGAAAGAGACCAGACTACTGGGGTCTGACACCTGCCTGTCGTCTGATCCTTGTACCATCTCTGACTCCCCCTCATCACTGTTCTAAGCCTTGCCCTCTCTCTTCATGCTGCCAACCACTCGCTTCCCAGAAGGGAACACTCTTTTCCCACGAAGTGGTAGCCACTCTTCTGACTTCTAGTGCTGTAAATTAGTTTTGCCTGAATTTGAACTTAATTTAATGGACTCATACAGTATGTACTCTTTTTTTTTTTTTTTTTTTTTTGGTCTGGCTCTTTTCAATACATGTGAGATTGACCTGTGTTGTTGCTTGTAGTTGCACTTTGTTCAGTTTCACTTTTGTATAGCAATAGTTCTAAACATTCTTGGGCTTAGGACCCTTTTACAGTTTTATTTTTATTTTTTTAAGATTTATTTATGTGAGAGAGAGGGAGGGAAATACCAGAGCGAGAGTGAGAGCACAGGTGGGGGGAGGGGCAGAGGGAGAGAGAATCTCAAGCAGACTCCCTACTGAGTGTGGAGCTGGATGCGGGGCTTGATCCCAGGACCCTGAGATCAGTGACCCCAGCCAAAATCAAGAGTTGAATGCCGAACCAACTGAGCCACCCAGGTGCCCCCCCCCCACCTTTGCACTTTTAAAAACAGCTTTGATTATGTGGGTTATCAATATTACCATGTTAGAAGGTGAAACTAACAAAATTAGAAAATATTTATTAATCCATTCAAAAAGAAATCCATTACATATTACTATCACATTTTATGAAAAACACTTCATTTTCAAAGACAAAAAAAATTTAAAGAGAAGACTGAAAACATTTTACATTTTTGCTCATCTCTTTAATGTCTGGCTTAATGGAAGACAACTAGAATCTCATATCTGCTTCCACATTTTCTCTGTTGTAAGAACAGACGTCATGTAGCCTCTGGAAATCTCCTTTGTATACTTGTAAGACAATGAGAGTGAATAAGCCCAATAATACATTGGAATTATTGGGAAAATAATTATTGACTTTACAGAGTCCCTTGACAGGGTCTTGGAATGTTAGGGGTCCGTGGACCACACTTTGAGAACTGCTACTGAATATTAGCCCTTCATGTGACTAAACCATCACTCATAAATTATTTCTTCTGTGGATCCGTGAGTGGAGATTTGGGGTCCACAATAAACATTGTTAATACATAATCATCAGAGAGTGTTTCCCTGGATTGCATTTCTCATTAATCAAAGAGTCCTTACCATTGATACACTTCTTGCTCCTTCCCACACAATTTTCCACTCAATCTTCTTGCCAGCTGGAATTCCCCACCTCCCTTCCCTCTATTCACATTTTAACCATCCCATGAAGCTGGTACCTGGCTCTCACTATGGCACTTCCCCTTATGGCCCCAGTCCATCCTGGTCTCCCTCTTCTCTGGATACTTCTCTGAGTGAATCTTAAGCTTATTCTCCTGATTCATACAATGTGATGTGTACAGCACCTCTGGAATTGTGCAGCTTTGGGTATATGCTGGTTGAAGTTTGAGTCTTCCCATCAAAGAAATGTTAAGGGCTGGAGAGCTTTAAATGTGTCCCATATGTCTTTTCCATCTCCTACATAATATAAAGCAAGCAGGTGCATGGATGTTTGCCAAAATCAGGACCCGAAAAACTGCCAGGACTGCTTATAGATGTCAGGATTCACTGGTACTTGTCAACTGCATTCCTCTGTGGGAATGGGTATCTCTGTGGTGACTATGTCTGTTGTTTTCACAGCTGGTGACATTCAAGGATGTGGCTGTGGACTTTACCCAAGAGGAGTGGGAGCATCTAGATCCTTCTCAGAGGCACCTGTACAGAGAAGTGATGTTGGAGAACTATGGGAATCTCATCTTGGGTAAGAACAACATCTTCCTGAACCCATCTGTTCTCTCAGGGGTTCAACCAAATGGATCAAATCCCGAGGGGACTAGCATTTGGGCACCCACATATTCCAGATCCCTTATGGCAGAGGGTATCGGATTTGAGAGTGAGGAAAAATACCTGATTGATAGAAATGCCTGTTCCCGTCCAAATTAAAGAAGACTAAAGACACATCACACCTAAATGTAATGCTAAAACATGTCCAGGAAAAGAGTGCCAAAAGGGACATAATTGAGACAATTGGTGTCGTTCGCAAATTAACTAGATTAAGTAATGATAGTGTGTCAATGTTAAGTCCCTTGATTTTGATGACTGTGCTGTCATGATGGGAGAGAGTGTCCTAGTTCTTAAGAAACACCTACTGAAGAATCAAGTCATAGAGAGCCATGGGGCCTGTAACTTTCCCTCACATGGTGTAGAAAAGAATTGTGTGTGTGGAGAGAGAGAGAATAATAAAGTAAAAGGGCCAAATCTTAACAAACTGGTAAATATGGGTCAGGGATCTATGGGTGTTCTTGGTGTTACTCTTGCTACTTTTCTATAAAATAAAAGGTTATCCAAAAAACTACAACCCTGGGGGTGCCTGGGTGGCTCAGTCGTTAAGCGTCTGCCTTCAGCTCAGGGCGTGATCCCAGAGTCCTGGGATCGAGCCCCGCATCAGGCTCCTCCGCTGGGAGCCTGCCTCTTCCTCTCCCACTCCCCCTGCTTGTGTTCCCTCTCTCACTGACTGTCTCTCTCTCCGTCAAATAAATAAATAAAATCTTAAAAAAAAAAACAAAACAAAACCTACAACCCTGTGTTCTATCACCAGGGTCACTGATTCAGGGGATTTAGGATGGAGTCTGCATTTTTGACAAGTCTCTTCAAACCATACTTGGGGCAGCGCTTCCCTAGCCTCATCATGGTCTGTTCAACCCATTGAGCATTATTACTGTTTTATGTTGCAAATGGGTCTCTTCACTGAAGTTCCCAAGAATTCCTGGAACTTCTCTTGTTTAGGGAATATATATACATATTTGTATGTATATAAGTAAATACAAAATGTGATATTAATATATAATAGATTTATTCACTTTTCTCAGTCTTCAGAGAATCTTCATGGACACCAAGGCCTAGATTTGACTTGTGTGAGGGTCCTTAGTCACACTGCAGGGCCCTAATCCACATGTCTTTCCCCTCAAGCAGGGCATCTGCTGTGCAAACCAGAAATGATTTTCCATTTTGAACAAGAAGATGATGTATGGGTGGAGGAAGAAATGCCAGGAAACTCCTATTCAGGTGAGAACCAGTCAGCCAGCAGTAAATGGCATCAGTAACCTTCGAATCCATAGAGGAATGGGTAGCAATTTTAAAAATACATATTATTTGACTTTTTATGCTTTTAATTTAATTGAAAATATTTAAATATTTTTTGATTGGGGACAAATACCTTTTTTTTTAAAAAGCATTAAGTGCTCAGGCTCCTTACATGCTTAGGAACCAGCCTTACCATCTTATTGGTTCCTCATGAAAATTTTTGATAGATGTTTACTCCGTATTTGGTGTGTGTGTGTGTGTGTGTGTGTTAAGCTCTATACCTAACACACAGCTCGAATTCACAACCCTGAGATCAAGAGTCGCATATTCTCCCAACTGAGCTAGCTAGGTGCCCCTGTTCACTTCATATTTGCAAAAGTTATATTTTTAACTTTTTGATAATTATGCTTTAACAACACTAACACATTTGTAGTTCACAGAGTTTAATCAAGTGTTTTAGTAACATTTCGTTTCCTCACTAAGGAAAGGGTCCTCCGTATGTCCCCTTTACCCCTGAAGCAAAAATGAAAAACCTAAGATCAAGAGGACAAAGACCAGCAGCCTGATACTTCTCTACTTTGAGAAGCTTCTTGGCCTTAACCAGCACTGCCTGAGAGTGTGTCCAGGTGCACCATGCAGCCTTGGACAAAACCCCTGCTCACTTTCATCATCTAATTTTTTTTTTGCCCTGGGTGTCAGGGATGAGAATGATGAGATTCTCCCTTGGCAAGTATCTCCAAGAGAAAAACCCTACAGGTGTTCCCAGTGTGGCCAAGACTTCAGACAGCTCAGAAACCTTCTACTTCACCAGCAAACCCATACAGGAGAGAAGCCCTCTCCATACGATGGGTGTGGAAGACCCTTCAGGGTAAGGACAGCAGACCTTAACCTTCTCAGGATCCTTCCCAGAGAAAAATCCTACCAATGCATAGAGCGTTCCAGAGGCTTCAACTCAGGATCCACTCTGAGAAGGCACAGGAAGGACCACATGGGAAAGAAACTTCACACCTATAAGGAATGTGGGAAGGACTTCAGCCGTAGCTCCAACCTGTCCCCCCATCCGCGAGTTCACACGGGCGAGAAGCCCTACACATGTAGTGTGTGCAGGAAGGACTTCAGCTGGAGCTCCACCCTCTCCATCCACCAGCGCATCCACACAGGCGAGAAGTCCTTCAGGTGCCGCGACTGTGGCAAGGACTTCAGCCGCAGGGTGGCCCTGCAGATCCACCAGAACGTCCATACAGTAAGGAAGCCCCATGCTTGTGAGGTGTGTGGCCGGGGCTTCACTTCACGGTGTGCGCTGGTGTGACACCGGCAGGACCATGCAGGAGACAAGGCTTACGTGTGTGACACTTGTGGCAGAGGTTTCAGCCGGAGAGCCAACCTCTACCTGCACCAGCGTGTCCATACTGAGGAGAGACCGTTCCGGTGTGAGGCCTGTGGGAAGCAATTCAGCCAGAGCAAGGACCTGGGCGTCCACCAGAGGGTCCACACGGGAGAGCAGCCCTACAGGCGTGGGGCTTGTGGAAGGAACTTCAGGCACCATTCAGTCCTCAAGAGACACCAGAGGGTGCACTCAGGGGAGAAGCCGTATCCCTGTGCCGTGTGTGGGAAGGGGTTTAGTCAGAGCTCACCTGCCGACGCACCAGAAGGTGCACTGTAGGGAGAGGCTTATGGGACTGGCGTGGCACAGCCAGGTGCCTTCCAGAGCCCGGGGGGAATGCCGGGTGTGGGTGCTAATATGCACGGCATGGATCAGGCTTAAGAGTACAGGGCATTTATTCCTGTTTATATGGAAAAGACATCAGAAGAAGGCAGGTTGATAGATTTTCACAAAGTGAACACACCTGTGTCCAGCACTTGGCTGGAGAAACAACATTTCCAGCTCTTCCTAGAGACCTCTGCATGCTCCCTTCTGCTCACTAGCCTACAAAGGAAATCACTTTCCTGTCTTCTAAAACCATATATTAGTTTTGCAAGTTCTAGAATATCATGTAAGTGGAATTACACAGCGTGTAGTCTTTTATGTAGGACTTCATTCACTCAGTGTTTGCAGGAATCACCCATGTTGTTGCATGTACTGGTAAGTTCATCTGTTTTATTACTAAATAGTATTCCATACAACACAGCTGCAGTTTGCCCATTTGCTTGCTAATGGACATTTACATTTGGGTTGTTTCCAGTTTGGGGCTGTTATAAATAAAGCTGCTGTGAACATCTGGGTATGCATATACTCTGTGTGGACATATACTCTAATTTCTTTTGGGTATATGTCTAGGAGTAGAATTGACGGGTATTCTAAAACTTTTTTTTTTATAATTTATTGAAGTTCTAAAACACATGATTAATTTCTACTGTATGTCAATATACAGAAAATGATTATACAATTTAACAATATTATCTTGTACATTGGATTTTTACATGTGCCTAGAAATTTTCAAACAAATATAGAAATAGAACAGTGTAACAAACTCATGTCCCCATCATCTAGCTATTCGTGATGAATTATCTTCTTTATTCCATCCTCTTTCCCCCACACACACACAATCCTGGAGTATTTTAAAGCAAATCCTAGATTATGATATTGTTTCATCTTTAAATACTTTGGTATATATCTTCAAAAATATTTATTTAAAAATTTTTTCAAAAATCACCCTTTGCTTTTAATTTTTTTATTGAGGTAAAATTCAGGTAACATAAAATTTATTATTTTAACCTTTCAAAGAGCACAACTGAGTAGCTTTTAGTGCATTTACAAAGTTGTCTAACCATCACCACTATCTAGTTCCAGGGCATTTTCATCAGGCCAAAAAGAAAGACCCTTACCATTAAGCAGTCACTCCCCATTCTTCCCTCCCGCCTACCTCTGACAACCACTAACTTGCTTTCTGTCTCTATAGATTTGCCTATTCTGGACTTTTGATATAAATAGAATCACACACTATGTGGCCTTTTATGGCTGCTTTCACTTTGCAATATTTTCACGGTTCATTCATGTCGTAGCAGGTGTCTGTACTACATTCCTTCTTATGGCTGAACAATATTCTGTTGTATGGATATACCACATATTTTATCCATTCTTCAGCTGATGGGTGTTTGGGTTGTTTCCAGTTTGGGGCTATTATGAATATTGTTACCATGAACATTCGTGTACAAGGTTTTCATTGAGTATATGCTTTAATTCTCTTGGGAATATATGGAGGAGCGGAATTGGTGGACCATATGGTCATTCTATTTTTCGCTTTTTGAGGAGCTGCCAAATTGTTTCCCATGGTAGTTACACCATTTTACTTTGCCACTAACAATGTATGAGGCTTCCAGTTTCTCCATATTTTCACCAACAGTCATCATTCCCCGCCCCCCACCTCCGGCCCTTTTTAAAAATCCTAGTCCCATTGGTAGGTGTGAAGTGGTATCTTATTGTGGTTTTGATTTACATTTCTGTAATTACTAATGATGTTGCATTTCTTCTCATGTGTTTATTGGCCATTTGTATATCTTCTTTAGAGAAATGTCTATTCAAGTCCTTTGCCCATTTAAAAACTGGATTATCTTTTTGTTGAATTATAAGAATTATTTATGTATTACTATCATTTGCAAATATGTTCTCCCATTCTGTGGGTTGTATTTTCACTTTCTTGTTGGTGTCCTTTGATGCACAAGTTTTTAATTTTGATGAAGTCCAATTTATTTGCTTTTTTCTTGATATTTGTGCTTTTGATATTCTATTTAAGAAATGGTTACCTAATACAAAGTCACACAATTTTATACCTGTATTTCCTTTTAAGAGTTTTATAGTTTTAACTCTTACATTTAAGTCCTTGATCCATTTTTAATTAGTTTTGTATATGGTGTAAGGTAGGGGTCCAAATTCACCCTTTTATATATTGATACCCAGTTGTCCCAGCACCATTTGTTGAAAAGACTGTTCTTTCCCCACTGAATAGTCTGGCACACTTGTTGAAAATTTACCTTAGATGTATGGGTTTATATCTAACTTCCCAATTCAATTTCATTGATATATGTCTAGCAATTTTCAGTACCATACTAGTTTGATTTTGTAACATTGTAGTAAGTTTTGGAAAACAAATGTGAATCTGCCAATTTTCTTCTTTTTCAAGATAGTTTTGGCCATTCTGAGTCTTTTGCAATACCATATAAATGTTAGGATCAGCTTGTCTATTTCTGCAAAAAAAGGCCATTGGGATTTTGATTGGGATTGCATTGGATCTGCAGTAACTTTGGGGAATATTGCCATCTTAACAACATTAAGGCTTACAATCCATGAACAAAGGATGACTTTCCATTTATTTAAGTCTTCTTTAACTTCTTTCAGCAATGTTTTATATTTTTCAGTATACAAGTCTTTCACCTTGCTAGGTAAAGTTAAGAATCTTATTCTTGTTTAAATTTCATTTTGGGATTGTTCATTACCAGTATATAGAAATACAACTGATTTTTGAACATTGATTTTGTATCCTGCAACTTTGCTGAACTCATTTATTAGTTCTGATACTTTTTAGTGGATTCTTTAGAGTTTTCTATATACAAGATCATATATATGAACAGAGGTAGTTTTGCTTTTTCCTTTCCAATTTGGATGATTTTTACTTCTTTTTCTTGCCCAGTTGCCGTGGCTAGAACTTCCAGTATAATGTTTAAGAGAAGTGGCAAGAGCAGACATCCTTGTCTTGTTCCTTGTCTTAGAGGAGAAAGCTTTCACTATTAATTTTCATAGATGCCCTTTTCTCTTTGTTCTATTAATATAATATATTACATTCATGGATTTTCCTATGTTGAACCAGCCTTACATTCCTGGGATACATCCCACTTGGTCATGGTGCATAGTTTTTTTATATGCAGCTTAATTCAATTTGCTAGTGTTTTGTTGAGGATTCCTGTATTATTTCTATTCATAAAGAATATTGGTCTGTAGTTTTCTGTGATGTATTTGTCTGGCTTTGATACTAGGGTAATACTGGCCTCATAGGATGAATTTGGAAGTATTCTCTTCTATTTTTTTTTTTTTGAAGAGTTTCAGAAGTATTAGTGCTAATTCTTTAAATGTTTGGTAGAATTAATCAGTGAAGCTATATGATTCTTCTATTTGTTAAAAGTTTTCTTAGTCATTTTGGGGTGCTATAGTAAAATAACCATAGATGATGTAGCTTAAACAACAAACATTTATTTCTCACAGTTCTGGAAGCTGGGAGTCCAAGATCAAGGTGCCACCAGATTCAGCATCTGGTGAGGACCTTCTTTCTGATTTGCAGACAGCTGCCTCATACAGCAGAGGGAGAGAGAGAGCACACTCTCTGGTTTCTTCTTATAAGGGTACTAGTTCCATCACTGTCCCCATGACTTCATCTAAGCCTAATTATCTCTCAAAGGCTTGAAATATTTTCATGTGGAGGGTTAGGACTTCAACATATGAGTTTTGAGAGGGACACAAACATTCATTCCATAACAGAATTTACTTGCTTTCTGATTCAATCTCCTTACTTGTCATGGAAAGACTGTTGCATTCTCCTCTTGAATAGATTATGATAGTTTGTGTGTTTCTAGGAACTTGTCCATTTCATCTGAGTCATCTGATTTGTTTATAAAATTGTTCATAGTATTCTCTTATCATTTTTTTTATTTCTGTAAGGTCAATAGTAATGTCCCAACTTTCATTTCAGATATCAGTAACTTGAATCCTTTATTTTTCTTAGTCTATCTAATAGTTTATTAATTTTCTCAATCTTTTCAAGGAACCAATTTTTGATTTTGTTGATTCTCTGTTGTTTTTCTATTTCCTATTTTATTTATATCCTTTCTAATCTTTACCATTTCCTTCTTTCTGCTTACTTTGTGTTTATTTGCTCTTCTTTTTTGAGTTCCTTAAGGTGAAAAGTCAGGTTATTGATTTGAGATCTTTCTTGTTTTTAATGTAGCCATTTATAACTATGAATTCCCCTCTGAGTATTGTGTTAGCTGCAGCCTTGAAGTTTTCATGTGTTTATGTTTTCATTCATCTTAAAGTATTATCTTAATTCTGTTGTGATTTTTTTCATTGATCCACTGGTTGTTTCAAACTGTGTTTAATTTTCATGTAGTTTTGAATAGTCAGATTTCCTTCTCTATTGATTTCTAATTTCATTCCATTTGGTCAGGGAAGATTCATTGTATGGTTTCAATGCTTATAAATTTACTGAGGTTTGTGTGTGTGTGTGTGTGTGTGTGTGTGTGTGTGTGTAGCCTAATGTATGGTCTGTCCTAAAGAATGTTTCGTGTACACTTGAGAATAATGTTTATTCTGATGTTAGATGAAGTGTTCTATATATGTCTGTTAGTTCTAATTGGTTTACAGTGTTGTTCAAGCCCCCTATTTCCTTGTTGATCTATCTAGTTGTGTGTCTATTAATGAATATGGGGTATTGAAATCTCCAGCTATTATTGTTGAATTGTCTATTTCTCCATTCAATCCTATCAGTTTTTGCTTTATATGTTATAGGGCTCTATTGTTAGCTGCATATATATTTATGATTATTATATCTTCTGAAGACTGACACGAATTGATATATAATTCATAGTTTCTTGTAACCTTTTCTCATTTAAAGTGTACTTTTTTATGCTATTATAGCCATCTCAGATCCCTTTGAGTTACCAATTGCATAAATGTAATTTTCCATCATTTCACTTTGAAACTATATGTGTCTTTGGGTCTAAAGTGAGTGTCTTGGGGTGCCTGGGTGGCTGAGATGGTTAAGCATCTGCCTTCAGCTCAGGTCATGATCTCTGGGTCCTGGGATCAAGCCTCATATCAGGCTCTCTGCTCAGCGGGAAGTCTGTTGTCCCTCTCCCTCTGCCTCTCCCGCCACTCATGCTTGCTTGCTCTTTCTCCCAAGTGAATAAATAAAATATTTAAAAATAAATAAAATAAGTCTTGTAGACAACATATAGTTAGATCATTTAAAAAATCCATCCCGCCGATATCTGCCTTTTAGTTAGAAAGTTTAATCCACTTATGTTTAAGTAATTACTGGGATGCCTGGGTGGCTCAGTCAGTTGAGTGACCGACTCTTGATCTTGGCTCAGGTGTTGATCTCATGGTCATGAGTTCAGCCCCACTTTGGGCTCTGCACTGGGCGTGGAGACTTCTTAAAAAATAAATAGGGGCACCTGGGTGACTCAGTCAGTTAAGCATTTGCCTTTGGCTCAGGTCATGATCCCAGGGTCCTGGGATGGAGCCGTAGGGCTTCCCACTCAGCAGGGAGCCTGCTTCTCTCTCTCCCTCTCCCTCTGCTCTTCCCCCCTGCTCATGCTCACTCTCTCATGCTCTCTGTCTCTGTCTCTCAAATAAATAAAAAGTCTTTCAAAAAATAATTAACTAATTACTGGGGCCCCAGGTGGTGCAGTGGGTTAAGCGTCTGACTCTTGCTTTTCCCTCAGGTCATGATCTCAGGGTACCAGGATCAAGCCTTGCTTTGGGCTCTGTGCTCAGCGTGGAGTCTGCTCGAGATTCTCTTTCCTTTTCCCTCTGCTCCTCCCACTCTTGCTCTCTCTGTCCCTCTCAAATAAATAAATATATTTTTTAAAAATAAAAATAAATAAAAATAAGTTACTGATAAGGGATTTCTGCCTTTTGCTATTTGTTTATGTTATACATATTTTGTTCTCAGATTTCTTTATTACTGTCTTTCATTTTGATTTTTTTTGGTAGTGTACCATTCTGATTCTCTTTTTCTGTGTATTTTTAACTTATTTTCTTGCTGGTTATAATGGGGATTACAGTTAACTTTTTTTAAGTTTTTATTTTAATTCAAGTTAGTTAACATACAATGTTATATTAGGTTCAGGTGTATAATATAGTGATTCAACACTTCCATAAATCACCTAGTGCTCATCACAACAATTGTACCCCTTAATCCCCATCAGCTATTTCACCCCTACCCCTACCCCTCTCCCCTCTGGTAATCTACAGTTTGTTCTCTATAATTAAGAGTCTGTTTATTGATTTCTCTCTCTTTCTCACCCTCCTTCTCTCTCTTTTTTCCCTTTGCTCATTTATTTCTTAAATTCCACATATGAGTGAAATCATATGGTATTTTTCTTTGACTTATTTCACTTAGCATTATACTCTGTAGCTCCATCCATGTTGTTGCACATGGCAAGATTTCATTCTTTTTTATGGCTGAATAATATCTTATTGTACATATACACCACAACTTCTTTATCCATTCATCATTTGGTGGACACTTGGGCTGCTTCCATATCTTGGCTACTGTAAATAATGCTGCTATAAACAAAGGGATGCATGTATCCCTTTGAATTAGTGTTTTTGTGTTCTTTGGGAAAATACCCAATAGTGTGATTGCTGGATCACAGGGTAGTTCAATTTTTTTTGAAGATTTTATTCATTTGAGAGACAGAGACAGAACACAGGAGTAAGGGGGAGGGGCAGAGAGAGAAGCAGACACCCCACTGAGCAGGGAGCCCTGACGTGGGGCTCAATCCCAGGACCCTGGGATCATGACCTGAGCTGAAGGCAGCTGCTTAACTGACTGAGCCACCCAGGCACCTGGGTAGTTCTCTTTTTAATTTTTTGAGGAACTTCCATACTGTTTTCCACAGCGGTTGCAACAGTTTGTAATAACACCAACAGTGCACAAGGTTTCCTTTTTCTCCACATCTTTGCCAACACCTGTTGTCTCTTGTGTTTTTGATTTTAGCCATTCTGACAGGTGTGAGGTGATCTCTCATTTTGGTTTGATTGCATTTCCCAGATGATGAGTGATGATGAGCATCTTTTCCTGTGTCTGTTGGCCATCTGTATGTCTTCTTTGGAGAAATATCTGTTCGTGTCTTCTGCCCATTTTTTAATTGGTTTGTGTTTTGGCTGTTAAGTTGTAGAAGTTCTTTATATATTTTGGATATTAACCCTTTATTGGATGTGTCATTTGTAAATATCTTCTCCCATTCAGTAGGTTGCCTTTTAGTTTTGTTGTTTCCTTTACTACACAGAAGCCTTTTATTTTAATGGAGTCTCAATAGTTTTGTTTGTTTGTTTCCCTTCCCCCAGGGGACCTATCTAGAAAAAAGTTGCTACAGCCAATGTCAGAGAAATTACTGCCTGTGCTCTCTTCCAGGTTTTTAATTGTTTCAGGTCTCACATTTAGGTCTTTAACCCATTTTGAATTTATTTTTGTGTATGGTGTAAGAAAGTTGTCTAGTTTCACTCTTTTGCATGTTGCTGTCCTATTTTCCCAGCACCATTTGTGGAAGAGACTGTCTTTTTCCCATTCTATAGTCTTTCCTGCTTTATCAAAGATTAATTGACTCTATAATTGTGGGTTTATTTCTGGATTTTCTATTCTGTTCCATTGATCTGTGTATCTTTTGTGCCAGTACCATACTGTGTGATTACTACAGCTTTGTAATATAACTTGAAGTCTGGAATTGTGTTTCCTCTGGCTTTGTTTTTCTTTTTCAAGATTGCTTTGGCTATTTGGGGTCTTTTGTGGTTCCACAGAAATTTTAGGATTATTTGTTCTGTTCTGTGAAAAGTGCTATTGGTGTTTTCATAAGGGTGACATTAAAAGCGTATATTGCTTTGGGTAGTATAGACATTTTAACAATATTTGTTCTTCCAGTGCGTGAGCATGGAATGTCTTTCCATTTCTTTGTATTGTTTTCAATTTCTTCCATTGGCGTTTTATAGTGTTCAGAGTATAGGTTGTCCAATTTGTTGGCATATAATTTTTCATAATACTCTATTATTATTGTGTGTATTTCTGTGGTGTTGGTTGTTATTTCTCCTCTGTCATTTATGATTTTATTTATTTGAGTCCATTCTCTTTTTTTCTTGGTAAGTTGGGCTAAAGGTTTATCAATTTTATTGATTTTTTTCTAATAACACGGCTCCTGATTTAAATGATATGTTCTATTGTTCTTTTAGTTTCGATATCATTTATTTCTGCTCTGATCTTTATTATTTCCTTCCTTCTGTTGGATTTATGTTTTGTTTGTTCTCTTTCTAACTCCTTCAGGTATAAGGTTAGGTTGTTTATTTGAGATTTTTCTTGCTTCTTGAGATAGACCTGTATTGGTATAAACTTCTCTCTTAGAATTGCTTTTGCTACATCCCAAAGGTTTTGAACTGTTGTATTTTCATTTCCATTGCATCCATGTACTTTCAAATTTCTTCTTTGATTCCCTGGTTGCCCTATTTTTTGTTTAGTAGCATGTTATTTAATCTCCATATATATATTTGTGCTCTTTCCAGATTTTTTCTAGGGGTTGACTTCTAGTTTCATAGTGTTGTAGTCAAAAAAGATGCATGGTATGACTTTGCTCTTCTTGAATTTGTTGAGGCTTGTTTTGTGGACTAATATGTGATCTATTCTGGAGAATGTCCTGTGTGCACTTGAAAACAATTTGTATTCTGCTGTTTTATGATGGAATGTTCTGAATATATATGTTAAATCCATCTGGTCCAGTGTGTCATTCAAAGCCATTATTTCCTTGTTGATTTTCTGTTACAACTGACATCTTAAATTTATAATAATCTAGCTTGAAATAATAATAACTTTGCCTCAGTAGTATACAAAAACTCTCTTCCTTTACAGCTCTGCTCCCCTCCTTTTCTTGTTATTGTCACAAATTAAGTCTTTATACTTGTGTGCCATCAACATAGAGTTATAATTATTGCTTCATACAGTTGTCTTTTAATTCATATAGGAATTAAGACAATTTACAGACCAAAAATATATGAACACTGACTTTTACATCTACTTATATAGTTATCTTAACTGTTGTTCTTTATTTCTTCATGTGGATTGAGTTATTGTCTAGTGACATTTCATTTCAGTCTGAAGGACACTTTTCTTATAATTTTTTGTTGAAAACCAGAACTCCTGAACATTATAATGTGGCAGCTCTGGAGATTATATTTGCCCCCTTGCCCAGGGTTTACTTTGGCTGCTTGTTATACTTCTTGATATTCATTTATTTAGTGGCTTTTCTGAACTAATTTTGCAAAGTCTAAATCCTTTGTCATACTTGGCCATGGAAGTCTCTGTTCTATTGGTTTGTGGGGAACTAGGGATCAATAGAAATTTCTTTACCTGGACCAAAAACAATTCCCTAGTCTTTGCAGATGATGTGTGTTGTAGCACGCTTTCAACACTTAGGGATTTTGCAACTATGCCTCAACTTTCACTTCCTGGTCGGTCAGAGCTCGAACGTAAATCAGAGGTGAATCTTGGGGCCTTCTGTAGTAACAACTCTTAAAATACAAGTAAAAGTAATTTACTGAAGCTTTAGTTTTGGTGATAAAAGTATTTCAACATCTTAAATTATTATTATCCTTTTATATCCTATCATACAATGGAAGATACTTTAACTCTTACAAGGAATGAGTTTGCTGTTTATCTACTGTTCTGAAGATATATCCATCATAAATTTTCATATAAAAAAGTAAAATGGTTTATAATAAAATAATGAAAACATGAAACTTTATATATACTTTTGTATGTTTGCAAATACTTATATGAATCCTGGAGAACATTATAGAAAGATGTTCGTCACCTTGTTAACACTGGAACTGGGTTAGAGGATGAAGTGGAGGGAGAATACTGACTTTTCCCTATATAATTAAATAGATGAAGAAAACGGATTTAAAATGCCTGAAGAGGGGCGCCTGGGTGGCACAGCGGTTGAGCGTCTGCCTTTGGCTCAGGGCGTGATCCCGGCGTTATGGGATCGAGCCCCACATCAGGCTCTTCCGCTATGAGCCTGCTTCTTCCTCTCCCACTCCCCCTGCTTGTGTTCCCTCTCTCGATGGCTGTCTCTATCTCTGTCAAATAAATAAATAAAATCTTAAAAAAAAATAAAATGCCTGAAGAGAGAGGGAAAAATACAGCAAAATTAAAAAAAAAAAGGGTCCAGAAGTAGCAATGTATGATAGTGACTAAGCTTGTAGACTCAGAAACTATCTTTGTGGGTACAAATCCATGCTTTCCATTTACTGTGTTACATTGGGCAAAGACTTCTAATGCCTTTTCTGGTCTTATTTTCTACATTTAAAAACTACGAATAATTGTACCTCTCTCTATATATTTAAAGTTTGTTTGTTTGTTTATGTAATCTCTACACCCAACATGGGGCGAGTCCCACATTCTTCCCACTGAACCAGCCAAGTGCCCCAAAATGTCACTTTTTTCTAAAATAATCTATAAATTCTAGGCCATCTCAATCAGAATACCAGCATCAATTTTTAATAATAGAATTGACTAGCTCATTCTATTTCTCAGTTAGAAGATAAAATGGAGCAGAAGAACCAGAAAAGTTTTGGAAGATAATTACATAGTGGAAGGACTTGCCTTATCAAGAGCCAAATATTCCATAAAGTTTCAGTATGGTATTGGTACAGTAACACAAACATAAAGAGAGACGGAAAGAATGGTTGTTCTGTAAATGGTGTGTGAACAGTTTTTTATCCATCTGGGAAAAAAATAGTTACATCTCTACCTCGCACCGTGTTCCCTTTGGCAGCACATATACTAAAATTGGAACGATACAGAGATTAGCATGGCCACTGCACAAGGATGACATGCAAATTCATCTCTACCTCACATCCTACTGATGAGTGAACGGAAGGCAAGCTGAAGACAAAGCAGAAGCTGACACCCTGCAACCCCCCCACCCACGGGATGTATGCAACATTCCTCAGGAACTGCTGGCTGCCCTAAAGGACAAAGAAACAGTCCTTACTACCTACAGCCCATTGACAAGTCCTTGAAACAGGCATGGTGACATTCCTGTAGGAACTCAGCTGCCTCGATGTTAATACTTTGCTAAGGGCAAAAGGCAGTCCTGGCCTGATCCCCTCCCCTCCACCAAGATCCTGTAAGTCTACTTTAATGTATAAAAATTCCTTTGGAAACTTCCTTTATCTCTAACCACCCCCCCCCCCAAGATACGTGTTGGCAATCATCCCCCAAGCATATGGCCCACCGATATACATCTGAAGGGTCTCATGACTAAGGTTTTATTAGACGGTAATAAATGACCCTTTCCCAACAGTAGCTAGCCCCCTCAAGGTCCTGGAGACCTTGCTTCCAAAATTCCTTAGAGACTTACGCTATCCCTAGCCCCCTCCCCACTAGAGGGTATAAAATAGGCCATTCCTTACAACCCCGGGGGCAGCAGCTCTTTCTGCCCACGGGTCCTGTCCCCGTGTTTAATAAACCACCATTTTGCACCAAAGACATCTCAAGAATTCTTTCTCAGTCGTGGGCTCCGGACCATACCCCACTGAACCTCACGTATAATCCCCAACCTCATCAGTACCCCCGAAATCAACTCCGAAGGAAATGTAACGATCAGAAACTATTACAGAATTAAAATAAAGAAGTGTTTTTTAATTGAAGGATAAGAATACTTTTGCAGGTAAGAAACAAAATTCAGAATCCATAAAGGAAGAGAGCAATTAATACAACTTAGCGAAAATTGAATAATTTTTGAAGTCCAAGGACGCCATCCCTTTCACCCAAGATGTGTACATTGAAATTGAAAGCCCTGGGACCAATTCCAATCTAGGCCAAGGGAGCGGAGACTGGGGACTAACATCCCCTCAACAACCCCACCCCCACCCCTCCACCCCACTCCCACCCCCAAGGGAGAGCGGCGATTAGGCAGAGGAACAGAGGAACGGGATTAGGCAAAGGCATGGTGTAAAATAAAGATACCGGAATAAAGTGGTAAAGATACCGCCTCAGTTGATGCATCTCCCACCTTTCTCATCTCCCTCCTCCCCCAGCTTCTACCGCGCTCCAATTCTGCCCTCTCCCCAGAGTCTCAATTTAAAACCTTGCAGGAAAGATAAGAATTCTCCTGTCACAGCCTGGTGAACCTGAGTGGGCAAAGGTGTGGAGGACCCCGTCCCTCACTCTTCCCCTTCCACCCCGCCACGGGTACCCCGCACCTGCCACTTCTTCCAGAATCCCAACTCCCCTCTCAGGAGCTGGCAAGAGAGCCGGTCTAGCAGGGACAAGAGCCAGCACGCGGCAAATGTTTGGGGTAACCAGGAGCAGACGAGTGAGTTTAGCGCAGTGATTTAGGAAACAGCCCCGAGACAGAGAAAACTCTGCTACAGGGGACGGCACACTGAGTCCTCATAGATATATGAGAGCCGTGCAGAGAAAGAAAAATTGTGGGAGAAAGGATCTAATCAAGACCAGGACAGCCCTTAGCTCCCACTGCAACGCCTCAGCATCCCTTAGTATGCAGGATTCCTTCCCCGGGGCCTTTCGTTGCTGGGAGGGCTGGCCCCTGCTGGTCACTCACAGCCGGATTGGCCCAGCCTCGCAGGCCTCCCACAAGGACCCGCCCCCGCCAGTCATTCACAGCCCGGCTGTACCTTGCACTAGGTCTCCATTTGGCGCCTGGTGCCGTTAGGGCGGTGTTTCTTCCAGCTGTGACCAATCCAGCACGTCAGTCAGTCACGTCTGTTTCCTGCCCTCCTGTCACTCAAAACCACGGTCCACATGCGGGGCACTGTCTGGACATCAACGCGACCGCCTAGATTAGAACCAGAGAGCCAGTCTGCATAATACTGTTCCCTCTATTTGGAAGACATTCGCGGAGTAGAAGAATGGAGCTCTGAATTCTGTGGGTGGAGATTGGAGTCGAGGGGCCTGCGGATCCCAGGGGATACCGGGGGAGGGGGGGACGCAAGAGGGCGATGGATCCCTTCGAAATGGAAGTTTTAAAATGTGCCCTCCAAAGACAGTTCCAGATACCCACATAAAGAGGAGTTTAAAGCCGTTGCTCGCCGTTACGTATAAGAAGGGCTGCGCCCAGAACTGAGGTAAACTGTAGAACATTGAAATGGCTGCACACCCTGGGACTTTACTGACAAATTATATGAATCAAATGCAAAACCCTGCTGCCTGCCCCCTCTGTACTCTGATTGCTGGTTAGAAACGTGCAACTTGCCCCTGAGTTTGGTTTTGCAAAGAAGGGACCCTGCACCGCAAGCGTCTGTTTGATTTTATTCATTAATGTCTTCACTGTCCATTTCCTTTATCTTATTATTTATGATTTATTAGCCCATTGATAATGAGACCTGCTGTGTGCAAATCAGGTCTCAGAGTTCAGGGGTCGTAACACTTGGACAACGACAGAGGGTCTCCAGCGCCGAGTGTAAATATAGAAGATTCAGCCAACAGCGCGAGAGATGATTGCAAAGTCGGGATGAGGCTCCCAGAGCAAGCATTCTGGCCACGAATCCGGCAAGAAATCTTTGTTAACTCTTTGTAGGCGGGTCGCCGCAAACGCCTTTTATTGGTCAACGAGAGGCGAGCCCCTCCTTCTTTGCACATCCATTGGCTAAGAGCTCTGTCCATATTTGAGATACCTGCATTCTTCCTTTCTTCCTCTGTGTTGCCTTGAAACCTAGTCCAGTGTATTTAATCGTGTTTCCCATTGGCCACTGTTTCCGGAAGCCCGCCCCCAGGCGAAGGCACGAGCAGGCGCGAGGCCGGAAGAAGCTGTGGCGCTGAACGTGGTTTCAGAGCTTTTCGTTGTGCTGGCGACAGGCCGCCGGACGTAAGATGCTGGGGGTTCGCGCTGCGTGAAGTCCTCCCGGTCCGTCCTGCGTGCCTGGGAATTCGGCAGTCGCGACGGCGAGAGTCGGGACTCGGGGAAACCCCAGCGGTAAAACTCCAGCTCTTTCTGGTTTCCAGCCGGACTTGGTGGGCGCTGGCGCAGAGAGTGATCCGCAAGGTTTCCGACCTCCGACTGGCAGGGTCCTCCTTTTATTTTTGGCAGGTTTTGCTTTTGTTTTTGTTTTTTTAAGATTTTATTAATCTGTTTGACAGAGAGCACAAGCAGGGGGAGGGGCGGAGAGAGAGGGAGAAGCAGGCTCCCCGCTCAGCGGGGAGCAAGATTCTGGGCTGATCCCAGGACCCTGAGATCATGACCTGAGGGATAGGAAGGCAGATGTTCACCGACTGAGCCACCCAGGCGCCCGTTGGCGGTGTTTTTTGCAGGACGCCCTGCAGGAAGGGTTGGCCGATGGATTCAAGTTTATTAAGTGAATAAATTCCTGGTTAATACTATTGATACTATAGCGCCCCAACCTTTAAAAAATCCCGTTCTTGTTAGCTGGATTATTTAGTGGGATGTCTGTGATAGGGACAATCAGTTACAGCAGCTTTTGGGATTTTATGTTGTTAATAAAACCAACTGTTAGTTTTCATTGTCCTAGGCTTCATAAAATTTATTTTGAGAAGTTGCTGAGAAAGGCACAGCAAGTTACTTTGAATTTTTTTTCATTTCAGGGAAAATAAGTTCCTGACTTTGGTACCTTACTATTAGTAATAATTTCTCAACATTTTTAATATCTTATTTTTTGGCAGATACACGTAGTTTTCGTAAAAGGAACAGCCATTTAAGGAGGTTTAGGGATTTTTGTTTTGTTTAAAAGCTATAATCCTGGTTTGACTCTTGTCGTAATAGGTAATAGCATTACCTTCCCAAATCCTTTACAATGTTACTCAGTGGATCTCTTATTTTTGTAGGATTTATTTCATAGCTTTGGATGAGAGACCTCATACAAGCTTAGGTCCCTATGCCAAATGAAATTTTACCCTTGGGTATGTTGCATTTTCTTCTTTGACCATGCATCATTTTAGAAGTGTGTTTACTTTCCCAATTTTTCATTTTCTCCCTTTTCTTCTAGCTCACAGAACAAATACAGAAAAGAATAACTTGAGGGATTTGGAGAGACACTTTGTACTTTATCACAAAGTGAGATTGATTTTTGGTCATTGAGCATCAGGCACAGGCCTGGGAAGCCAACAGCCTCTTTCCGATCCCAGATCAAGCCTTTATTAGCTGTCTGACCTTGAACCCACCCATGAGCCTCTCTGTGGCTTTGACTCCTCATGGGGAAAATGGTAGCATCCAGAGGCTTGCTACCAGGTTCACATTGATCATACGGGGAAAGTGCCTGTCCTCCATCTCTCCTTGCTGCTCCAACCTTTGCCTTGTTAATTGAAGAAATACTGCTAGAAACACATTCTGGAGGTGTGTCTGGCATTTACCCTCCTAATGGCTTATGGTGAAACCCCTTCACATTTTCGATTGCTGCTTCCGCTTTCTGTCATTCCTAACCCACCTGACTCAGTCGGGTGTGATCTTGTGTGTGTTTGCACAGATAGAATTTTGGCTAACCTTTCTGTTCAAAGTCTGATTGCCCACCCCCTATCTCTGCCAGGATGTGGAGTTTCTTAGGACTCACTCCCAGCCCATCCCTAGAGTCCTATACTGTTCCGCCTCCATCCCTATCACTGCCGCTTTAGTGCTTAAATATTTCATGATGGGCATCCATCCCTTCCTGACTTTGTATTATGTTAAATTATATTGAGTTATTGTTCTCTGTGTGTCTGTGTGGTGTTATAGTTCATGGAGGCAGGTGGGCCTAGGTAAGAATTTGCCTTCTGGGGGCGCCTGGGTGGCTCAGTCGTTAAGCATCTGCCTTTGGCTCGGGTCATGATCCCAGCGTTCTGGGATGGAGCCTCTCGTCCCCTGCTCAGCGGGGAAACCTGCTTCTCCCTCTCCCACTCCTCCTGCTTGTGTTCCCTCTCCCGCTCCCTCGCTCTCTGTTAAATAAAATCTTAAAAAAACTTGCCTTCTGCTCCTGAAGGAGGGGTCACAAGGAGTTGTTGAGCAGAGACGGGGAGACACTGGACTGATGTTTCTTTAAGGGTTCCCCTAAGAAGGGGGAGGCTAAACTTTCTCAGGCAAATCTTTTTATTTTTTTAGCTCTAAATTTCGGGCAAATTGTGTAGAGATTGAAGAGGTAAGACTAAGCTTTCAACATTCACACTGAGAAAGGCCCAGGGGATGAGTTGGGCTGCAGTTTGGGGTGGCAAAATGGTAGACAAGTGGACAGCAAGAAAATATAACCCAGAGGGAGAAGAGAAAATACCCCTCAGAAATCAGGGCAAAATCCCCAAGCGTCTCTTTCCCCATGGTATCACCAGGATGTGGATTCCCCTCCTAGCTCCACCCCTGCAGTGCCAGTGAAGGACAGCAGAGCTGTGGGGATGAGAGTTTGATCACTCCATTCAGTGCACACCCAGATGCATGTGTGGCACCTCCTGGTGTGCTGCCCCACTGGGTAAGTTCAGTGCTTCTCCGTGCACAGTATGTATGTATTTCCATTCAGACATCCAGCCTGTGTGGCACCTGTTGATTTGGTTTTGATCTCCTGTCATTGCTGATAATCGAGACAACAGTTTAAAATTCTTCAGCTTGCAGGTATGTGATTGGGAGATAGTTTTCTTGTTTCTTGTTTTTGTTTTTTAAGATTTTATTTATTTGGCAGAGAGACAGCGAGCCATTGAGAGAGAGAGCGTAAGCAGAGGGAGCGGCAGGCTGAGGGAGAGGGAGAAGCAGGCTTCCTGCTGAGCAACAGGGGAGTGGGATCACGACCCGAACCTACGGCAGACGCTTAACCAGCTGAGCCACGCAGGCGCCCCTGGAGTGTATTTTACACCTGTACCGTTTCTCAATTCGGACTAGCCGTGTTCCTAGTGCTCAGTAGCCACATGTGATGAGTGGCTGTGTCATTAGACAGCACAGCTCTAGGGAATAATTTTATCTACACACTCCACCTCTCTTCCTGCCTGCTTTATTCTCATGGACCTCCACACCCTGGAGCCTATGACTTTTGCCTCCCTCTTTTCTCTCTTTCCGTTTGTTGTCTTTCTTGCTACGGAGACTTGTTTCCAATTCCTTAATATTCTGGCCTGATTTCTTCTGTCTTACTTTCCTTTGAGGCTCATTGTTTTCCTCTCTACCCCATTTCAGCCTTTTCCCATAAGAGGTGCCGTGCTTTTTTTGTCTTGGTTGGGCATTTATTTGCAGTTACTTACTAATGATTATTTTCTTTGTCCCATCAGTTGAGTTAGACACTTTCCCCATTTTTTTTATGTATCTTTCTTGACAGATTTCCAGATTAATTTTAGAGTTAAACTGGAAAACTGGGATGCATAAATTTAGAGATGTAGCACCCCTTTTGTTTCTGCCTTGATTTTTAAAATAGCATATATAGCTACATATGTATTTTAGGGATATAAGATTTCACTCTTAGTATTGCTTTGCCTTGACTATTTTTGATAATTATTTTTATATCTTTTCTATGTATTTTAGGGTTTCCATTAAACTGATGTAAAATTTTGTGTTCTTTTATATGAAAAATAAACATTTAAAAAAATTTCTACTCGAGTGGTTTTTTTTTTTTTTTTTTTTTTTTTAACCTAGGAAAGTCCATACAAATGGGCGTATCAATGACGTTCCTTCCTGTGCTATAATGGAATGTTATCAGGAAGCAGGGCATCAGATCTCAGTGAGGGAGGGTAGAAAGTAGGTGTTCTCAGAGTGCCAGGGTTCCCAGGTTTTCTGGAAGGCTTACATGGGTCCAGTGGTTGGGCCTGTCACTACCTGACAGAGCACTTCCTCAGTGGTACCTTGTATTTGTAGACATGTTGCTGTCGATGTTCTTTCAGCATCTTGGAGGTTTTTGTTTGAGGAGTTTCCAGAGAAGCCCCTACACGCAGGCTTCAAGTCCCGTCTGCTGCTGCTTTGCTCTATAGTACCTCCCCCTGACCTGGTGGTAGAGTAAAGCCTAGTGTGGTCCTTGGACCAGCAGCATCAGCGTTACCTGGAAACGTGTTAGAAATGCAGATTCTCAGGCACCACACAGACACTGAATTAGAAACCAGGTGAGGCCCAGTCATCTGTGTTTACTAAGCCCTCCCCTGCCCAGGTCTGTTGCAGCAGCTTCTGAGAAGCACTGTTATCAGATGTTTGATTTCAGGCTAACTTATGTCTGCTCACTGCCTGGCCCTTGCACAGGCATCTGGCTCCTCTTGGAATCCCTCTCCTGGACTTCCTAATCCCTCCTACTTGAAGTCTGTCTTCCACAGCCTCTGCACTTACTGGCTTTTGTTTCTAGTGTGTTCTGTGATTATGTCTTGTCTGTCATCACACTGTGGGAGAAGTGGCCCGGGCCGGACTTGCCATCTGCTGCTGCAGGGAGTAGTAACGTGTTCAGAAGGAAGGCAAGGAGCTGTGCTTGTGTGTGCCTCACAAAACAGACGGACACTCTGCTTTGTTTTTACTTCATCTCCTGTTGACTTCACAACGTGAGTGCAGGTTGTGTAAACCTCTCGACTGAGTGATCCATAAACATAAGTCTGTGGACACACAAAGTCTGCATATGTGGATAAACTCCCCTGACATGTCATTTATTTATCCATCACTTCATCTCTGTGGTGTCCGATTCTTCTACCTTGTTTTCTGTCACTGTACCCATCTCTACTTGAATGTATAGGAAATATTTTATTATAAAAATATACAAATATTATGTTTACTTGGTGGTTTTTCTCCTCCCTGCTGGAGCTGCAATGTGGGGCCAGTAAGTCCCTTTGGGAGGCCCTAGCTTCTGACCGCTCCTGCTCTGCCTTCTCTGGCGAACTCTTTTGGAACAGAAGGTCTTGCCTGCCACCCTGTGGCTGCAGGTGACCTAGCAGAGGTGTGGGCAGCCATCTCTTACCCTTGAACCTGAGTTTCCACATGAGTAGATTTAACTGCTGTATGTCTTTCTGACGACAGGATTGTGCTCATTTTCCTCATCTCCCTCTTGAGGGGCTGTTTGCTGTGCTTATTTACTCCCCATTTGTCTACGCCCCATTTGTGCATCACCCGCTGATGTTAATCCATGCTCTCCCATCTGTGCACAGGATGAGAAAGGCTCTACATGTGACTCTCTCTTGTGTTTTTTATTCAGTGTCAACCCCTGAATATACCTTTCAGGGGTATCTGTCATCTTTCTTCCAATCTAGCCACGATCCTTGTGCACCCACCTCCCCAAAGACTGTCTCTTTGTAATGATTGTATGCACAAACAGCACTTCTTTCTGCCTCCTGCATCCCCATAAGCTCCCCACCCCACCCTCATCTGATTATTTCTTTCCTCTCTCATGTTCTACTTTTATGTTTTCTCACCTGAAAGGGGAGGACTAGCTCCTTTGTTTTCTGCCTTAATTTCTAAGTCATAGATTACTTCCAGGCTAAATTCTCAGAGAATTCAGAGAAATATTTTACTTACCAGATTACCATTTTATTATAGAAGGATAATATAGGAAGAGCCACATGGAGGAGATGCACAGGGCGAGGAATGGGGAAGGGTCACAGCTTTCATACTGCGTGCACCACTCTCCCTGAGTCTCCATCAACCTGGAAGCTCTCCATACTCCCATCTTTTGCATTTTAATGGAGGCTTCATTACACAGGCATGAACTAGTGATTGATTCAACCTCCAGCCCCTTTCCTTCCCTGAAGGAAAGAAAGGGGAGTAAGTTTGCAGAGTCACATCATCACTTGACCTGCTGTTATGTTATATTTGATTTATTATATGTAACCTATCAGCTTGGGTCTCTCTCTTCACTGACTGTGTAAACATGTCTACACATAGGGATATGGACTATCTCAAGATCCCACCTCCATCCACCACCCACCCCCGGCACCCCAATCCCTTCTCTAAAGCTTTTAGTCCTTACATTTCATGTGTGCTTTTCACAGTCCCATGTCTGATTTTGGTTCTTACTGAGTTCTGTTAACAACCATTCCATGTTCATGGATATGAAACCCTTTGTGAGCTGTGCCACCAGGACTGGAATAGGGCACTAGGCTGATCCTTCCTGAACACGATCCAATTTGGGGGAGGCTGATACTAACATGCAAACTTTGTTTTTTTACTTCTCCAGGTAAAGGGATATTGGAAGAGATTCTGGAGTGGGATGTGAAGATTCAAGAGCAGTCTTTGAATATTTGCATCATGATAGGTCTTGGAGGTGCCTTGTGGGTGGGTCTTTGGGAGGTTCCATTATCAGGGAATTATGGATATTAAGGAAGTCAGGAAATAAAAGATTAACTCACAATTCAACAATCCAGGGTAAGCTCCCAAAGGCCTCTTTCTGGCTACTTAATGCCCAGAAGCCAAGACCTCACTTCCTTTTTTTTTTTTTTTTTTTTTTTTTTAAGATTTTATTTATTTGACAGAGATAGAGACAGCCAGCGAGAGAGGGAACACAAGCAGGGGGAGTGGGAGAGGAAGAAGCAGGCTCATAGCAGAGGAGCCTGATGTGGGGCTCGATCCCATAACGCCAGGATCACGCCCTGAGCCGAAGGCAGATGCTTAACCACTGTGCCACCCAGGCGCCCCAGGACCTCACTTCCTATCAAGACTACAGGCCAGTAGGTGCCAGTGAGGTTCATAGTGTCAGATCTATTCATGCCTTTCCCTACAGCTGGCACTTTGAGGGCAAAATATAAGGGGGCACCATAAAAACTTAGTAATCAAGATAAATATTTTAAGCTAGTATCTTTGAAAATCAATATTAATGCCAAAAAAATTATGATGAGCAAAACTGTCAAATTCTGCTTCCTCTTCACACCTCATCCCTCCACCTCCCAACCACAACCACGGTAAATGTCCTCTAAGTGGCACCTAGCTTACAATAAAAAACCCCCCAGGGATTTCAGGATCAAGCCACAGTTCCTCACCACACTTCTACTTCTACCACCAGGGGGCCTTTTGCTCCTGGCCTCGGGTCCCGCCTCCCCACCCATCAATATCCCGGGGACACAGGACCAGAGCCACCCACTGCTATTCCGGGAGTTGGCGCAAGCCAATCCCGCTCTCCTAGAAAATAGCCTTGGCGTTCCCTGTGCGTACTGGCTCACCAAGGCCGGTGTCGCTCCTATCCCGGAGTCCCAATAGAGCATCATTCCACCACTTCATCCCCCAAGAGCTTTGCCCTGAGCCGCGCCCACTCGCGCCAATCTGGACCCTGATTTCTGCTCCTGGAAGAGCACACGGGGCGGAGCCTTGGCGTCGGTTACCCCAGCTCACCTGCGCCGCTAACCGTCAGCGCGCAGTCTGTCTACCGGCCTCCGTAACACCGGCGGGGCGCTAGAACCACATTTCCTAGAATCCTCGGGCATTTCTGCGACTTTCTCGCGGTACGCAAGATCTCATTGTCCCTCGGAGGATAAACACCTTGCAGCCTGATCTTCTTAACAGTGAGCTCCTAAACTTCGTTGTATGAGAGATGCAGATGTCAGAGTCACCCGGCCGTTGGCGAAGCTTGCCTCACTCACCACCTCTCCAGCCCAAAGACTACACCCTCCAGAGGCCCCCGCGGCCACTTCCGCCATCCCTCGCGCCCTCCTTGCTGTGGAGTTCACGTAGCGGGAACACTTCCAGCTGGTGGGTCCCCCCCACTCGCTGGTTGGCGGCAGCTTAGGCCTCCCTATTCGGGTTGTTCCCACACTTCTGCACTCGGTTCCCGAGCCTCAACCTCAGGATTGGCAACGTGTACCCCGCGTTCCGTGAGTGCCCTATAGTCATTGCCTTGTCCAGTCAGCACGTCCCTCTGCTTGTCCCTGTTTTACTCGTGGGGACACAGGCTGCCTCTGAATTCGGGCGCTCTTCCATAGGCACCTCCAGGCCATTATCTTTTCATTCCAGTCCGTAGTTAGAGACAGACCCTTACTCCTCTGCAGGGGGACATGGGCTCCACTCCCTGGCCAGAGCTTGGGGCTGAACTTGAGGGTGCTCGGTCACTCTGAACCCTTTTCCCAGGGCTCTAGATGGGAATTGGGTTGTGCTGGTGATTTCTGTGACACTGAACCCCCAGTTGTGGGGCTCCCGAACAGACCGCACCTTGACTCCTGGGGAGGGGCTCTTCCATGTGGGCGCGCCCTCGTTTCTCTTCACATCCCCAGATCTATCTTCTAAGACTTTGCCCTTCTCCAGAGAGAGCATTCAGGAGACTAGGAAAATGGCCACGGGGCTCCTGAAAGCCAAAAAAGAGGTGAGAATTTTCATCAAATTCCATTTTGGCTGCCAATAGGATGGATCTGTTCCTTTTTCTTGCGCTGTAGGCTGCCTTGTTGGTATTGGGCAAAGTTCCTGCAGGAGTGGTGGCTCATCTTACAT
>NW_024424341.1:49404381-49407362 GCF_017311325.1 Ursus maritimus | reverse complement strand
CCCCCCCGCGTCTTCAGCGTTCCTTTCTGCTCCATCTATACCTCAGTCATCCTCGAAGTGGTCAGTTGTAAACAACACACATGGAACAGTTTAAATAAAAATACACGAACATTCAAGCTTGATTGTCCAGTGGTAAGGATGCAGGGCAGGGACAGCAGAGATGCTTACGACCTGAAATGGTTAGGGAGGACCTCCAGTAGAGGTAAGGCTGTCTGAACGGCCCCTGAGGGTTTGGTAGTTGGAGAGTTGGCAGAGTAGGGAGGAGAGCAGGAAGCACCGTTAGCTTGAGGCAGGGCACACTGCCTTTGCCACAGTGTGGGGATTGTAGTGGCCGATGGAGTTATTTAAAGTTGATTTTTAAATATGTACTGGTGAAGATACAGACACGTGGAACAGAGGGGAGCTTGATGGTCTGACCTGAATTTTACATTGAGAGCATTTTCAGCATCTGGCAATAGGGAGATTTCACCAAAAATTCTGGATTGCCTGCTTCTCTGAAAGTAAACTGCACTGTGGTGTCAGGGAATTCACCCTTGAACAGTGTCTTCATTTGGACAGGTCCTGCCTAGTTTATTTGCTGCCCTTTCCACAGTATCTTCCAAACTGAGGTTGAAACCATTGACCAGTTAACATTTTGCCTGCCTCTCTCATTTATATTACCTACCTGGACCCCGAACGATTTTCATTTTCCACCTCTTAGTCTGGGTGGCTAGGCTGAGTGCCAGACTGAAGAGTATTGATTCTGTCTTTGAATAAGCTAGGTTTTGAAGGATTTTGAGAAGGAATTTGACATAAGGAAGTCAATGACATGGATGTATAGGGACTTAAGGGGAAACTTTCTAACTCCTATAAATGGTGGCTATGATGATCTTGACTTAATTGAATGTGATTAACATTACTGAGCACCAACAAAGTTGCCAGGCTGGTTTACTATCATTTTTAATATGCATTAATTTGGTTATTTCAGATCTTCCTTGACTATCCTTATTTTAAAAATGACAGGAAAATTTAAACAGAAAATGAGACCTCAATTTATTCTTTTTTTTTTTAGACCTTGATTTATTTTTTTTTTTAAGATTTTATTTATTTATTTGACAGAGATAGAGACAGCCAGCGAGAGAGGAAACACAAGCAGGGGGAGTGGGAGAGGAAGAAGCAGGCTCATAGCAGCGGAGCCTGATGTGGGGCTCGATCCCATAACGCCAGGATCACGCCCTGAGCCGAAGGCAGATGCTTAACCGCTGTGCCACCCAGGCGCCCCGAGACCTTGATTTATTCTTAATCTAAGTCTTCTGGGGTAGAGATTTACAATTTCCTGGATGTTATCAGAACAGCGTTGAGAGTTCTCTGTTTCTCATTTGTATTTCATTCATTTGAAAGTGTTAGTACCAAGAATGCATAATAAATCTAATTCAGGACATTTCCTAAGGTAACATTGAATATATTGTGTGTATTTTCTTCACTACTCATGTTAATAGAAAAACATTCTGATTTTCTGGGAAAAGCCAGATGTTTGTGTAAGCTGATTTTTTCCAGCCCCTCATACTTAAAAAAAAAGTATTGGAAGAATTGATCAAAGGGTACAAGCATTTGAATGAATAAGTTCTTTAAGATGAAACCTCTGTGCTAGAGGAGTACCTGACACATATGAAATGTTGAGTGCATAGAGGAGCCACAGCCTTCAGTAAATTCATTTGAAGGAACTATAAGTAACAAAGGAGTTTCTGTTGTTTGTGTTGATATGTTATTTGGGGCATATAATTAACTACATATTTCAGAGGGTTTGGGTAGACCCTCCAAGTACTCTGAAGGCATGACATCTGAATTACACAAATCAGTTTTAAACAAATATACAGTAGGATATTAGGACCTTTGCCTGAGAGAATAAATTAGAATTTGTAGCAAATGAGATGGGCTGGCAGGGACATGATGTTACTAATCCTTAGCATTTTTTCACTGATTCCATTGAACAAATTTGGTGGCTATGTGCTGTGTGTGGAATACTTGATGGACCACAGTTAGTGATGTGTAAAGGCACAGCCTGCACACTTACGGGTCTTTCATTTTATTTTGAGATTCTGTTACCATTGGGATTTTGTTTAATTTTACACAGACACACACACACACACACACACACACACACACACCAACTCACACACATTTTGACAGACCTTAATGATAAAATCAGTATGTTAAAGAGTGCCAGTGTATCTACCCAGACCCATATTTTATAGGTGGAGAAACAGCCAACACTTAACCCATTGGAAGTGATTTCTATAATAGTGCATCGAATGGATGAACCCAGCCACTATTTTCCAATTTGGGAGGATGATTTTTATTATTATTTTTAATTGCAGTATAGTTAACATATGGTGTTGTATTAATTACAGGTGTGCAATACAGAGATTCAGCACTTCCATACATCACCCAGTGCTCATCACAAGTGCACTCCTTAATCTCTTCAATCCCCATCACCTATTTTACCCATTCCCTGTCCCCCACCTCCCCTCTGGTAATCAGTTTGTTCTCTAGAGTTAAGAGTCTGTCTCTTGGTTTGTCTCTCTCTCTTTTTTCTTTTGCTCACTTGCTTTGTTTCTTAATTTCCACATATGAGTGAGATCATATAATATTTATCTTTCTCTTATTGACTTACCTCGCTTAGCATTATACTCCCTAGCTGTATTCATGTTGTTGCAAATGGCAACATTTTATACACACACACACACACACACACACACACACACACACACACACACACATATACACCACATCTTCTTTATCCATTCATCAGTCAGTGGACACTTGGGCTTTTTCCATACTTTGGCTATTGTAAGTAATGCTGCTATAAACATAGGGGTGTGTGTATTCCTTTGAATTGATATTTTTGTAGTTTTGGCTAAATACCCAGTAGTGTGATTACTGGATCATAGGGTAGTTCTATTTTTAACTTTTTTTTTTTTTTTTTATTTTGAGAGAGAGAG
>NW_024424341.1:49386359-49404364 GCF_017311325.1 Ursus maritimus | reverse complement strand
TGGGGGGAGAGGCAGAGGGAGAAGCAGGCTCCATGCTGAGCAGGGAGCCCGATGCGGGGCTCCATCCCAGGACTTTGGGATCATGACCTGAGCTGAAGGCAAACTCTTAACCGACTGAGCCACGCAGGTGCCCCTATTTTTAACTTTTTGAGAAACCTCCATACTGTCTTTCACAGTGATTACACCAGCTCGCAGTTCCACCAACAGTACAAGAGGGTCCCTTACAGTTTGGGGGAGCATTTAACTTATTCCCAATATTTTAATTATTGTAAATTTTGCTTCTATGATAAATTCTGTGCATGAAATTCTTTTATAGATTTGTATTTATTCTCACAACAAAAATATGATAAGGTGAGTTGAAATGACCATTTCAGAGCAGTGGGGACTCACACCAGTTGGAGATTTGGAACTCTGCCTGTTCTAAAACATTTGATCCTTTTGATTATTTCTTCTGTTTTTGAGGCCCCTTCTTCCATTGTGACGTCTACTTTACGTTTTGCAGTTTTCTTATTTTGCTTTTATTGTCACACTGTGCAGTTTTACATCCCCAGGGTAGACCTGCCAGTGCGGATCTTTTTCTTTTCTCACGTGAATGTTTACAATAGTGTTCTGGTTGGTTTCTACATGTTGATATGGTCCTTTGCTACCCACTGTGTGTCTCTGTCATCCTCATTTTCCCCAAACATTACAGTAACATCACTTTTCTGTTCAGAAGCCCTCCTTCAGTGACTCACAACAGTGTCTTAGATATTCAGGACATGCCTCATTTCAGATTTATTCATTTGAGAGAGAGAGAGAGCAGGGGAGGGGCAGAGGGAGAGAATTTTCAAGTAGACTCCCTGCTGAGTGTGGAGCTGGTCTAGGGGGCTCCATCTCATGACCCTGAGATCATGACCTGAGCTGAAACCAAGAGTTGGATGCTTAACTGACTGAGCCACCCAGGTGCCCCAGGACACTCCTCATTTCAAACATATTGTCCTGTTTCTGACATCATGTTCTCATTATTAATTCTGAAAGTATGTTTATTGCCAACACAGTGGAGTCATCTCATATATACCTTTAACTTAGATTAATGCATTTTTTAGGAGCTTGGCTGGAGAAAGGAAGAAAAATAACTGTTCAGGTCATTCAGAGGAATCTATCCTCTTTTCCGTGTAATGACTTCAGGCTCAGGAGTGAGAGAAAGATGGGAGGACTGAATCTAATGCCCGCCAAATCTAAGGAGTTTCTGACAGCATGCACATCATAGCAAGTCAAGGATGATATTAGTTGTAAAGTATTTTTCATCTAACATGATATTCCTTTATCAGTATATCAGTTAGCCTCTGATGCATAACAAACCATCCCAAAGCATATTGACTTGAAGCAAAGTAATCTATTAGCACACAGTTTGATAGGTCAGTGATTTTGAGCACAGATGGATGTTTGGCAGGTTTCACCTGGGCCTGCTCATGTTGCTGCAGTCCGCTGGCAGTTTGACAGGGGTGGGATGACCATCCATGCATGATGGTAACAAGCTAGTTGATTAGCATACTTTGGTTCTTGTTTTTTTTTTCCCCATGTGTCTGTATTTCCCCTAAATTATGCTTACAAACTGTTCAGTTGCTTCTTTAGCTCTTTTTTTTTTTTTTTGGTTGAGATTTTATTTATTTATTTAAGAGAGAGTGAGTGAGAGAGAGATCACGAGCAGGGGGGAAGGGTAGAGGGAGAAGCAGACTCCCCCCTGAGCAGGGAGCCCAATGGAGGATTTGATCCCAGGACCCTGGGATCATGACCTGAGCCGAAGGCAGATACTCAACCTGCTGCCCTAGCTCTTCTCTTTCTATAAGTTCTCATACGTAGCTAGAGGCATCTAACTGAAGGCTTTAATGGGGTTCCTGGAAATCTCGTTAGCCAGATCTGGAAATCATTAGGTATTTTTTTCTGTTTTCCAAGTTGAGTGCAGGCGACAGTGCTGCGAGCACATAAAAGGCATGGCCTTTCTCAGGCTGCCCTAGTGGTTTCCTTAACCACTTTTCCAGCCCCCACTCACAGTTTGTTTACTACTTTTCCCACTTGTGCTGCTAACCTCTGCTGTTCCTCTTCCCACTGCTAATGCCACATGTTTTCGGTATTTGTGAGGGCACGTCATTTCTATTGACCAGTTCAGCTTAAAACAAAATAACTTATTCATTCACAGTTCTGTGGGTCAGCAGTTAGCACAGTCTGTTGGCACAGCGGACCGGTTCTTCTCTTGGCTTACCTGGGTGTAGTCATGTGGCTGATGTCAGCTGGCTGCTCAGCTGGAGCTGGATGGCCTCATGTGTCTGGTGGTTGACAGGCTGGTCCGCGGAGGTACTCAGTTCTTGGTTCTCTGTGTGGCCTTGTCATCAGGCAAGCTCAATTTACTTACATAGTGGCCTCCAGGTTTACTGCACAGAAAGAAGCAAGGCCAGCCCCAAACCCAAATGCCTTCCAAACCTTTGCTTGCATCATGTTTGCCGATGTCCCATTGGCTAAAGCATGTCCCATGGCCAAGCCTAGCGTTAGTATAGGAGGAAAATGCATAAAGGGTAGAAAAAGAGAGGCATGATTCACGGGGGGGGGGGGGGGGAGAGGGTGGTGGCCATTGCTGCAAGATTGGATGTTATACCTTTTGGCTACAAGCAGCAGGAAACCCCACGTGGGTAGTTCTAAACAATAACTGAGCGCACATGAAAGAAAGTCCAGAGCCAGGACACAATTTGGGGTTGGTCCTCTCCCTTCAAGGACTGGGGTTCTTTCATTCCTCCACTCGATGCTGTTCACAGTGTCAGCCTCATCAGGCTAGTTCCCCTCACAGTCTAGGATGTTTATTATTAGCAACTTTAAGTCTCACAACAACCCTAAAATGTAAGTCATATTATAATACCCATTTTTAGAAAATTGAGACACAGAAATGTCAAGTTACTGATGCAAAGTCATGGGAAAAGGAGGGCTGTCGTTTGAACACTGTCTCCAGAGTGTACTTTTAGCCCCGTGAGCATTTCTTGACTTTTCTGTGAATCAGAATCACTGAGAAGCCTTGTTAAAACAGATTGCTGGGCCCCACACGCTGATTCAGTGGTTCTAGGATGGGGCCTGAGAATTTGTTCCTCAGAGAACAAGTTCCTAAGGGATGCTGGTGCTGTAGGTTCAGGGACCACGCTTAAGGCCAGTGCACTAAACTCTGCTGCCTCTGTTGGGTCATTTGTGCCCACGTTTATGAGCATTAGGAAATGTATTGGCTCCAGATTACTCCATCTTAAAAATGTAGAGGGATCCAGCAGCAGGCTACTCTGTCTTGTTGGTTCCAGTTGGCCACAAATCCACTCTTCAGCTGACAAAGGGGTAGGTGACTTTTACAGCAGTCAGGCCTCGCCTTGAGTTGGCTTTAGTGCCCCCAGCTGCTAGCTCAGTGAGAGAGGTTTGGAATAGGTCATGGAGAGTCATCCACTTAGTGTTTCCATATCCCCTATGTGTGTGGTTCTCAGACAAAGAAACCATGGATTTTTTGAGAGCTGTAGGAATACCAGTTGTGTTAAACATGTTGAAGGAACATAGGTTGGTCTCCAGTGTAACTTCTTTGTCAGAGATTTTCTAGGTATTTGTGAGTGTGTGTGTGTGTGTGTTCATTTTAAGAAGGAGTTGTAAAATCAAATCACCACAGGGACTAGGCAGATAATCTGAATGAATGAATAGTCTTTTCTCTTCAGTATTTAATTATGAGAAGTTTCAAACCTACAGAAAAAAGTATAAAGACTTTAACATTGACTCACATACCCACCGTCTGGATTCAACAATGAATATTTTGCTACACGTGCGTTATCACCTATCTAGCCACATATACTCTCATCTACTCATCATGTACACTCGTGTACTCATCAAGGGTGTTACCCAAATATCACCTTCAATGCACAGTAGAAGATAGGATTTTACATTCCTTTGGCCTTTCATACGCTCTGCAGTCTGCTACGACCTGCCTGCTCTCTTTTTCAGCTAGCCACTTTTCAGTCCTTATTTCCTCCCATCCCAGACATCTTGTCTGGAGTGCCCACCCCTGTTCTTTCTCCTTGATCCTTCAAAATCCTGCCTGCCCTTTACGACCAAGATCATACCTTCTTCTCACAAAACCTGCTGTGATCTCTCTATCCTACAGTGACCTTTCCCTTTTGAGATTCCTCTAACCTAGTGATTTTAAACCATGCCTGGACTTAGGAGCCTTTAAAAGTATAAAAGCCCTATCCCCAGAGAGTCTGATTTTATCCATTTGTGGAAAGACCCAGGAGTCCATAATTTAAAACACCACAGTTAATTTTAAAGTACAGCTAGAGATGAGGGGTGAAACCATAGCTCTCAGTCATCCTGGCTATGCTTTATTAATAATTAATTACTGTGGTGGAGGGCTGGCCTCTGGGATTGCTATTACTATAGGCAGGGGGCAAGTTGGGGTCCTGTTTTAAGGCCATTCCACAGCCAGTGCAGAACAGTTGTGCTGGTAGGGTACAGGAAATTTAGGAGAGGGTCCCCTGAGAGGAGAGGGCACAGCATGGAATTAGTTTGGGAGACACAGTGTCATCCCTCAAGGAGGAATGGTGTTCTGAGAAGGGATGCACAATCAAATCACCAAAGGGACCAGGCAGGGAGCTAAATGAAATGGGTAAGGTAGGAGTTGCAGCCATCTGCCAATAGCATACATGGGCTAATGGACCCCTAGTGTGAGTCACCTTCAGCCAACTGTGGCCCCTGCAGCAATGCGAAGCCCAGAGTGGTCAGATTTATGGATTTTTTTCAATAGGACTGACAAGTTGATATTTTTATCTGAGATCATCCAACATATAAGTGATATAAAGAAAATGTTTTGTATGGCTCAAACTAACCCTATCTGTGGACTGTGGATTGTGTCCTCTTTTAAAATCTTTTTTTAAAAAAGATTTATTTATTTATTTTAGAGAAAGAGAGAGAGAGTGCATAAACAGGGGGAGGGGCAGAGGGAGAGGGAGAGGGAGAGAATCCCAAGCAGACTCCCACCGAGCACGGAGCCTGATGTGGGGCTTGATCTCACAACCCCGAGATCATGACCTGAGCCAAAACCAAGAGTTGGACACTCAACTGATTGAGCCAAGGAGGTGCTGTGCTCTCTTTTAAAAGACAGAAAAACTGAGGGGCTAGGAAGAATCCCAGAACTGGATCCCTAGGCTCCCTGGGGCTTGGTTTCTGCACACCTCCATGCCAATATACCTCACCAAAACCTTCATGCCAAGGACCATTACATATTCCCACCCTCCAAAGTACAGCTTTCTAGGTAGCAGAAGGCATTTGAAACTGTGTTAGGGGAATAATAACAATAAATGCACATTCAGTTATCTAAAATATTTGACTGCTTAGTGGGTTTGCAGGCTCTGCTTTGGGCACCAGGATAATAACAGTGAACAATGCATATGGAACTTAGAGTCTAGCAGGAAGTCAGAAAATAAAAATGAGTAATGCATTATCTAGAGTTAAGGGGGTACATTAAAGCATAAGAACCTGAGTGAAAAGAAGGGATTTTCATAGAATGGCTAGGGAAGTCCTCCCTGAGCACGCACTGTGTGCAACAGTCCTTTGTCTTGAGTCCTTACATTTACCGACTTCTCTGATCCTCAGCACAGTCCTGTGAGATAAGCACTGTTCTGTCTTGTTTCACAGAAGAAACAGAAGTGCTGAGAGGTTAACTAATTTGCTGAAGGGTACTCTAGTGGGGGACAGTGTGATTTGAGTCCATAGTCTTCCCAACCATGCGCTTGCACTCTTCAGAAGGGATCAGGGCAGTGGGAGTGTGAACAAGGGGGAGGAATGCATCCTGCTACAAAGTATACATATTGGTGGGTACTCACCCCCTGGAGACTCAGCTGCTTCAAGTAGGTAGAGCATAATGCTTAGACCAAATAGGTCTCTGATATTCTTCAAGCTCAGTAAGATGATTATTTTTTACTGTTTAACTTTGTGTGTGTGATGTCTTCCTGTTCTCCCTGCCTAGATTTAAAGCTCCCAATGTGAAAGGACTTGTGTTTTGCTTTCATCCCCGGTAGCAGCTAGTCTAGAATGTTGACAGTAATAGGTGCGTAAATGATGCTGGCTGTATAGACAAAGGAGAATAATGGTGTTTGAACCCTTGGCACTAAGGTCACATAGGGGAAGAAAAAAAACCTCATTTTCTTCTACCTATTTTGGGTTCATTGGCTGGGGCCCTATAAATTAGACCAACAAAAGACAGATCAACAAGAGAAAAACAAACAGAAGTTTATTGACACATGCATCATAGATACACATGGGAGCACTCAGTGATGAGTAACTCAAAGGGGTGGTTAGAACTTGGGCTCATATAGCTTCTTAACAAAAGAACAATAACTTTTTAGAGAAACAACAAGACAAAGGAAAAGGATTTTGAGTTTCGAGGACGGCAAATTGTGGTGGAAGATAGTAGTTAGTAAGGTTTGTTGTGTGGTTCCTTTGATGCCATCTCCTGGCTCATAAGGGTCTAGAGTTGTTTCCAGAGATTAACTTATGTTCTTCCCAGTAGAGCGGGGAGGGGAGATACGTTCACAAATTTATGTTCTGCTTTTAGGCAGATAGAGGGAGGGCAGAGAGCTCTTCTTGTTTCTACTTCTCAATGCCTTTGGCCCAAAATAATCCTTATGCCAAAATGGCATAATTTGGAGTGGCATATTCTGCTACCCTTTATTCACAATCCCAAGTAGGGTTTAGAAATCTCTACCTCCCACAGGGAAGCCTCGTGATGGCTCATCCTGAGCTGTGAACAAGACTAACTCCTGGATGAACAGTGGTGTGTTTTGTGTTAAAGGCATTCGTGGCATTCAGGGATGTGGCTGTGGACTTCACCCAGGAAGAGTGGAGGTTGCTGAGCCCAGCTCAGAGGACCCTGCACTGGGAAGTGATGCTGGAGACCTACAACCACCTGGTCTCACTAGGTAAGGATGACTTCCCTTAGCACTTAAAACCTGCCCCACAGAGTCTTTTCTGCACATCACGAGGAAAGGCTACCCATGAAGCAGCTTCGTCCTAGGGTTGGGCTTAGAAACAATAATCCCCCTCCCTCAGGGGAAATCTGGATTTAGTGGAATTGAAAACAGGTAGATTTCCTCACGTTGCCTCTAACACTACATTTCCACGCCTCTTTCCCAAGGCTGGGGCTCTCTTTTTGCTTTATCTTGTTTGAAACCTAGGTGATTTTCCAAGCATTTGACAAAATACAGCATCCTTTCCTGATTAAAACCCTTCAGAGTGTAGGAATAGAAGGTACATTTCTCAATCTCATAAAAGCCATCTATGAAAAGCCTACTGCAAATATTATTCTCAGTGGGGAAAAGCTGGAAGCCTTTCCCTTAAGATCAGGAACACGACAAGGATGCCCACTCTCGCCACTATTATTCAACATAGTACTAGAAGTCCTTGCAACAGCAATCAGACAACAAAAAGGGATCAAAGGTATTCAAATCGGCAAAGAAGAAGTCAAAATGTCTCTCTTCGCAGACGACATGATACTCTATATGGAAAACCCAAAAGAAGCCACTCCCAAACTATTAGAAGTTATAGAGCAATTCAGTAACGTGGCGGGATACAAAATCAATGCTCCGAAATCAGTTGCATTTCTGTACACGAATAACGAGAACGAAGAAAGAGAAATCAGGGAATCCATCCCATTTACAATAGCACCAAAAACCATACGTTACCTTGGAATTAACTTAACCAGAGACGTAAAGGACCTATATTCTAGAAACTATAAATCACTCTTGAAAGACATTGAGGAAGACATAAAAAGATGGAAAGATATTCCATGCTCATGGATTGGAAGAATTAACATAGTTAAAATGTCCATGCTACCCAGAGCAATCTACACTTTCAATGCTATCCCGATCAAAATACCGAGGACATTTTTCAAAGAACTGGAACAAATAGTCCTTAAATTTGTATGGAAACAGAAAAGGCCCCGAATCTCCAAGGAACTGTTGAAAAGGAAAAACAAAGCTGGGGGCATCACAATGCCGGATTTCGAGCTGTACTACAAAGCTGTGATCACAAAGACAGCATGGTACTGGCACAAAAACAGACACATAGACCAATGGAACAGAATAGAGAGCCCAGAAATGGACCCTCGGCTCTTTGGGCAACTAATATTTGATAAAGCAGGAAAAAACATCCGGTGGGAAAAAGACAGTCTCTTCAATAAATGGTGCTGGGAAAATTGGACAGCTACATGCAAAAGAATGAAACTTGACCACTCTCTCACACCATACACAAAAATAAACTCCAAATGGATGAAAGACCTCGATGTGAGACAGGAATCCATCAAAATTCTAGAGGAGAACATAGGCAGCAACCTCTACGACATCGGCCAAAGCAACCTTTTTCATGACACATCCCCAAAGGCAAGAGAAACAAAAGATAAAATGAATTTATGGGACTTCATCAAGATTAAAAGTTTCTGCACAGCCAAGGAAACAGTCAGAAAAACTAAGAGGCAGCCCACGGAATGGGAGAATATATTTGCAAATGACACTACAGATAAAGGACTGGTATCCAAGATCTACAAAGAACTTCTCAAACTCAATACACGAGAAACAAATAAACAAATCAAAAAATGGGCAGAAGATATGAACAGACACTTTTCCAATGAAGACATACAAATGGCTAACAGACACATGAAAAAATGTTCAAAATCATTAGCCATCAAGGAAATTCAAATCAAAACCACACTGAGATACCACCTTACGCCAGTTAGAATGGCAAAAATAGACAAGGCAAGAAACAACAATTGTTGGAGAGGATGTGGAGAAAGGGGATCCCTCCTACATTGTTGGTGGGAATGCAAGTTGGTACAGCCACTCTGGAAAACAGTGTGGAGGTCCCTTAAAAAGTTAAAAATTGAGCTACCCTATGATCCAGCCATTGCACTACTGGGTGTTTACCCCAAAGATACAGACGTAGTGAAGAGAAGGGCCATATGCACCCCAATGTTCATAGCAGCAATGTCCACAATAGCTAAATCGTGGAAGGAGCCGAGATGCCCTTCAACAGATGACTGGATTAAGAAGTTGTGGTCCATATATACAATGGAATATTACTCAGCAATCAGAAAGAACGAGTTCTCAACATTTGCTACAACATGGACGGCACTGGAGGAGATAATGCTTAGTGAAATAAGTCAAGCAGAGAAAGACAACTATCATATGATTTCTCTCATCTATGGAACATAAGAACTAGAATGAGCAGTAGGGGAAGAAAGGGATAAAGAAAGGGGGGGTAATCAGAAGGGGGAATGAAACATGAGAGACTATGGACTATGAGAAACAAACTGAGGGCTACAGAGGGGAGGGGGGTGGGGGAATGGGATAGACCGGTGATGGGTAGTAAGGAGGGCACATATTGCATGGTGCACTGGGTGTTATACACAACTAATGAATCATCGAGCCTTACATCGAAAACCGGGGATGTACTGTATGGTGACTAACATAATATAATAAAAAATCATTATAAAAAAAAATGAAACCTAGGTGATTTTCCTTCACCAACTGTTAATGTGCTGTTTTCCTGACTGGAGTCACCTTTACTTACTCAGCTCTTCTGAGGAGAGTTCACAATTATAGGTCCTTTGTACCACCCTTTGGGTTTCCCTACGCATTTTGGCTCTGAGTTATGAAATGGCCCCTTGAGCCCATAACCAAGAATCTCCTTGTTGTTGTTTTTTTTCCCCCATGAGCAGAAATTCCATTTTGCAAACCAAAACTCATTTCTCAGCTGGAGCAAGGGGAAGAGCCTTGGATAGAGGAGAGACAACATCCACTGGGCCTCTGTCCAGGTGAGTGTGACGCAGGGTAGATGGGACCGTCTGCAGCTTGGAAGATAGGGAAGGAGGAGGCATCTCTCAGGTACAGGGAAGAAGCTCTTCTCAGGCCTCCTAGGTCATTGGTAAGTCTGCCTGGCATGACCTCCCTTCCAGAATATCATTTTCAATTGAGGGAGGGGCTTTCTTGATTTCCTTGTCTCTTTCCTCCACCAGGAAACCTCCCTTCCTTTTACTTGGCTTGTCTTCTTCATCATGTTCAGTCTTTCCTCATTCATGGGCTTCTTTCTCCTCTCCTGATCTTAAAAAATACACGTATGTTGTGGACATTAAGTCTGCCACCCTTTGGATACTTTGTAGTTTCCCATAGGTGAAACGTAATTGATTATTTCTACCTTTCCAATTCCCATAATTTAAAAAATGTGTTACTCAGTAATTAAGATTACAGCAGGCTATGAATAATTAAAAAAATATGTACTCATGAGCCAGTATCCCAGCTTAAGAAATAAGGCATTACCTAAACAATTGAAGTTCCGATTTCCCCTACCTCTGCACACCCCTGCCCAAAGAGAACTGTTTTTTTTTTAAAGTTAGGGATTTATAAATCTTATGCATAGCCTTTTGCTTTATTGCCTATATATGAATCTCTCAACCATCTATAGTGTTGTTTGACATATTTTTAAACTTTTCTTTAATGTCATCATATTATGTATATCCTCCTGTAGTTTGCTCTCTCCACTGACACCGAGTTTGTAAGATTAACCCATGTTGATACATGTTGTTCTTGTTCATTAATTTTCACTACTATATAGTATTTATTGTATTATATGCATAATTATAATACAATTCATTTATCCATTCTATTTTATTGGACATCTATTTTTTTTTAAAGATTTTATTTATTTATTGGACAGAGAAAGACACAGCGAGAGAGGGAACACAAGAAAAGAGAGTGTGAGGGAGAAGCAGGCTTCCCGCCGAGGAGAGAGCCTGATACGGGGCTGGATCCCAGGACCCTGGGATCATGACCTGAGCCGAAGGCAGACGCTTCATGGCTGCGCCACCCAGGTGCCACTGGACATTTATGTTTTTACCAATTTTGGCTATTAAAGAATGCGACTATTGGGGCTCCTGGAGGGCTCAGTGGGTTAAGCGTCTGCCTTCAGCTCAGGTCATGATCCCAGCGTTCTGGGATCGAGCCCTACATCAGACTCCCTGCTCTTTGGGGAGCCTGCTTCTCCCTCTCCCTCTGCCCCTTCCCCTGCTCATGCACACACACACTCTCTCTCTGAAATAAATAAAATCTTTAAAAAATTGCAACTATACACATTCTAATACATGTGTCCTTGGGCATAGAAGCACTTGTTTCTCTAAGATAGATGCCTAGGAGTAGAGTAGCTGAGTCAAAGAGTGTGTACTTGTTCGTCCTGCCTAGGTAATGCCAAATTGCTGTCGACAGTTGTTTCGGTAGTTTGCAAGGCTGCCCTAACAAAGACTTATGTTTCTGACCATCCTTTGGGTATGAAATGGCCTCTCACACTAGTTTTAATTTGATTAGCATTGGGTTTGAGCATCTTTTCATATGTTCCTAGGTTGATTAGCATTGATATTTCCTCTTCTGCGAATTCCCTGTTCAAATCTTTTGCCTGCTTTTCTTTTTCTTGTTCATTTGCTGAAGTATTTAAATAAATGCTGGAGATGGTTCCTTTGTCTGCTAAATGTATTATGTCCCTCTTCTTCCAGCCTGTGGGCTACCTACTTGCTTTTTAAAAAGTTGTTTAGGGGCGCCTAGGCGGCTCAGTTGGTTAAGTGTCTGCCTTAGGCTCAGGTCATGATTCCACGGTCCTGGGTCCCTGAGCAGGGAGCCTGCTTCTGTTGCTATCTCTCAAATAAATAAATAAAATCATCAAAAAAATAAATAAAAAGTTGTTTAATTTTGAAATAATTTAAGTCTCAGGTGTAAAAATAATCCAGCAAGTTCCCATCTATTCTTTACCCAGTTTTCTGCAATTTCAAAACCAGGAAGTTGACATCAATACAATACTATTCAATCAGCTACAGACCTTAATCAGATTCAGATTTCATCAGTTTTTACAGGTACTCTGTTGTTGTTGTTGTTGTCGTATAGTACTGTGAAATTTGTCACTTACGTGTAGATTCATGTAAGTGCTACCACAGTAAGGATACATACAGAAAGAATGTTCCACCACTACAAAGAAACTCCTTCATGCTACCCTCCCTCCACCCTTAACCTCTGGCAACCACTGATCTCTTTCCCATTACTTTCAAGAATGTTATGAAATTTATCCAGTGTTTTTAATGGCCTTTCATAATAATTTCATAAATTTTAATGTGTTTGGATTTGTCAAACTTTTTTGGTGTTGTCTGTGTGTGTGTCTGTCTGATTTAAGAAGTCCTTCTCTCTGTCAAGATCATAAAGATATTATTTAGATTTTGTCCTTTAAATTAAAAAATATTTTTGCTTTTTACAACTTAGGTCTTTAATCTGTCTGGAATTGATTTTGAGCGTGTTGAGAGATACAAATCTATTTTTATAGATTTCTAAGGGTGTTAAGGAGAGCATGTATTGCATGGAGCACTGGGTGTTACACGCAAACAATGAATCATGGAACACCACATCAAAAGCGAATGATGTACTGTATGGTGACGAAGATATCATAATAAAAATAAATAAATGAATGCATCACCATCAGACTTGGCACCATTCATTGAATAATTCGTCATTTTCCCCAATTTACAATGCCATCTCTCATAATTTGAATTTCAGTATATGCCTGGATCAATGTCTGAACTCTCTGTTTTGTTCCTTGGCTTATGCCTACACCAATATCACGCTGTTTTAATTTCCTATAGCTTTATAGTAAGTCTTAGTGTCTGGGAGGGTAAGTCCTCCCATCTTATTCTTGTCTTTGTGACTTTAGCCCAGTGGGCTTTTACAGTCAGCTTGTCAGTTTCATACGGTATCCTGTCAGGAGTTTGTTGTAGTTGCATTGCCTTCATATATTCAATAATATACATGTATTAATATATTCATTAATTTGGAGAGAATTGACATCTTTTACAATATTAAGTCTTTCTCTTAGTGTTGTGTCTACTTTCACTTATTTATTGAACATCCTTATTACCACCTCTTGCAAGGTTTTATTATGTAAATGTACATCTTTCTTTCTTCTATTTTTTTTAATGTTTTTTTATTATGTTAGTCAACATACAGTACATCCCTGGTTTCTTTCTTTTTTTTTTTTCTAATGAAAGAAACAAGTGTCTTTATTTGCAGACAACCTGGTTGTCTATTTAGAAACACCCTGGTATCTGCAAGAAAGCTGTTTGCACTAATAAGTGTTTGGCAAGATGGCAAGATACAAGGTTAATAAACACAATGAATTGTCTTACTGCATGCTAACAATGAACAACTCTATACAAGTAGCTTAATAAATAGTGTCATTTTTAATAGGGTGAAAAGAGTAAAACACTTTGCTGTAACTCTAACAAAATATATGCAAGTTATACTGAAAACTAAATATTGATGAGAGAATTAAAGATGATTTACATTCATGTAGACATATACCATGTGAGTGGATTCCATGGCCCAGTATTGTTTTGATATCAGTTCTCCCAGATATATATACAGATTAAGTTGCGGTCCTTTTCAAAATTACAGCAGTATTTTGTAGATATTGGCAAACTGATTTTAAAATTTATATGAAAGGCAAAGCAATTAGGGTGTCAAAACAGTTTTGAAAGAAATACAAAAAGTTAGCCGATTGACACTAAATGATTTTTTTTCCTATAAAGCTACAGTGTTTCAATGCTGTGAGGTTTTGGTGAAAAAAAGGGACATATAGATAAGACCAAATAGAGAATTCAGAAATTGACCCACACATATACCATGCAAAAAATAATTTTATGGAGAAAGAGTAGTCATTTCAATAAATGGTTTGGAGGAATTGGACAGCTGCATGCAGAAAAAGAACTTTGAGCTACATAACCTCATATCTTTTACAAAAACTGACTCAAAATTACTCAGACTAAAACCCGAAAGTATAAAACTTTTTGAATAAAATATAAAAATCTTTGTGACCCTGGATATGCTAGAGTTTTTTTTTTTAATGTTTTTTTATTACATTATGTTAGTCACCATACAGTACGTCCCTGGTTTCTGATGTAAAGTTCGATGATTCATTAGTTAGTTCGATGATTCATTAGTTCATCTTTCTTTAAATTTATACATAGGCTTATTTTGTTGCTTTGAGAGTTATGTTTTTAAAAACTAGATTTTTCTAATTTTTTGTTAAAATGTAGAACTAAAATTCATTTCATCATAGTGATCATATACCCAGCAGCCTTGCTGAGTGGTTTAATTAATTCCATAATTTGTCCTGTGTATCTTCTTTGGAGTTTCATATATAGACAACTGTTTCATCTGTTTGTTTTGCCTTTTTTTTTTACTTTGTTGATCATGTCTATTGTATGTATTATGTCTGAACTTCTACTTAATATTTCCTTACAATTCTTACTTTGGGCTTATTTCACTATTCTTTTTCCAAGTTTTGAGATGGATGCTTAACATTATTACTTTTCAGCCTTCCTGCTTTCCTAGTATAAGGTTTGAGATTATACATTTCCTTCTATTCTTCTTCTCCTTCTTCTTCTTCTTCCTCCCCTTCTTCTTCTTCTTCTTCTTCTTCTTCTTCTTCTTCTTCTTCTTCTTCTCCTTCTCCTTCTTCTTCTTCTTCTTTCTTCTTTCTTCTTCAGAGTATATTCTACTAGGGATGAACCGGGAAAATTATTGTGTTTTTTTTTTTTTTTATTTATTTAATTTATTCGACAGAGATAGAGACAGCCAGCGAGAGAGGGAACACAAGCAGGGGGAGTGGGAGAGGAAGAAGCAGGCTCATAGTGGAGGAGCCTGACGTGGGGCTCGATCCCATAACGCCGGGATCACGCCCTGAGCCGAAGGCAGACGCTTAACCGCTGTGCCACCCAGGCGCCCCTAAGATTTTATTTTTAAGTAAATCCACACCCAGCGTGGGGCTTGAATTTACAACCCCAAGACCAGGAGTCATGGGCTTCACCAACTGAGCCAGCCAGGAGCCCCATTTCTTTCTATTCTTAACTCATATTTACAGCTTCTGTTCCATCTCTGAATCCTGACCTGTGGCACCTTGAGCCCATGCGGTTGTGGTATTTCACCACTATTTCTCCACTGCTGTAGTTGTGTGTATTGGGAGTGCTTTGTAGCTAGAAAATTCTAGCCCCTCCCTTTTTATTGCAGCTTTTTTAGTGTGAACTTTTTAGTCCAACCAGCTTCTGTTCACTTCGGGGTGTTTTCTAATGACTTGAAGTAATTATTTGTTGTATTTTATCCAGTTTGTCATTGTTTTCTGCAGGGGATTTTTGTGACCAATTCAGTCTGCTGCCATTTTCAGAAGTAGGCTTCATCCTGTTTTTTTTTTTTAAGGTGTTATTTATTTATTTGACACAGAGACAGCCAGCGAGAGAGGGAACACAGGCAAGGGGAGTGGGAGAGGAAGAAGCAGGCTCCCAGCAGAGGAGCCTGATGTGGGGCTCAATCCCAGGACCCCAGGATCATGCCCTGAGCTGAAGGCAGACGCCCAATGACTGAGCCACCCAGGCGCCCTGTATCCTGTATGTTTTTGACTTGACATTTGGAAATTACTTCAAAATTACAGAAAATTTGCAAAAATAAAAATAGTACAAAGAACCCCTTTATATGCTCTATGTACACACATATGTGTAAATATATATGGCATATATGTTGTTATAAAATGGCATCAGGGGCACATGGTTGGCTCAGTCAGTAAAGCATGCAACTCTTGATCTTGGGGTTGTGAGTTTGATACCTAGGTTGGATGTAGTGATTATGTAAAAATAAAATCTTTTAAAAAATAAATAAAATGGCATCATGAAATCACCTGTTAGTATTTTATATTTGCTTGTGTGCTGTCTTATATGCATGCTCTCCCTTCTCCTTCCCCCTCAGTATGTGTGTGTGTGTTTATGTGTGTGTGTGTGCGCGTGTGTATAGGTTCATATGTGCATGTTTGTTAAAAGGTTTTCTAAGAAGGGCAGTGTTCTCATATAACCAGAGTAGTTACCAACCTCAGTAAATTTAACTTTGATACAGTAATTTTATCTAATATCTACTTCTCATATTGTAATTTTGTCAGTAGAAACAGTAATATCTTTTTTTACTCTCCAGAAAATGATCCCTTCCAGGTTTCAGTAGTGCATTTACATGTCATGTCTATTTAATCTCCCTTAATATAGATCATTTCAGTAACCTTTGTTTGCCTTTTATGACACTGACATTTTAGAAATATACAGCCTTACAGTTTTTTAACAACTTCATTGAGATATGATTTATATACCATAAAACCTAGTTATTTTAAGTGTGCAGTTGCATTATTTTTGGTAAACGTTTATTGTTGTATGATCATTATATTTAACTTTAGAATATTCTGTCATTCCACAAAGCTCCCTTGTGCCCATTTGCATCTATCCCTCCTCCCATCTGAGCTCTGGGGAACTGCTGATATGCTGTCTCTATAGATTTGATGTTTCTGGACATATTCTACAAATGGTATCATAAAATATATGGTCTTTTGTATCTGGCACAATATTTTTGAGGTTCATCCAGGTTGTGGCATGTATCAGTAATCCATTCAGTAATCGATTCCTTTTCTTTTCTTTTCTTTTTTTTTTTTTGAGAGAGAAAGAGAGCACGTAAGTGTGTAGGGAGGTGGGGGTGGGGAGGAGGGGAGAGGGGGAGCAAGAGAGAGAATCCCAAGCAGGCTCCATGCTCAGCACAGAGCCGGAGGTGGGGCTGATCCCATGACCCTGAGATCATGACCTGAGCTGAAATCAAGAGTGGGAAGCTTAACCCACTGAGCCACCCAGGTGGCCTAGTTCCTTTTTATTGCCATATAATATTCCAGTGTATGGACATAGCACATTTTGTTTACCTATTCACAGGTTGACAGACATATGGGTTGTGTCCACTTTTTGGCTATTGTGAATAACGCTGCTAAGAACAATCATGTACAGGTCTCAATGTGGGCATATGTTTTCATTTTTGGGTAGATATGTAGGTGTAAAATTTCTGGATTGTATGATATGTTTATATTTAACTTTTTAAGAAACTGCAAAATTATTTTCCAAAGTGGCTGTACATCTCTATTAGTATTTCTATTTTACATTTCTGTTTTCTATTTTTACATATTCTATTAGCAGTGTTTTTCTACATCCTTGTCAGCATTTGAAATTGTCTCTAATTTGGATTACAGACATTCTAGTGGGTGTATAGCAGTATTTCACTGTGGTTTTAATTTGCATTTCCCTAGTGACTGATGGTGTTGATTGTTTTTTTAAAGATTTTATTTATTTATTAGAGAGAGAGAGTGCGTGTGTGCAGTGCATGAGTGGGGGGAAGGGCAGAGGGAGAGGGAGAAGCAGACTACCTGCTGAGCAGGGAGCCTGCCGCAGGGCTCAATCCCAGGATGCCGATATCATTACCTGAGCTGAAGGCAGAAGCTTAACCGACTGAGCCATCCAGGTGCCCTCTATGTTTTTCTTGCAGTTTGTTGAGCTTCTTGGATTTATAGACTAATGTTTTTCAACAAATTTCAGACTTTTTAGTTGTTATTTCTTCAGACATTTTTTTCTGCTCTTTTCTCTGTCTTCTCCTGTGCATTTCCATTACGCATTGATTGATTTATCTGATGGCGTCCCACAGGTTTCTGGAGCTCTTTGCTTTTCTTCATCTTTCTTTCACCTGCTTTTTCAGTTTAGGTAATTTCTATTGATTTATCTTCAACTCCATTGGTTCTGTTGCAAACCCAAATATGCTGTTGTATCTTCCTAGCAATTATGTAATTTCAGTTATTTTACTTTCTAATTCCAGAGTTTCCTTTTCATTTCTTTTTAATGGTTTTTATTCTTTATTGAGATTTTTGTATTTCTTAAGTTACCATACTTTCCTTTAAGTTTTTACACGTTGTTTCCTTTAGTTCTTTAAATATAATCATAATATCAGCTTTGAACTCTTTCTTTCCCTGTAAATCAACATCTGGGCCACCCAGCAACAGTTTCTATTGTCTGCATTTTTTTCCTCAGTATGGGT
>NW_024424341.1:49373818-49386350 GCF_017311325.1 Ursus maritimus | reverse complement strand
TTTCCTGTTTCTTTGGAAACTGGATGTTTTAGATACTATGTTTTAGCCCCACTGGTAGCTGATGACGTTTCCTGCCTAGATATTGTTGTTGCCACTTTTAGTAACTTTTCTAGACTAAATATGTGGAATATGTTTTCTCTGTGAAGTTGACGTTTCCACTTGATTTGTTATTGTGTTCTTGTGTTTATTTTTAATCCTGGCTGCCTGATTTCAACCTTGTGTCTGCAGAGCTTAGTGATCTGCAACAATTAGCAATAGGTTATGTTCAAAGACTTGGAGCCAGTAAGGCTCCCTGCCTCTGCCAATGGATACATGGGTGGGTTGGGGAGCTCATTCAAAGTTCGGATGGATTCCGAGTCTTGTCTGGCTTTTCACTTACCACTGATCCCTCTAGTTTTTCCTCTGTAGCTGGTGATAGCCTCTGTGTCAGGCAGGGTTATGTGCAGAGCTTGGGCACCCATCCATCTCCCTTGCTTTTGCAAACAGCCTTCCAGTCAGCCAGGGTTGTGTGGTGAGTTTATCAAGCCCCTCCCTGTCTCTCTCGCTTTCAGGTTTTCCCCTGCTACATTTCTGGATGGTCTACCAGTCATCTTCTTTCTTTCTCCTTTCTCCCTTCTCCCTTCTCCCTTCTCCCTTCTCCCTCCTCCCTCCTCCCTCCTCCTCCTCCTCCTCCTCCTCCTCCTCCTTCCTTCCTTCCTTCCTTCCTTCCTTCTTCCTTCTTTTCTTCTTCTTTCTTCTTCTTCCTTCTTTCTCTTTTCTTTTTTCCCTTTCCCTTTCCCTTTCCCTTTCCCTTTCCCTTTCCCTTTCCCTTCTCCCAACCAAGACTGCAGCCTCAGATAGCAGTCACTGGTGGCCTTCCCTGTTCACTTACCACCTAGATCACATTTATTGACAGTTCCACCCAGCATTGGTTTCTCACCTTCCACTCAAATCAGGTGACTGCCCCTGTTGCAGGAACAGAACTGATGGTTTTATGACCCGTCCTAGTATAACTACCATACCAACCAAGCTGGGGGATCAGAAGGATGAGATCAGCTTTAGGCAATAATGCTCCAGATTCCCACTTTTCTTATCCGGAGTTCATGGTTTTCATGAATAAATACTTCTCAAAGTATTGTATGTGTTTGATTGCTTTCTGGAAGTAAACTTTTTACTCTGTCAGGCATTGTGAAAATAAGGTTTTGGTATGAGTTTTCTATATTGCAATAGGACAAGGGGCCAAAATATCTTTCTGTAAGGGGCTGCCCAGTAAATCTTTTAAAGGTTTCCAGGTCACATGCAGTCTATTACCCCATTGGTTGGTTGGTTTGTTTGCTTATTTATTTATTTCTCTTTCTTTCTTTGACTCCTTAGAAAGGTAAATCCATTTTTAACTGGTGGGCCATACAAAAACAGGTTGCAGGCTGAATTTGGCCTACCCGACAAGTTTGCTAACTCCAGTAATTAAAAACGTACTGTATAAAGTAAAATGAAAAATAGCTCTTGTTATAGATGTGAGGATGTCTGAGTGGGAGACAGGTTGTGATATAAACATATTACAAACGACCAATGGGCAAAGCAAAATGGCCCTGGCAACCCTACTCGTGGCTACTCTGACTAAAAATATTCTTTCTTCAGCAGGATCAAAGCTAAACATTCAACCTTGTCCCCACTGCCTGCTGGCATTCACTAGTCAGCAAGGCCTCAGCCAACATGTGTGGTTCAGTCACCTTCCTCAGCTCTTCTCAAGTTTATGTGCAGGAAATCATGTCCACCCAGGGAAACACTATCCAGAAGATCAAAAAGAGCAGCAGAAGCAACTCCTTGGTCAAACCTGCTGGAGTGACAAAGCAGAAATTCAAGAGACAGAAGAAGACTCCAAGCCCTTGTCGGGGAGAGTAAGCAGAAGAGGCACTTCAGAGGTGTTGTCCCGCCCACTGCAAGAACAGCCAGTAAGGTCCAAGCAAGACAACACAGTGATGGACAGAGGGCCCAGCCGAGAGCAGAGGACAGACCTTGAGGAAACAGACAAAGTGTTGCATGGTGTAGAAGTCTCCGGATTTGGAGCAATCAAATACGGGGAGTTTGGGCTTGGCTTTATGAAGGAGTCACACCTGCTCAGCCTCCAGAAGATGCACACAGGGGAGACACCTTACATGTACACCGAGTGGGGACAGAGCTTTAGCAATATGTCAGTCCTCATCAAAAACCAGAGGTCACCCTCTGGGGAAAAGCCTTATGTGTGCAAGGAATGTGGACGAGGCTTTACCTGGAAGTCAAATCTCATCACCCACCAGAGGACACACTCAGGGGAAAAACCTTTTGTGTGCAAGGAGTGTGGACGAGGCTTTACTTGGAAGTCAAACCTCTTCACACACCAGAGGACACATTCAGGGGTCAAGCCGTATGTGTGCAAGGAGTCCGGGCAGAGCTTTAGCCTGAAGTCAAACCTTATCACACACCAGAGGGCACACTCTGGGGAGAAGCCTTATATTTGCAGGGAGTGTGGGCATGGCTTTCGCCAGCATTCACATCTCATCAGACATAAGAGGACACATTCGGGAGAGAAGCCTTATGTGTGCAGGGAGTGTGAGCAAAGCTTTAGCCAGAAATCACACCTCATCAGACACTTAAGGACACACACAGGAGAGAAGCCTTACGTATGCACAGAATGTGGGCGCCATTTTAGCTGGAAATCAAATCTCAAGACACACCAGAGGACACACTCAGGGGTTAAACCTTATGTATGCCTGGAGTGTGGGCAGTGCTTTAGCCTGAAGTCAAACCTTAACAAACACCAGAGATCACACACAGGGGAGAAGCCATTTGTGTGCAGGGAATGTGGGCGAGGCTTTACCCGGAAATCAACCCTTATCACACACCAGAGGACACACTCAGGGGAAAAGCCATTTGTATGCAGGGAGTGTGGGCGAGGCTTTAATGATAAGTCAACCCTCATCTCACACCAGAGAACACATTCAGGGGAAAAGCCTTTCATATGCAGGGAGTGTGGTAAAAGGTTTAGCCAGAAGCCAAACCTATTCAGGCATAGGAGGGCACACTCAGGAAGCATACCCTTTGTGTGCAGGGAGTGTGGCCAAGGCTTTTGTGATAAGTTAACTCTCATAACACACAAGAAGGCACACTCAGGGGGGAAGCCTCATGTGTGCAGGGAGTGTGGGCAAGGCTTTAGCCGGCAGTCACACCTTATTAGACATCAGAGGATACATTCAGGAGAGAAACCTTATATTTGTAGGAAGTGTGGGCGAGGCTTTAGTCCGAAATCAAACCTTATCAGACATCAGAGGACACACTCAGGATAGAAACCTTGTAGAGTGTGGTGAAATCTTTAGCCAAGACTCATACTTCATGAGATGCCAGAAGTCACACCTAGGGCTGTGGCTTTAGTAGTAAGTCAGCCATTGCCAGACACCAAAGTGGAGACATCTTATGTGTGACAGGAGTGTTCACGAGCCTAATGGTAAGAGTCAACATCTCCAGTCCACATGAAGGAGAACTGCTGGCTCATTTTCAGAGCCCTGGCATTCCCTAGTGGGGATGGTGGGTTGTGGAAGATCTGTCAGATACTTGATGGAGGGGGTACTTCTAAGTAGGTTGAAATTAGGGAATGGAGGCTATTCTAATGTCATTTCCCGAGAATACTTGAGCACTCCTTACACAGTAGCCTGGATGTTAGAGAAACAGCAACAGTAAAGCTCATCTCTTGTCTGTCTTACCTTCTGAAAACAAGAGACTTGACAGAAACCATGGCCGACTTAATCTTGGTTTCCCAGAGCATGACCCAGCAGAGTCAGCTTCAGGGAGAGTTTGGGAAATGGTGAATTCATGGGAACAGAGATGGTACATGGGTAGAAGTCTTTATTATGCAATGAGCTGACTGGTGAGAAGGATTGTGACTCTCCTAGCTCTAGGTTTTGGGAAGAAGTATCCATTTTTGCTTGTTTCCTGGGGCCCTCTCTGGTTTCTAGGTTGAATCCATACTGAAGATATTTTTATTTATTGATATATTTAGACTAGAAATGTATTATATGCTTTCATGAAGAAAACACACTCACATATACAGAAATAGAAAATGAAATTACTTTCTATTTGAATTACCATACTACATCCCACAGGTAATTTTTTGGTTTAAATTAACCATTGTAAAATATATGATTTTTCTGGTTGGGAATACTCTTTTTTTGAGAATGGCAGTGTCCCACAGATTCCCTTATAATTCTGAGCCATGACCCGATATTTTTTCACAGAACTTGACTAAATGATTCTGAGTTTTATTTGGCAAGTAGAATTTTGAGGAATGGCAGGATAATATAAGAACTGTATAATAGCATGTCTTTTTAAACATCCGTGGACAGATATCTAGAATAGAACTATATAAAAAAAATAAAAAAAAACAAACTCACTTGTATATGAATATTTAGAAAGTGAGGAAGCAGGATTTCAAGCTATTATGAAAATGGCAAGTTCAAGATTCAGTGTTTGGGTCATTGGCTCTCAACTGAGGGAAAAAATAAACATAGGTCCCAAAGTCTCAATAGAGTTAGAGTTATAAAATCACTAGCTCAGATAATACAAGGTGCAGGGGTCTTTTTAATTTAATTTAATGTTTTAAGTACACTCCATGCCCAACATGGGGCTTGAACTCACGACCCTGAGGTTGAGTCACACACTCTACAGACTGAGCCAACCGGACAGACAGACTCAACCCTAAGGTGTAGGAGTCTTATTAATTTTATTCAAAATCTAAGTTTCAGTGGAGTGAAAAGGAACCTGGTGGAGAATTATGAAATATTATCCTAGATGGAGCTGCTGGCATGCCTTGCCCTTCTCAGTCCTTCCTATGGTAAATCCTGGCCTGCTGCTATTTCTCCTTCTCAATAGAAAAATACTTTTAGAGTTTTAATCTCTTTGCATCTTGAATTGAATTATTCTTTTCCATAAAATGATGTCACGAAAATAAGGATTCCAAAAGTAAAAATGTGTATTTTACTGGTTTTTTTTTAAGAAGAGATATTTCAGTTTTCAATGTAATCGGTCCATAAATCCAAAAGATTTTGCCTTAAATCATTTAAAATTCTCAACAACAAAAAATAGAACACTGCCGGTATCTGAAGATTCAAACAGATTCAAAGAGACTCAAACCTGGGGAGACATTTATATAGAACAGCAACCAAACAGAGACTGGAAATGGTAGAAAGATGACCCATACTTTGGCCCTACCCAGTCCCCATCTATACTGATTCTTTCTTTTTTTTTAAGATTTTATTTATTTATTTGACAGAGAAAGACAGCCAGCTAGAGAAGGAACACAAGCAGGGGGAGTGGGAGAGGAAGAAGCAGGCTCCTAGCGGAGGAGCCTGATGTGGGGCTCGATCCCAGAACGCTGGGATCACGCCCTGAGCCGAAGGCAGACGCTTAACGACTGCGCCACCCAGGTGCCCCCCATCTATACTGATTCTTAAACCTGCATTAGATCCTCTGCTTAAAACTTCTCAGAAGAGACAGAATTGGTACAGGTTACCTGACTTCTCCACTTGGGCCTAACATTAAAACCTGTGTGCACGTCTGGAAGCTGATGAGGCAAGCACCAGATAGTGTTCATATATGTGAATCTTCAAAATCTTGTGGTTTTTTTTTTCTTTTTCCAATATGTATGGACTAGCTATCTACCAATGCCCCATATTTTACATCCTGAGATAACAACTCTAGATGTTTAAAACAAACAGAAAAAGTGCCCAAGCCCATCCACTCCTATGGTTAAGTAATAGACTATACTGCATGAAGAAAATTTTGAAGAAAAGATGATGAACAGTATGAAACAATATCACTTCAAATCCATAAGCCTGTTATGGTCACCATTGAAATTGTTTCAAAAGGGGGTAGCAGGGGCACCTGGCTGGCTCAGTCAGGTAGAGCATGGGACTCGTGATCTTGGGATCATGAGTTTGAGCCCCATGTTGGATGTAGAGATGACTTAAGGAAAAGAAGAAAAAGAAAAGGGGTGGCAGTAAGTTTTAATATAACTATTCTATTTTAACTTACTATGGATCAGTGGTTCTCTAAGTGTGGTCAGAGGATGTTTGGGGGCCCTTTCAGGTGATCTACTTGGTCAAACAAATTTCATTATAACACTAAGACCTGATTTGCTTTTTTCCATTGTGCTGAAATTTGCATGGATTGTGCGAAAGTAATGGTGGGTTAAACTGCTGGGCTTGAATCAGGACAGTGTTGCCAAACTGTATACTAGTTCTTGTGTTCTTTACCATCACGCACTTGTGGTAAAAACATGTCAGTTCCACTTAAGAATGTTCATCGTAAGACAGTTAAAATTAGTTTTGTTAAACTTGACCCTGAGTACAAAATTTTTACTTTTTTTTTTTGTGAGTACAAAATTTTTAAATTATGCTTTTGATTTTGAGATAATTTTGGATTCACGTGCATTTGTAAGAAATTATGTAGAGAGATCCCATGAACTCTTTGCCCAGTTTACCCTGATGGTAATGTTTTGCAAAACGATAATGTTACAACCAGATTATTAAAATTTATATATACATATATATACATCTTAAAATATATATTATTATAAATACATAAAAAATAATGTATACATAATATTATATATATGTTAATATACACACACACATCTTCTAAATATTTTATGTAATGAAGAGAGAAAGGCTTATAAAGTTTTTCTTCATGCTGAAGTATCAAGTTGTTTCCAGGAAATGCACTTTTATGATTGTTTGTGTTGTGCACTGAACTAGCCACCTTTTTATGGACACCAATTTTATTTGCAAGAATAACTGACAAATTTTGAATAAGTGGATGAAGACCTGTATATCTGGTAAACATTTTGTCAAAAATGAAGTGATTTATAAAACCTGACAGTAAAGAAAACGGATAGTAATTTTTGTTAATTTGACTTTCAAACAAAAAATAAGCATATTGAAAAACAAGTATCTGTCACCCTGAACTTGACAGCTTTCGAATACTTAGTCTTTTGTGATGAGATGCTTTTGATATTAATGAATGTGATTTTGTAATACCATATACTGAAATAGGTCAATGTTTGGAAGGTCTGCCTAACTCATTGAATCAGTATTTTCTAAATGATTACTGTGTGATGCTATAAAATCATCTGTGGTGATATTAAAGTATAAGATAGACAAATGGATTTTAATTTAAGAGATAGAGGCTAGGGGTGCCTTGCTCGCTGAGTTGGTGGAGCATGCACTTCCTGATCTCGGGAGTTGTACGTTTTGAGCCCCACCTTGGGGATAGAGTTTACTTAAAACAACAACAACAACAACAACTGCAAGAAAACATTAAAATTAAAATTAATACCGATCTTAGATAGATAAAGGTCGGATTCCACATTATAGTAACATTTAAGAAATTACCACTTGTTGATTTTGGGTGTAGTGTCAATAAGATTGACAAATATCTGAAAAGGCCATTAAAATACTTGTTCATTTTTACATCCTGGATGTGCGAGGCCAGATTTTCTTTATTTATCTCAGCAGATTAAATGTAAGAGCACATTGGGACGCCTGGGTGGCTCAGTAGGTTGAGCATTCAACTCTTGATTTTGGCTCAGGTCATGATCTCAGAGTTGTGAGATTAAGCCCCATGTCAGGCTCCGTGCTGGGTGGGGATCCTGCTTGTGAATCTCTCTCTCCCTCTGCCCCTCTCCACCCACCCTTAAATACATAAAATAAATAAATAAATGCAAGAGCACATATAAAATACCAGCTGTATTCTGTTACACTAGGATTAGAGAGATTTTTAAAAATATAAAATAATGCCACTCTTCTTATTTATTTGGTTACTTTTTGGTGGAAATATTCAAACTCAAGTGGAAGTGAAAGTTTACTTTTCATTTTAAGTGCATTGTTTCTAGATGTTTATGGTCTTGGGGCGCCTGGCTGGCTTAGTCAGTAGAGCATGCAACTCTTGGGTTGTGAGTTTGAGCCCCATCTTGGGCATAGAGATTATTAAATTAAAATCTTTAGGGGCGCCTGGGTGGCTTAGTCAGTTAAGCGTCTGACTCTTGGTTTTGGCTCAGGTCATGATCTCAGGGTCATAGGACTGAGCCCCACGTTGGGCCCTACATCGAGTTCTGTGCCCTCAGCACAGAGTCTACTTGGGATTCTTGCTCCCTTTCCCTCAGCCCCTCCCTGTGCTATAAACAAACAAACAAACAAATAAATAAATAAAACCTTTTTTTTTTAATGATTTTTTATTATATTATGTTAGTCACCATAAAGTACATCCCCGGGTTCTGATGTAAGGCTTGATGATTCATTAGTTGTGTATAACACCCAGTGCACCATGCAATATGTGCCCTCCTTACTAACCATCACCGGTCTAGCCCATTCCCCCACCCCCCTCCCCTCTGAGGCCCTCAGTTTGTTTCTCATAGTCCATAGTCTCTCATGTTTCATTCCCCCTTCTGATTACCCCCCCTTTCTTTATCCCTTTCTTCCCCTACCGATCATCCTAGTTCTTATGTTCCATAGATGAGAGAAATCATATGATGGTTGTCTTTCTCTGACTTATTTCACTTAGCATTATCTCCTCCAGTGCCGTCCATGTTGTAGCAAATGTTCAGAACTCGTTCTTTCTGATAGCTGAGTAATATTCCATTGTATATATGGACCACAACTTCTTAATCCACTCATCTGTTGAAGGGCATCTCGGCTCCTTCCACGATTTAGCTATTGTGGACATTGCTGCTATGAACATTGGGGTGCATATGGCCCTTCTCTTCACTACGTCTGTGTCTTTGGGGTAAACACCCAGTAGTGCAATGGCTGGATCATAGGGTAGCTCAATTTTTAACTTGTTAAGGGACCTCCACACTGTTTTCCAGAGTGGCTGTACCAACTTGCATTCCCACCAACAATGTAGGAGGGATCCCCTTTCTCCACATCCTCTCCAACAATTGTTGTCTCTTGCCTTGTCTATTTTTGCCATTCTAACTGGTGTAAGGTGGTATCTCAGTGTGGTTTTGATTTGAATTTCCCTGATGGCTAATGATTTTGAACATTTGTTCATGTGTCTCTTAGCCATTTGTATGTCTTCATTGGAAAAGTGTCTGTTCATATCTCCTGCCCATTTTTTGATTTGTTTATTTGTTTCTCGTGTATTGAGTTTGAGAAGTTCTTTGTAGATCTTGGATGCCAGTCCTTTATCTGTAGTGTCATTTGCAAATATCTTCTCCCATTCCGTGGGCTGCCTCTTAGTTTTTCTGACTGTTTCCTTGGCTGTGCAGAAAATTTTAATCTTTATGAAGTCCCATAAATTCATTTTATCTTTTGTTTCTCTTGCCTTTGGGGATGTATCATGAAAAAGGTTGCTTTGGCCGATGTCATAGAGGTTGCTGCCTATGTTCTCCTCTAGAATTTTGATGGATTCCTGTCTCACATCGAGGTCTTTCATCCATTTGGAGTTTATTTTTGTGTATGGTGTGAGAGAGTGGTCAAGTTTCATTCTTTTGCCTGTAGCTGTCCAATTCTCCCAGCACCATTTATTGAAGACTGTCTTTTTCCCACCGGATGTTTTTTCCTGCTTTATCAAATATTAGTTGCCCAAAGAGCCGAGGGTCCATTTCTGGGCTCTCTATTCTGTTCCATTGGTCTACGTGTCTGTTTTTGTGCCAGTACCATGCTGTCTTTGTGATTACAGCTTTGTAGTACAGCTCGAAATCCAGCATTGTGATACCCCAGCTTTGTTTTTCCTTTTCAACAGTTCCTTGGAGATTCGGGGCCTTTTCTGTTTCCATACAAATTTAAGGACTATTTGTTCCAGTTCTTTGAAAAATGTCCTCGGTATTTTGATCGGGATAGCATTGAAAGTGTAGATTGCTCTGGGTAGCATGGACATTTTAACTATGTTAATTCTTCTGATCCATGAGCATGGAATATCTTTCCATCTTTTTATGTCTTCCTCAATGTCTTTCAAGAGTGATTTATAGTTTCTAGAATATAGGTCCTTTACGTCTCTGGTTAAGTTAATTCCAAGGTAACGTATGTTTTTTGGTGCTATTGTAAATGGGATGGATTCCCTAATTTCTCTTTCTTCGGTCTCGTTATTCGTGTATAGAAATGCAACTGATTTCTGAGCATTGATTTTGTATCCCGCCACGTTACTGAATTGCTCTATAACTTCTAATAGTTTGGGAGTGGATTATTTTGGGTTTTCCATATAGAGTATCATGTCATCTGCAAAGAGAGACATTTTGACTTCTTCTTTGCCAATTTGAATACCTTTGATCCCTTTTTGTCGTCTGATTGCTGTTCCAAGGACTTCTAGCACTATGTTGAATAATAGTGGCGAGAGTGGGCATCCTTGTCGAGTTCCTGATCTTAAGGGAAAGGCTTCCAGCTTTTCCCCATTGAGAATAATATTTGCAGTAGGCTTTTCATAGATGGCTTTTATGAGATTGAGAAATGTACCTTCTATTCCTACACTCTGAAGGGTTTTAATCAGGAAAGGATGCTGTATTTTGTCAAATGCTTTTTCGGCATCGATTGAGAGGATCATATGGTTCCTGAGTCTTTTCTTGTTGATATGATGTATCACGCTGATTGATTTGCGAATATTGAACCACGCTTGCATCCCAGGTATGAATCCCACTTGATCGTGATGGATAATCCTTTTAATGTACTGTTGGATTCTATTAGCAAGTATCTTGTTGAGGATTTTGGCGTCCATATTCATTAGGGAAATCGGTCTGTAATTCTCCTTTTTGAGGGGGTCTTTGCCTGGTTTGGGGATCAAGGTAATATTGGCCTCATAGAATGAGTTTGGTAGCTTTCCTTCTGTTTCTATTTTTTGAAATAGCTTTAGGAGAATAGGTATTATTTCTTCTTTGAATGTTTGGTAGAATTCCCCAGGAAAACCGTCCGGGCCTGGAGTTTTGTTATTTGGAAGGTTGTTTATCACTGACTCAATTTCTTCATAATTAATTGGCCTGTTTAAGGAATCAATTTCTTCCGGTTTCAATCTTGGTAGTTTATAGGTTTCCAGGAAGGATTCCATCTCTTCCAGATTGCTTAGTTTATTGGCATATAGCTGTTGATAAAAATTTCTAATAATCCTTCCAATTTCAATGGTGTTCGTCGTGACCTCTCCTTTTTCATTCATAATTTTAATAATCTGGGTCCTTTCTCTTTTCTTTTGGATAAGTCTTGCCAGTGGTCTGTCAATTTTATTGATTCTCTCAAAGAACCAGCTTCTAGTCCTGTTGATCTGCTCTACTGTACTTCTGGTTTCTGCTTGATTGATTTCAGCTCTAATTTTGGTCAACTGCTTCCTCGTGCGTGGATTAGGCCTGTCCCTCTGTTGCTGTTCCAGCTTCTTGAGGTGAGAATATAAAAACTGCATTTTAGATTTTTCTATTCTTTTGAGTGAGGCTTGGATGGCTATGTATTTCCCCCTTAGGACTGCCTTTGCAGTATCCCATAGGTTTTGGACTGTTGTATTTTCATTCTCATTGGTCTCCATAAATTGTTTAATTTGATTTTTGATTTCCTGGTTTATCGAGTCATTCCTGAGCAGGATGGTTCTTAGTCTCCAAGTGTTTGAGTTTCTTCCAAATTTTTCCTTGTGGTTGAGTTCCAATTTCAGAGCGTTGTGGTCTGAGAATATGCAGGGGATAATTTCAATCTTTTGGTATCGGTTGAGACCTGTTTTGTGTCCCAGAACATGGTCTATTCTTGAGAATGTTCCATGGGCATTAGAATAGAATGAGTATTCTTTGGTTCTGGGGTGTAGTGTTCTATATATATCTATGAGGTCCAACTCGTCGAGTATGGCATTCAAAGCCTTTGATTCTTTGCTTAGTTTTTGCCAGGGTGTTCTGTCTATTTCTGAGAGTGGAGTGTTGAGGTCCCCTTTAAGAATAATATAGTGTCCTTCTGCATCTCTAACTATAGTCTCTAGTTTAAAATCCAATCTATCTGATATGAGAATTGCTACCCCAGCTTTCTTTTGAGGTCCATTTGCGTGAAAGATGGTACTCCATCCCCTTACTCTCAGTCTGAATGCATCTTTGGGTTCAAAATGAGTCTCTTGTAGACAGCAAATGGATGGGTCATTTCTTTTTATCCAATCTGCAACCCTGTGGCGTATTATGGGAGCATTGAAACCATTCACATTGAGACTGAACACTGAGAGATATGATTTTAACGATGCCATGTTGCCAGTAAAGTCTTTGTATTGGTTGTGACTTTCTGTTCTGTATCACTCTTGGGGCCTTTTTACCTTTATAGAACCCCCCTTAATATCTCCTGTAGGGCTGGTTTAGTGGTTATGAAATTGGTTAATGACTGGCGATTCTGAAATGTCTTTATTTCTCCATCAATTCTGAATGACAGCCTTGCTGGATAAAGGATCCTTGGCTGCATGTTGTCTGATTGCTGTTGCAAGGACTTCTAGTACTATGTTGAATAATAGTGGCGAGAGTGCTGTTCTAGTGGAATGTTGAGAATATTCACTCCTCTTCAATTTTTTTAGAAGAGTTTGGAAA
>NW_024424341.1:49369149-49371441 GCF_017311325.1 Ursus maritimus | reverse complement strand
TTTTCCAGAGTGGCTGTACCAACTTGCATTCCCACCAACAATGTAGGAGGGATCCCCTTTCTCCACATCCTCTCCAACAATTGTTGTTTCTTGCCTTGTCTATTTTTGCCATTCTAACTGGCGTAAGGTGGTATCTCAGTGTGGTTTTGATTTGAATTTCCTTGATGGCTAATGATTTTGAACATTTTTTCATGTGTCTGTTAGCCATTTGTATGTCTTCATTGGAAAAGTGTCTGTTCATATCTTCTGCCCATTTTTTGATTTGTTTATTTGTTTCTCGTGTATTGAGTTTGAGAAGTTCTTTGTAGATCTTGGATACCAGTCCTTTATCTGTAGTGTCATTTGCAAATATATTCTCCCATTCCGTGGGCTGCCTCTTAGTTTTTCTGACTGTTTCCTTGGATGTGCAGAAACTAAAAATAAAAATCTTTAAAAAAGAAAAGTTTAGGGGCACCTGGCTGGCTCAGTCTGTAGAGCATGCGACTCTTGATCTCAGGCTCATGTTTTTAAGCCCTATGTTGGATATGAAGCCTATTTACAAAAAATAAATAGAAAATGTTTAGATGTTTATGGTCTATGTCTCACAGCAAACAATACTTCACATACTCTTAAATACCAGGAAAGAAAAGTTACACGTTATAATACCTAACATACTATTAACATCTATGCCTTATATAATTTAAACTAGGCATGGGGCACCTGGCTGGTTTAGTCAGTGGAGCATGTGACTCTTGATCTCAGGGTTGTGAGTTCGGTCCCCATGTTGGGTGTAGAGATTACGGGAAAAACAATAAATGAACTTAAAAAAAAATTTTAAACTAGGCATAGAAGCAAATTACCAGGAAGTTAAGATGGCGGAGGAGTAGGGGATCCCTTTTTCAGCCAGTCCCCTGAGTCGAGCTGGATAGGTACCAGACCAGCCTGAAAATCCATGGAATCAGCGTGAGACGCAGAAAGATACATCTGGATCTCTACAAATGAACACCTCCAGCGCTGCGTATTGAGGTACGAAGTGGGGAGCCGTGAAACCACGCACGGTTTATAGGAAGATAAACGGAAGGGGGAGGGAGCTGCCACGTTTGAGTGCCGGGAAGAGGTAGCCACCTGCATGGGGGAGCGGGCAGACTCGCAGACCGGCACCCGTGAGAGAGCAGACTGACACTGTGAGCCAGGGGAAAGCACGCCACCAGACTGAGGGCCGGAGCTCCGGAACGCACGGGGGCGGCTGGCGGCTGGTGGTATTAGAAACACAAAGGACAGAGACACACCGGCCCTGGATGTGAGGGCTGGGACGCCGGGTGTGGGGCGCACATCCCGGGGCGCTGCAGGGTTGAGCAGCACCAACAGAAACAGAGTTAAAGTGGCCAGAACATCAGTGGAGAACGGTCTGCGATCCCTCTGTTCTGAGACAGAGGCTGAGAAGTGGCAACTGCTGCTCTGACTCTCAGAAGAGGCAAAGCAAACCGCCAGGGAAAGCCGCCAGGGAACAAAAGCCTGGAAATACCGGCTCACAGGGTGCCCATCCCCATCCCCTCTCGCAGGGGACACGGAGACTCTACCCAAACAGGGTTGCTGTCTCTCTGCCACATAAATAAATAAAATCTTTAAAGAAGAAGCCCACATCCCTAAGATCCCTATAAAACAAGGGCGCATGGCCTGGGTCACGGTCAATAATTTGGGCTCTGGACAGCCCCGCAACCTCTCTTCATCAGAATGACCAGAGGAGAAGTCCCCCCCAGCAAAGAAAAGACAATGATTCTGTGGCCTCTGCCACAGAACTAATGGATATGGATGTAACCAAATTATCAGAAATGGAATTCAGAGTAACAATGGTCAAGATGATGTGTAGACTTGAAAAAAGTATTAACAAAAATGTTAATGAGAATATAGAATCTCTAAGGGTGGAAATGAGAGCGAATCTGGCAGAAATTAAAAATTCTATGAGCCAAATGCAGTCAAAACTAGATGCTCTGATGGCCAGGGTCACTGAGGCAGAAGAACGTATCAGCAAATTGGAGGATGGGTTAGTAGAAGAAAAAGCTAAAATAGAATCTGGACTCAAAAAAATCCATGCACAGGAATGTAAGTTACGGGAGATTACTGACTCAATGAAACGTTCCAATGTCAGAATCATTGGCATCCCTGAGGGGGTGGAGAAAAACAGAGGTCTAGAAGAGATATTTGAACAAATTGTAGCTGAAAACTTCCCTAATCTAGCAAGGGAAACAAACATTTGTGTCCAAGAGGCAGAGAGGACCCCTCCCAAGCTCAGCCAGGACAAACCTACGCCAC
>NW_024424341.1:49294008-49368937 GCF_017311325.1 Ursus maritimus | reverse complement strand
TCTGCCCCTCCCCCCACGGGCTGCACCCCTGCCGCCTCCAACAGCGGGGAGGCCCCTCTGGCACCCACAGGGCGGGCCGGGCGTCCCCGCGAGCTGGTGATACGCGTCTCCCGCCTACGAACAAACGGCCCCGTGATTTGTGTTTCGCACGTCACGAAGCTCGTGTCACGTTCTGCCAGCGCCGGGGCCCATCAGCCCGCCGGTCCCTGCAGCTCCTCGCGCACCGGGACGGGGCCACTGCCCGCGACCTGGAAGCGCGTCACCCCTCGGGAGGCGGCAAACCCTCCCTTCCCTCTTCTCTAGTTCTGGTTCTGTCGTTCCTTCGGTCCCCTTCGTCGCCCGGCCCCTTCCCCACACCGTTGGCTCCGCACGGTCTGTTTTCCCAGCTGTCGCGCCTTCCTCTCCCTCGATGACCGCCGGGCGCGGAGGAGGGAGCGGGGTCTCCGCAGCCGGTGTGAGCCGAGCGCGCGCGCCTCCCGCCTCCCCTCTACCCTCGCTCTCGGCTGTCCGCGTCTCCCGCCGCCTCTCCCCGGCTTCCCTCCTCCGCCCACCCTGGCCCCGGCCTCGGCCTCGGGGCGCGCGCGCGCCTGCCTGCGCGCACACCTGTGCCTGTCCGCGTGCTTGCGCGCGCACCCGTGCCGGTCTGTGCGCGTGCGCGCTCCGGCCACACAGACCCCTCTTCCTCTGGTGTCTCCGGTCCCTCCTTCCCAGTCACCTTCCCCTCCTCCTCTCGCTCACCTGGTGGCACAGCCACCCTCGCTACACACCTCCTCTTCGCGCTCTCTCTCTCCATCCTTTTTCTTCCACTTCTCTCTCACTACTCCTCCCGCTCCCCGGCTCCTCCTCCTCCCTCACACCCCTTCTTTCTGGGCCTCTCCGCCTCTGCCCTTCTCTTTCCTGCCGAGCCCTCGCTCTCCTCCTGTCTTCCTTTTTCTCCTTTCTCTGTTCCGTCCATGTTCTCCTTCCCTCCGCTTTTCTTCCTTCTGGATGCTCTGCTCTCCTCCTGTCCGCTTGGCCTTGGTCTTTGCATCCGGGCCGCCAACAGAGCTCTCCGCTCCTTGCTTCCCCTTTCTCTCCTTTCCTTTCCCTCTCCCCTCCCGTAGGCCTTCTTACGGCTGTCTGGCTGCTCCCGGCCGCTCCTCAATCCACACCCTCCCTTGTCCCCAGGACCGTCTCCTTCCTCTGCCTGGCCTTCCATTTCCAACTAAGTCCCTTCGTCTCTCTCCCTCCTTGTCCTTCCCTAAACCGCTCACCCCGCCATGAGTCTCCTTTCCCCTCCTCTCTCTCGCCTCCCCCAAGCCTGTCTTCTCTCTCATCTCTCGTTCCTTTCCTCTCTTTACGTTTTCCCCCTACTTCCAGTCTTTCCTCCTTGCTCCCTCTTGCTCGTCTCACCTTCTCTTCTCTCTCTCTCTCCTCCTTTCCAATCTCTCGGAGAGACAGCTGGGAAAACAGACCGTGCGGAGCCAACGGTGTGGGGAAGGGGCCGGGCGACGAAGGGGACCGAAGGAACGACAGAACCAGAACTAGAGAAGAGGGAAGGGAGGGTTTGCCGCCTCCCGAGGGGTGACGCGCTTCCAGGTCGCGGGCAGTGGCCCCGTCCCGGTGCGCGAGGAGCTGCAGGGACCGGCGGGCTGATGGGCCCCGGCGCTGGCAGAACGTGACACGAGCTTCGTGACGTGCGAAACACAAATCACGGGGCCGTTTGTTCGTAGGCGGGAGACGCGTATCACCAGCTCGCGGGGACGCCCGGCCCGCCCTGTGGGTGCCAGAGGGGCCTCCCCGCTGTTGGAGGCGGCAGGGGTGCAGCCCGTGGGGGGAGGGGCAGATGTAGGAGGAAGAGAGACGCGAGAGGAGGAGGGAGACGCTCAGGGACGAGGAAAAGCAGAGAAATGGTGAAGGGAAGTGGGTGGATGGGGGACTGGGGGACTGTCCAGGAAAGAGGAGAGGCCAGGGCGTGAGGTGGGGTTGAGACGAAATGGCGGGAAGGACCCCGGGGGTGAAGGCGAATTGGGGAGAAGGCGGAGGAGGAAAGAAGAGTTTTTAAAAAAATGATGAAAAGAAGGTACAGGAAAAGCCGAGTGCGAGTGTGGATAGATGGGGGGCGGGGGGAGATAGACTCCATGGACCCCTGTCTGTGTGAGGGACAGAGACAGGAGAGAAGGGAACGGGAAGCGGAAAGCAGAAGGAAAAGATGTGCTCCCTGAGTACAACCAGAAGAACAGGAGGAAAAGAAGCTGGAGGCGAAGGGGACAGGAGTAGAGGAAGAGAAGAGGCACAGAGAAGCAGAGGGAGGGAAGAGGGTGCGGAGTGTAAACCAACGTGCGGAGGACCCGCCACACGGTGCCCCAGAGCAGCCCTCCTGTCAGCGCTCCCGTGGGCACTGGACAGAGCTGGAAGCTCTAGGCCTGGGGATGGCACCTCGGTCCCGGTCGACACCTCCTGGGGAGCAAAGGGAAAGGGTAGCCGAGGGGGCGGAGTGAAGCGCAGGGGGAGGAGAGTGTGGAGGGGGACTAAGGTCGAGGACAGGAGATAGGCTTCCAGAGAGGGTGAGAGCCGCAGGCCCCGGAGCCAGAGGGGCTGGTTTGGGGTGGACGAAGGTGAAGGACAAGAGCATCGTTTCGGGAGAAATGGGAGAGGCGTGTGTATGAAATAAAGAGTAACTCTGAGGAGCAGATGAGAGGAATAAAGAAAACCTGTGTGGGGGTGTGTGGGGAGAGAGGCAGATCAGGATGGAGAGGAGAGGAGGAGGAGGAGAAGCAAGACACAATCAAGAAGGTGTGAGCAAAAGAAACCAGAAAGTAGTGGGGGAAATTAGTGTGAGGAGGAAAGTGTGTGTGCCACAGATGGAGGAGAGACAGAAACTGTGTGGGGGACAGAGGAACAGAGGTGAGAAAGAAAAAAGATGAAGAGTGAGACATAGAGAGGGAATCAGAATCAGAGAGTCTGAGAGAATCTGAGAGTCTGAGAGAGAATCGGAGAGGGAGAGAGACAGAATCTGAGAGAGAGACAGATTCTGAGAGACAGTCAGAGAGAGAGAGAGAGAGAGAGAGAGAGAATCTGAGAGACAGAGTCTGAGTGAGAGAGAGAGAAAGAGACAGAGTCCTCTGAGAGAGTTTGAGAGAGATAGAGTCTGACTGAAAGAGAGTCTGAGAGAGTCATAGGGAAAGAGAGTCAGAGAGAATCTGAGAGTGAGAGTCTGAGAGTGAGAAAGAGTCTGAGGAGAGACAGTCTGAACGAAAGAGAGAGAATGTGTGTGTGAGTCTGAAAGAGTCTGAGAGAGAGTCACAGAGAGAGTCTGAGTGAGAGTCTGAAAAAGAGAGCGTCAGAGAGTCTGAGAGAGAGTCTGAGTGTGAGAGAGTCTGGAGAGGGAGAGAGAGTCTGAAGAATCTGAGAGAATCTGAAAGTCTGAGAAGTTGAGAGAGAGAAAGAGTGAGAGTAAGAGAATCTGAGGAGAGACAGTCTGAGAGAGTGTCACAGAGAGAGTGAGTCAGAGAGAGTCTGAGTGAGAGTCTGAGTCTGAAAAAGAGTCAGAGATATTGTCAGAGAGAAAGTCAGAGAGTCTGAGAGAGAGTCTGAGTCAGAAAGAGAGTCTGAGAGAGGGAGAGAAAGTCTGAAAGTCTGAGAAAAGTTAAGAGAGAGTCTGAGAGTAAGAGAATCTGAGAGAGTCAGTCTGAGGAAATCAGAGAGAGAGTCAGAAAGTGAGAGAGCGAGAGTCTGAGGAAGGCTGAGAGAATGAGAGTTTGAGAGAGTCTGAGGAAGTCAGAGAGTTTGAGAGAGAAAGTGAGAGAATCAGAGAGAGAGAGTCTGAGTCTGAGAGAGAATCTAAGAGAATCAGAGAGGGAGAGAGAGTTTGAGAGAGATTCTGAGAGAGTTTGAGAGAAAGAGAGTCTGAGAGAGGGAGAGTCTGAGAAAGTCAAAGTCTGAGAGGGGGACAGAGAGTTTGAGGAAGTCAGGGAGGGAGAGTGTGAGACAGTCTGAGAGAGAGTCTGAGAAAGTCTGAGAGGGAGAGAGTTTGAGAGAAAAGAGAGTCAGAAAGTCGGAGAGTATCAGAGAGTCAGAGAGGGAGAGTCTGAGAGAGGGAGAGAAAGAGTTTGAGAGAGTCTGAGAAAGTCAGGGAGAAAGAGTCTGAGAGAGTCTCAGAAAGTCTGAGAGAGAGAAATAGAGTCTGAGAAAGTCTGAGAGAGAGAAAGAGTTTGAGAGAGTCTGAGAAAGTCAGAGAGAGTCTGAGAGAGGGGGAGTGTGAGAGAGTCTGAGAGAGAGTCTGAGAAAGTCTGGGGGAGAGTGTGAGAAAGTATGAGAGAATCAAAGAGAGTCTGAGAGAGGGACAGAAAGTTTGAGAGAGTCTGAGAAAGGGAGGGAGAGAGAGTCTCAGAAAGTCTGAGAGAGTCTGAGAGAGAGAAATAGAGTCTGAGAAAGTGTGAGAGAAAGTTTGAGAAAGTCTGAGAGAGAGAGAGTCAGAGAGAAAGAGTCTGAGAAAGTCAGAGAGGGAGAGAGAGTCTGAAAGAGAAAGTCTGAGAGAATCAGAGCGGGGGAGAGTCTGAGAGAGAGAGTCTCAGAAAGTCTGAGAGAGTGTGAAAGAGAGAAATAGAGTCCGAGAAAGTTTGAGAGAGAGAGAGAGTCTAAGAGGGGGAGTTTGAGATAGTCTGAGAGAGAGAGAGAAAGACAGAGATTCTGAGAGAGAGGGAGAGAGAGAGAGAGAGTCAGAGAAAGAGAGAGTCTGAGAGAAAGTCTGAGAGAGGGAGAGAGAGAGTCTGAAAGAGAGTCTGAGAGTTTTGGAAAGTCTGAGAGAGGGTGTGAGAGAGAAATAGAGTCTGATAGAGTCAGAGAGTTTAAGAGTGAGGAAGTCTGACAGAATCTGAGAGAGAGAGTCGGAGAGAGGGAGAGAGAGTTAGAGTCAGAGAGAGAAAGAGAGTCTTGAGAGAGGGAGAGTCTGAGAGAGAAAAAGTCTGAGAGAGTCACAGAGAGAGAGAGAAATAGAGAGTCGGAGAGAGAGAGAGAGAGAGAGAGAGAGTCTGAGAAAGTCTGTGAGAAAAAGTCTGAATCAGAGAGAGAGTCAGAGAGGGAGAGTTTGAGACAGTCAGAGAGAGAGAGTCAGAGTCTGAGAGAAAAAGTCTCAGAGAATCTGAGAGAGAGAAAGAGTCTGAGAGAGTCAGAGACGGGGAGAGAGAGTCTGGGAGAATCAGTGAGAGAGTCAGAGAGAGAGTCTGAGAGAGAGATCTCTGAGAGAGGGAGAGTCTGAGAGAGAGAAATAGAGTCTGAAAAAGTCTGAGTCTGAGAGAGAGAAAGACAGATGCTGAGAGAGGGAGAGGGAGTCAGAAAGAGAGAGTCAGAGTCTGAGAGAGTGAGAGTTTGAGAGAGGAAAAGAGAGAGTCTGAGAGAAAGAGAGAGAGAATCTGAGAGTTTCAGAAAGTCTGAGAGAGGGTGTGAGAGAGAAATAGAGTCTGAGAAAATCTGAGAGTCAGAGAGAAAGAGTTTAAGAGAGTCCGAGGAAGTATGACAGAGTCTGAGAGAGAGAGAGTCTAAGAGAATCAGGGAGGGAGGGAGTTTGAGAGAGTCTGAGAGAGAAATAGAGTCTGAAAAAGTCTGAGTCTGAGAGAGAAAGATTCTGAGAGAGAGAGGGAGAGAGAGTCGGAGAAAGAGAGTCAGAGAGTCTGAGGGAGAGTTCGAGAGAGTCTGAGAGAGGGAGAGAGAGTCTGAGAGTTTCAGAAAGTCTGAGAGAGGGTGTGAGAGAGAAATAGAGTCTGAGAAAATCTGAGAGAGTCAGAGAGAAAGAGTTTAAGAGAGTCTGAGGAAGTCTGAGAGAGAAAGAGAGTTTTGAGGGAGAGTCTGAGAGTCTCATAAAGTCTGAGAGAGTCAGAGAGAGAGAAATAGAGAGAGAGAGAGTTTGAGACAGTCTGAGAGAGAGAAACAGTCTGAGAGAAAAAGTCTGAGAGAATCAGAGAGAGAGAGTCAGAGAGAGAAAGGGAGTCTGAGAGAGTCAGAGAGGGGGAGAGAAAGTCTGAGCAAGTCTGGGAGAATCAGAGTGAGAGAATCAGAAAGAGAGTCTGAGAGAGAGATCTCTGAGAGAGTGAGAGTCTGAGAGAGGGAGGGGGAGAGTCTGAGAGAGTCTCAGAAAGTCTGAGAGAGAGAGAGAAATAAAGTCTGAAAAAGTCTGAGTCTGAGAGAAAGAGTTTGAGAGAGTCTGAGGAAGTCTGAAAGAGTCTAAGAGAAAAAGTCTGAGAGAGAGAGTCTAAGAGAACCAGAGAGAGAGAGAGAGAGAGTGAGTTTGAGAATGTCTGAGAGAGGAAGAGAGAGTTTGAGAGAGAGTCAGAGAAAGTCTGAGAGAGAGAGAAAGAGAGAGTCTGAGGAAGAGTCTCAGAAAGTCAGAGAGAGTCCCAGAGAGAGAGAAATAGTCAGAGAGAGAGAGAGAGAGAGAGAGTTTGAGACAGTCTGAGAAAGTCTGTGAGAAAAAGTCTGAATCAGAGAGTCAGAAAGGGAGAGTTTGGGACAGTCTGAGTGAGAGAGAGAGAGAGAGTCAGAGTCTGAGAGAAAAAGTCTGAGAGAGGCTGAGAGAGAGAAAGGGAGTCTGAGAAAGAGTCTGAGAGAGTCAGAGAGGGAGAGAGAGAGTCTGAGCAAGTCTGGGAGAATCAGAGTCAGAGAGTCTGAGAGATCTCTGAGAGAGAGTCTGAGAGAGATCTCTGAGAGAGGGAGAGTCAGAGAGAGGGAGAGGGAGAGTCTGAGAGAGTCTCAGAAAGTCTGAGAGAGTTTGAGAGAGAGAAATAGAGTCTGAAAAAGTCTGAGTCTGAGAGAGAGAAAGAGTTTGAGAGAGTCTGAGGAAGTCTGAGAGAGTCCGCGAGAGAAAAAGTCAGAGAGAGTCTAAGAGAATCAGAGTTTGAGAACGTCTGAGAGAGGGAGAGTTTGAGAGAGAGAGTCAGAGAAAGTCTGAGAGAGAGAAAGAGAGAGTCTGGGGGAGAGTCTCAGAAAGTCAGAGAGTCAAAGAGAAATTGAGAGTCTGCGAGAGAGAAAGAGAGAGTCTGAGAAAGTCTGAGAGAAAAAGTCTGAGAGAATCAGAGAGAGAGTCTGAGGGAGGGAGAGTTTGAGACAGTCTGAGAGAAAGGGAGTCTGAGGGAGAGTCAGAGAGGGAGAGAGAGAGTCTGAGAGAGTCTGAGAGAGATCTCTGAGAGAGGGAGAGAGAGAGAGTCTGAGGGAGGGAGAGTTTGAGACAGTCTGAGAGAAAGGGAGTCTGAGGGAGAGTCAGAGAGGGAGAGAGAGAGTCTGAGAGAGTCTGAGAGAGATCTCTGAGAGAGGGAGAGAGAGAGAGTCTGAGGGAGAGTCTCAGAAAGTCTGAGAGAGAGAGAGTCTAAGAGAATCAGAGAGAGGGAGAGAGAGTTTGAGAGAGAGTCTGAGAGAGTCTGAGAGAGAGCTCTGAGAGAGGGAGAGAGAGAGAGTCTGAGGGAGAGTCTCAGAAAGTCTGAGAGAGAGAGAGTCTAAGAGAATCAGAGAGAGGGAGAGAGAGTTTGAGAGAGAGTCTGAGAGAGTCTGAGAGAGAGCTCTGAGAGAGGGAGAGAGAGAGAGTCTGAGGGAGAGTCTCAGAAAGTCTGAGAGAGAGAGAGTCTAAGAGAATCAGAGAGAGGGAGAGAGAGTTTGAGAGAGAGTCTGAGAGAGTCTGAGAGAGAGCTCTGAGAGAGGGAGAGAGAGAGAGTCTGAGGGAGAGTCTCAGAAAGTCTGAGAGAGAGAGAGTCTAAGAGAATCAGAGAGAGGGAGAGAGAGTTTGAGAGAGAGTCTGAGAGAGTCTGAGAGAGAGCTCTGAGAGAGGGAGAGAGAGAGAGTCTGAGGGAGAGTCTCAGAAAGTCTGAGAGAGAGAGAGTCTAAGAGAATCAGAGAGAGGGAGAGAGAGTTTGAGAGAGAGTCTGAGAGAGTCTGAGAGAGAGCTCTGAGAGAGGGAGAGAGAGAGAGTCTGAGGGAGAGTCTCAGAAAGTCTGAGAGAGAGAGAGTCTAAGAGAATCAGAGAGAGGGAGAGAGAGTTTGAGAGAGAGTCTGAGAGAGTCTGAGAGAGAGCTCTGAGAGAGGGAGAGAGAGAGAGTCTGAGGGAGAGTCTCAGAAAGTCTGAGAGAGAGAGAGTCTAAGAGAATCAGAGAGAAGGAGAGAGTCTGAGAAAGGCTGAGAGAGGGAGAGTCTGAGTCAGAGAAAGAGAGCGGGAGAATCTGAGGAAGTCTGAGAGAGAGAGAGTCTAAGAGAATCAGAGAGAGGGAGAGAGAGTTTGAGAGAGAGTCTGAGAGAGAAAGAGTCTGAGAGTCAGAGAGGGAGAATCTGACAGAGTGAGAGAGCGAGAGAATCTGAGGAAGTCAGAGAGAGTCTGGGGGAGTCTGAGAGAGAGTCTAAAAATCAGAGAGAGGGAGTGAGAGAGTCTGAGAAAGTCTGAAAGAGAGAGAGAGGGAACAGACAAGAGAATTGTGGTGGGGTGGACACTCAGAGCGGGGGAGAGGGAGAGAGACCAAGGGAGACTGGCAGGCAAGTTCCTTTCCCCTTCTGACTTTTAGTTTCCTTATCTGCTGCTCCAGGTGGTGGGAGCGCAGCAGCTGGCAGCAGGGCAGTGGGAGAGGTAGTAACTCATGGCTTAACTGCCAGAAGAATCAGCACCTCCTCCAGTGGGCACTTGCTGCCTCCCATGTTCTGTTCTAGTACTTTCTATCTTACTTTCTCTCTTGGTCTTAACTCCGTCCCCTTGTCCCTCCCCTACACCAGAGAGTGGCTATTATCCACATTTTTTTTTTCCCAATGAAGAAATCAAATTGGAGCTGAAATCTGTTGCCACCATCACTGTGAGGGGAAGATGATCTGCTGCTTCTCCAGTGGTGGTGACAGAGACCCCTAGAGTAGCCCTAAATCCCTTCTGCTTGGAAAATTCAGAGCTCCCACTACTGAGAAGGAACAAAAAGAGAGAGGAAGCCAGTGCAGTGGAAGGGGCAGGGCAGAACAGAAGGTTTAATGAGAGGTGACAGTATGTGTAAATTACCTAACACACAGTTGGTGCCCAATTAGTGCCCCTTCCCTTTTCTGTTGGAGAGCATTGAGAGCAGGAAGGGACAGAAGAGGCAGCAGAGAGGAAGGGAAAGGGGGAAGGAGATTGTGAGGAGGGGAGGCTGTGCTTATAAAGAGCCCAGGACACAGTGGGTGCTCAATAAATGCCCATTCCTGTCTTCAGGAGAGAGGAGACAAGTCAGAAAGAAAGTGAAGAAACCACCATAGAGGAAAAACCAGAGGAAAAACAGCCTGAGAGAGTCATTGATGGAAATTTCTGGGCATACAGTAGGTGTTTATTAAGTGTTCTTTTCCCAGGAAAAACAGGAAGATGGGGGGAAGGGGGGTTCTAGCAGAGAGAATGAATAGGAGAAGCTGTGAGGGAAGGAGACAATATATGTAAAGCAGTGGGCACACAGTAGGTGCTTAATACATGCCCATTTCCCTCCCTGGTAGTGAGCACAGAAAAAGCAGCCAGGAGGGAAGAAAGCAGAGAGGAAGAGAGAAGGAAGAATAGAGCCTGTGAGGCAAACAATGACAGACAGTGTATATAAAGGAGCAGCACACAATAGGCGCTTAATACATGCCTATTTCCTCTCCCAGGAGAAAGTAGGGAGGGCAGAAAAGAGGGGGAAGCTGGAGGAGAGAAGGGGCCTAGGAGAAGAAATGAAGGAGAGAGAGAGTGTGTAGGTTAGGCTGTGGGTACACAGGAAGCACTCAATAAATGCACATTGATTTCCCAAGGGAAGAGAGAGAACAAGAGAGAAAGGAAGGTGCAGGCACAGGCAAAGGGAAAGGAAGGTTCACTGAGGAGGTTGAGTGCAGAGGAACCCGTAAGGCTGGTGAGCCAGAAGGGTGTGGAGGTAACCTTGAGAAGAAATGGCAAAGGAGAGGACTCACACGGAGGAGGTGGTACAGGCAAATCATGGGGCACACAGGAGGTGCTCGGTAAATGCTTGTTCTCTTCCCCAAAAGAGGGCCTAGAGAACACAGGGAAGGGAAAAGCTGGCAGAGGGAGAGGGACAGGGAGAAAGAGGCAGGAGGTGATAAGATGGGATGTTAATTGCCTGGCATACAGTAGGTGCTCCATAGTTGCTTGTTTTCTTTCCCAAGAAAGAGCAGATGGAGCAGAAATGAAAGAACAGGGAGAATTCAGGGGGAGGGAGCGTAAGGAGATTGTCTGGCATATAATAGGTGTTCAATAAATGCCCATTTCCTTCCCTGGCAAAGAGCAGAAAGCCGCAGAAGGTAGGAGAGACCACAGGTCAGTGAAATGGGAGGATGAGAGGAGAGAAAGCACAGGTAATTGGTTGTCATACCATAGGTGCTTAGTAAGTGTCTGTTCTTTGCCTTGGAAGAGAGCAGAGAGCCCAGAAAGACAAGGAGGGGACAGAGGAGAGAAGAAGGAAAAAGGTATGAGGAAGGGAGAGAAGATGTGTAAACTACCCGGCACACAGTAGGTGCTCAATATGTGTCCATCCCCCACCTTCCCAGAGGAAGCAGAAAGTCAGAAAGGAGAGGAAATTAGAAGAGAGGAAAGAAAGGAATTGGGGGAGAAAAAAGTGTAGTAAGAGAGGAGACAGAGTTTGTAAATTTCCTAGCACACAGTAGGTGCTCTACAAATGTGCATTCTCTTCCCAGGAGACCAGGCAGATCAGGAAGAAGTGCAAGGTATCAGGGTGGAAGGGACAGGAGAGCAAAAAGAGTATATAGTGCAGAGGCAGTGTATGGAAATTGCCTGGCAAACACTAGGAACTTAACAAATGCCTGTTTCCTCCAAGAATGGGAGCCAGAAGCTTAGGAAGAACAGCAGAGGGCACAGAGGAAGGGGCAGGGGAGACCAGAGGGTGCCAAGGGAGGCAAGGAGGCATTTCAGGTGCCTACAGCAGGTGCTCCATAAATGCTTGTCCCTTTCCCTGGCAAAGCAGAAAGCAGGCTGGGAGGTCAGAAGGAGGAGGATGAGGGAGAAGGGGGAGTTTGAGGGTAGAGGCCAAAGCCAGGCCTGCTGGTGGCTGCCCCTCCCCTGGGACCCAGCCCACCTTCCAGCTGCCCGACTGGAGCCCGGTCGGGACAAGGCCGCTTTGTCCCAGGCCTGGCTCGGCCTGGGGACGGGGAGGGGGCTACTGAGGCTGGGGGAGGGGTGCTGCCTGGTCTCTGAGTCGCTCCGTGTCTCTGCATCTCCTCATCTCACTGTGTGCGTCTCTCTGCGTCTCTGTGTCCTACTGTCCCACTGTCTCCCCTAAGTCCGTGGCCCCCTATTTTGGTCTCTGTTTCACCATCTCTGGGTACCCCCCCACCACCATCCGTCTTTCTGTTTCTCCCCAGTCTCTCGGGTCCGTCGCTCAGGCTCTGTTTCTTGCCGGCTCTGGGAGGGAGGACCCGGGCCTGACCCCCGGGATCAGAGGCGGGAGAGTGAGGAAGGAAAGGAGGAGACAGGGGAGCGAGAGAGTGAGGACGGAACAGCTTTATTGAGCAGAAACCGCAGCAGAGGGCCTGGCGGCCTCCATCGGGAGCTTGGGGGAGGGGGCGAGGGGCAAAGACAGGGACACGAGACAGGGGGACTGAGAGATGGTGGGGGGAGAGGTGGAGAGACACCGAAAGAGAAAGGGAGAGAGAGACTGAGGCCAGGAGAAGCGGAGGGTGGGACAAAGAGACGGGAGGAAGGAGAGGCAGGGTGGGAGGAAGAATCAGAGATGGAGAGAAATGGAAAGAGAGAGAGAAGTGAGACAGAAAGAGACAAAGGAAGACCAGGGAGCACGCGAGAGAGGAGGGAGAGAGGCAAGGGAGAGCAGGCAGAAATCTAGAAACAGAGACAGGGAGGGATGGGAGGGATGCAGAGCGAGAGGGACAGAGATGGGAAGAGACAGAGAGGACAGATGGAGAGAGAGACAGAGGGAAGGAAGGGATGGGGCAGGGGAGAGAGACAGACAGACAGATGCAGAGAGAAGGGGGCAGGCAGGGAGACAGGGACAGAGAAAGAGAAAGAGGGAGAGAGAGAGAAGGCCCAGCCGTCCTCCCGGCGGGGAAGTCGAGGAAGGAGCGCGGTCCCAGCGGTCCCTCTCACCTGACATCGGCGGCGGCCGCCCCCCAGGCCCATCTGGGCAATTTAAGGGGCGCCCTGGGGGCGGGACCACCACCCCTCACCGCCTTATCTGGTCAGCCCTGGGCTCCGAGAGCTAAATCGGGCCTCAGCTGTCAGCACCGGGGTGAGCAGGACAGCTGTCACCCCACCCTGCACCTGCTGCGTGACCGCAGTCTCCCTCCTGCACTGAGAGGCCCCTGGGGTCTGTGTGGCGTGCCCCCAACGGGGAGCCCCTCACCCCAGGAGCTCGGGGACACCCCGAGTCAGACCTGGTTCCGGTGAGCAGTGGAGGCCCCAGCAGATGGGGGCTAGTGAGGGTGGGGGGGGCGTTCTGTGAACAGTACCCTCCCCCCCAACAGCCTGCAGCCTGGCCGGCCTGGGCTCTGGCCAGTGCAGAGCAGGAGGGAGGGGCTGAGAGCAGGAGGGGAGGGAGGCCCAGACCCCTGCCCCCCGCAAGGTCCCACCCTGGAGCTGAAGCTCCTCACTGGGACCATATTAGGCCACAACTGACAAGGCACCTGGGGAGGTCACTCAGGCCCAAGAATAGAAACACTCAGGGAGTCCCGCCAGGCTGTCTGGGACCGCAGAGGACCGGCGACAGGCACAGAGAGCTGGAGCCCCCCCCCCCCTCCAGGATCCAGGGAGACAGAAGTTGAGAGAGACACAGAAACATCCAAAAAGAGAGACCAAGAGAAGGACACAAAGGGAGGGACAGAGGCATCAGAGACCCAGGTGTGGGAAAGCAAGCAAGCTGGAGGCACAAAGGGGGTGGGGCAGGGTGTGGGGACCGTCCCCAAAGTGGGGGTGTCATGGGACCCCAGCAGTTTCTAATGTGCTGTTTGACTTTTTACTTTGCAAGTTGCCCTTTGCCCAGGAAAGGGGCACACGAACCCGCCAAGCCCAAGTCCCAGCATCACCTGCTGGCCTTACAAGCATCCTGCTGTGTCTGCACCCCATCCGCTGAGGGCCCCGCCTGCCTCTCCCTGCCCATGGCCTCCCTGTGTCTCTGGGTCCCCCATTTCTGCCCACCCCTAAAAGGGGACACCACTTTTGCCCAAGCCCCACTCTACCTGCTTCCCTCCCTGGGCTCACACACTCTCATGACTCCTAGAACAGGCCCAAGACCTCTGAAGCCATCTCCGGAGCCCCTGACCCAAGTCTCCCTCCCCCAAGGTCACCCGGTCTGTCATATTCCTTACCTCCTGCTGAGCTCAGTGCCTCATCTGTTGGGGGTGGCCCCAGTGTCCCAGGGCCCTAGGGCCAGCTGCCTGGCTGCTTTCTTCATTCCTCCTCACATTTGCTCCCAGAGCCCACCAGAGCAGAGCCGCCCGGACTCTCTGTGTCCCTCGTCTCCCTTGCCAGGGTCCAGGCTCAGGCCACCAGCCTCTCTCATCTGGACCCTCAGCCTCCTCCCAGGCCTCCCGGCCTCCAGGCTGTCCCCACACCACCCACCCCATGAGGGTGCTGAGCCCAGGACTGACCTGCTGCGCCCCTCATGGCCCCCACCCACTGTCCTGGACAAGGTCCAGCCCTCAGCACCCCCTTGGAGGCCCTAGGGCCTGGCAGGGACCCACCCTCATCCCTCATCCCCTGGCCAGTGACCAGTAGCCACTGCCCCCCCTTGTACTGCAGATCTCATTCAGAGTTGTTTCCCATCCTTCCCTTTGCAGAGGCCCCCTCGGCCTTCTGGAGCCAGTCCCCCAAAGTCCTCTTTAAAGCCCCCCCCCCCGAAATGGGACTTGTTGAGGGGAGGCTCCTGTCCCCTCATGTCTTCCTCCCAGCCTGAGAGCCAGCGCCTGGCTTCGTCTGCATAGGCCAGACCCAGAGGTAGGGCCAGGGGAGCCGTGTGAATGGCCGAAAGGACAAAGGATGAGGAAGCTACAGTGAGGGACAGCAGGCCCTGGGTAAGGACGCAGAACAGGAGGGGGTCCTGCTCAGGTGAGAATGTGGAAAGAAGACACCTGATGGGAGCCCCTTCCTCCTCCTGCTCAAATCCCTTAGGGACCACCTTCCCCCATTGTCACCTCCTTGCCCCTGCCTCACTCTGGCCTCCTCAGGGCCTTGGCACTGGCTGTTCCCTCAGCCTGGAATGCTTTTCCTCCACGCCTCCTCACAGCTCCCTCCTTCCCCTTCTTCCAGTTGCAGCTTTAACAGCCTCCACTGCCCTGAACGAGTTCCAGCCACGCTGCACCGGAGTCTGCGGCCACTCTGACGAAGTCAGTGGCTTGAAACAGCACCTATTTATTCTCTTACACTTGCGGAGGCCAGAAGTCCAATGAGCCTCGCTGGGCTGGAGTCAGGGTGTGGGCAGGGCTGGTTCCTCCTGGGGCCCTGGCCCGTTCTAGCCTCTGGGGGTGCCTCCACTTCCCCGCTTGGACCCCTTCTCGTCTCCAAAGCTGCCCACCATGTAGCAGCTCTGACCTGCTTCCTTCGCCAGGTCTCTCTTGGACTCTCCACTCCTGCCTCCTCCTCCACCTTTAAGGACCCTACCAATTGCCGGGGACCCAACCGGATAATGCAGGATCTGTCCCTGTTTTCGGGTCAGTGGATTAGCAGCCTTGGTTGCCCTCTGCCCTGTACCCGAACACACTGGCAGCTTCCGGGATCACGGTGGGGCCATCTCCTGGAGCCACTGAAGGAGTAGCATTGAGACTCAAGAAAGAAACTTGCTTTCAACCCACCGAACACTCTAGATTGTGCCTATCTGCTCCTGGTCTCTCCCCCTGGCTCACAAGGGCAGGGATTTGTGTGTTTTCTGCTGTGCCCCCAAAGAGGAGGCCCAGAGCGGTGGGTGACTCGCTCGATCCAGCAAAGCTGGAAGGTGGTGGAGAGCTGGCATCTGAGCTCCCGGGTCCCCCGCAATGCCCACCTGGCTAACGGCCTCTCTGCTCAACAGCAGCCACTGAGGGAAAGGGGCCCCCCAGTCAGATGCAGGCCAGGCCGGGAGCAAATGAGCAGATTTATTGAGGCAGCAGCGGCATTGAGGAGCAGGGGGTGTGGCAAATGTCGAGAACTCCGCGGGGTCCATGAGGTGCGGGGCCTAGTCCTTCCCCGGCGCTCAGGCCAGACGCGGACGCGCAGGGACCGCTCGGACAGACAGGTGGCCCGGTTCCCTGCTCCGCAGGCTCAGTCTGTCCGCAGCCAGCAGCCCTTTTCCTCCACCTCCTTGGTCACCACCAGCAGCACCTCACACAGGCCCTGAGCCAGCGCGGCCGCCAGGAAGGCCCTGGGCAGAGAAATGAGGAGACTGACGCTGGGGGGCCTGGGTGTTGCCTCCGGGGCAGGGGGGCCTAGCGCCGGGTCCCAGCCCCAGAGTCGCCTCCCCCTCACCTGACGCCGTCCTCGTCCCCCAGGACCTCGGGCGCCCGCAGCTTGGAGTCCAGGTTGTAGTAGACGCCGTCCACCTGGCGGAGGGCCACCCAGTGCCGCCGGCGCAGTGGCAGGGACAGCAGCCCCAGAGACATGGGTGACGGCAGGTTCAGGATCAGTCCCAGCACCTGGGGCAGGGCCAGCTGGGACAGGGGCCTGTGTGGGAGGAATATGGACCTTGCTGTCAGGGTCCCAGGCTCACTCGCTGGCCCAAGGGTACTGAGCTTGTGGGACCCAGACTGGCGTGGCAGCAGTGGCCCCCTGAGCCTGCCCCAGGATGCTCCTCGCTCAGCGCGCCCTGTCTTCTTCCACTCACCCGATCACGCATGCGCCCAAGCCTCCCAGCCATCTTGAGACCACCCCCCACCAACTACCCATCTGTCATCTACCCAAACATCATTCACCTACTGACGCTACTGACCAGCCAGCCACCAACTCAACTTACCCACCATCCTCCAACTCCTCATCCACTCTTTACCTAACCGTCCATCAGTCCGTCCATCCGTCCATCCAACTATCCAACCACCTGTTTGCTCTCCGCTGCCTACCAATTATCCATTCTTTATTCACTCAACCACTCATCCACCCCGTCAGCCAACCACCACCTACTCAGCACATCCCACTACCCATTTACCATCCATTTAGTCGCCAGATTACCATCTATCTACCCGTCATCCACCCCTCGGCTCAGCCTGTTGTCCATCCAGTCATCCACTCATCTTTGTGTACCATCTCCCAACCATTGGTCTGCCATCCATCCATCATCCAGCCATGCCAACCTTCCACCCATCTACCCCTTCCTTCTTGTCCCCTGTCCACCCATCCCTGTCTGGCTTTGTCTCTCACGGATACTGTCATACTGCACCCACTGTGCCAGGCTCAGCACATGTGATTCAGCGCTTGGGGTCCCACCTCCTTCTGTCCCACCACACGGTGGCCAGGCCCAGCCCTTGCAGGGCGGCCATGATCACGTTGACGTCATAGTTGCCGGTGCCCAGGAGGCTGCGATGGGGATTCAGCCGAGAGTCTGGGGCCAACCTGGTTGGGGGATGGTCAGAGCCTGAGTTGGGGGCCCCTGAAAAGGTCTCACCCTCCCCACAAAGCAGGAGAGTCCCAGGGTCCTTGAATCACCCAGCCTTTGGACTCTTCCCTTTGTTTAACCCCATGGCTCATTAGCCCCAAGCCTGATTCCTCCTGTCCCCAAGTCTCTCTGCTCTGTCCTGGAGCCACATTTCCCCACTCAGGCCTCGTCCTCCTCCACCTGGACCCTCATCGGCCTCCAGCCGCCCCTCCAATCCCAGGGGCTCTTTCCATACCTGACACTGACCCTGCAGTTCTCCTGCTCCCAGCCTTCCCTGGTGCCGTCACCCCAGGATAAAGTCTAGCCCCTCTGCTGGCCTCCTAGCCTCAGTCCTACCCTAGCCACCTGTCCCCAACTACATGTCCTGTGCTCCTGCCTCCCAGCATCTCCTCTAGCTATCTATCCCCCAGCTCAGGAGGCCCACCCTGTCACCATTTGTCTCTCTGGGTCTGCCTTCTCCGAACACTGGCACCTTTGTTCTTTCTCTGGGCCCTTGGTGGGCAGGGCAGGGGGAGGGGCTGGAGAGGGAAAGTCTGTATATTCTTTTCCTGTGTATCTGTTTGCCTTCCCTCCGGGCAGGGCTCCTACTGGACTCATCTCTGGGTCTCCAGCATGGCCTCGGCGTAAAAGAGTTGATGGGCCCCGATGCCAGAGGAGATAAATAAATCCTATAAAACTCAGTCTGAGGGGCTGGGACTGTGCCTGAGGATGCTGGGGGTCCATGGGAGCGCTGTAAGCAAGAGTGGGGAAGATGGGGTCATCTCTGGGTGTAGCATCATGCCAGTTACTGACAGGAGGAAGGATCCAGGAGATGACGGGCTTGGGCTAGGAATAGGGCTGTGGGGACAGAGAGGAAGAGACAAGGCAGAGCAGGAATAAAGAAGTGACGTTTGAAATCTTGCATAGTGCGGAGGAACATGCCAGGCTGCCAAGAGAAGGAAGCTGTTCCAGACAGAAAGAACAGCCCATGCAAAGGCCCAGAGGCATTGTAGCAGGGCTCATTTGGAGACTGGGGAGGACTGTGGTTTGAGGGTGCAGTGAGACATGATGCTGAAGAGGAAGATGGGGACCAGAGCATGCAGGGCCTTGGATATTAGGCTGCAGGACTTGGGACTTCTACCAGGGCTGTTGGGGAGCCAGATGAGGGCTGTGAGCAAGGGAGGACAGGGTCAGCGCTGGGGCTGTGCATAGCGTGGACCGGTGGAGAAAATCCAGAAGCTGAGAGGCTGGAGGGGATGTGGGGATGAGGGTCCAGATAAAGGAAGGTGAGGCCTGAGCTGGGGACGCGGCTGTGGCGAAGGGCAGGTGTGAGAGGCCACAGCTCCATGTCTCAGTCCCAGGGTTCCCCAGGCAGGTGATGGGGTGGCTCTGTCCCTGCCACGCTGGGAGACCTAGTTGGTTGCTCTGCCCAAGAGCCCCGCTTCTCCAGGAGTTAGGACGGGTCACGGTCACCTCTTGCAGATCTCATCCGCAGCCTCCTGGCTAAAGAGCTGCTGCTGCAGGACGTTGTTGAGGGCGTGGACTGCGCACAGCTCCAGGCGTTGCCGTTCGTGATAAACGGAGGGCGGGTTCGGCTGTGCTCCTGGGGCCTGGGACATGCCGTCCTCGGCTCCTGCTTGGGGGTGACGGGAGAAAGTACTCGGCCTGGGATCTGGAGGCCCAACCTGCCAGCAGGCCCTGGAGGCACTGCCATTGAGGTGGGGGCTCAGGGCAGCCTGAGACACTGGTGTCCCTGCTCCCCAGGCGCTCTCCTAGCAACGGGGTGCCTCCATCCCCTACTGCTAGGAAAAAGGCTCTCCTACTGACCTAGCAACAGAGGACCACCCCCGCCACATCCCTAAGTGAAAGGGTCCCTATGGTGGTCACCTAGCAAACTCCGTCCCCTGTCCCTAGGTAACAGGCTCCCTCTCTGGTTACCTAGCAACAGAGGACCCTCTCCCCAACTAGGTAACAAGGCTCTCCTCTGGTTACTTTGCAATAGAGAAATCCTCCTCCCCTGTTTCTAGGTAACAGGGTCTCCTCTAGTCGCCTAGCAACAGAAGACTCCCCTCCCCTACCACAAACAACAGGGTTCTCTGCTCCTGTCACTCGGCAACAGAGCCCCCTCCCCGGACACCAAGGAACAGAGACCTTTCCCCCACCCGTACCCCAACCGCGGCGCTTGCCCGTTGCCTGGCAACGCCCCTCACCCCGCCTGCCTCTCTGCTCCCCGAAACCAGGGGCTCCCGCATCCCCCTGGGCGGCGGCTCTGGGTTCCGAGTGAGGGGCGGGCAGCACGGCGCTGACTGGCCAGGCCGGACGCACACAGCTCCCGGCGGCCCCCGCGAGCCGGACTACGTCTTCCGGCGGCCCCCGCGACGGCCCTCTGCTCGGTACGGAACTTCCGGGCAGCTTGGCTCGGAAGTCCACTGTCGCCCCGAGAACGCGGAACTGCGATTCCGTCGCCGCGGCGAATCCCGGAAATATGCCCTACAAAGGCCTCCCCCGGCCTTCGCGCACGGCCACACCCCCTGGTGTTCAGAGGATTCTGGGAAATGTAGTGGGTAGGCTCTCGCGATAGCTCCCGGGAGTGTTGCTTCTCGCGTGTGCTCGTCCTCTGCGGTAGCACCAAGCCTGTTGTGTAGTCGCGGCGTGATGTCACAGAAGGGAAACAAGGGACCAGAGACACCAGACCATGCAGGGAGAAAAGCCTCCAATATTTACTGAGGCAGGAAGGAGGTTGGGGGTAACCGAGGCCAGGGCGGTGATGGGGGGACGTAAATGAGACGAAGATGTCCACCAGGGAAGGAGGCTTCTCAGCAGAGATGGATCCCCGGCCTGGAGGGGAGCTGGCAGCACCCTGCAGGGGAGATAGAGGGAATAAAAGGCTGGGGCCGAGAGATAAGGAGAGACAGACACCTGATGGGAGGGACAGACGAGGGTGAGGGGTGGAGGTAGACAGAAAAGGACTGAGACGGAGAGGGGGAGTGAGAGGTTATAGGCTCCCGCCGAGGAGGGATACAGAAACTCAGAGAAAGGAACCTTGGGCAGAGATAGATCTATCAAGACTCAAAACCGTGGAGTGGAAGGTGAAGGAGAAACAGAAATAAAGATCAGTCAACAGAGACAGATTGAGAACTGCAGAACCAGACAGAGCCCGAGACCCCAGCTCGGTAGAGCAGGGGCGCCCAGGGCTTGGGGAGAGGGGCCGCACCCAGGAGGCTGCGCCAGAAGGTGGTAACAGTGGCAGAGCCTGTGACAGCGCCTGGCTCCGCAGGATTCTCTCTGTGCGTGTGCACAGCAAACCTTCGTCCTGTGGGGCCCGGGGGTCCACTCAGCTCCACGTCCACCACGTGCATGTCTGTGAGGCTGGGGCAAGCAGGGCAGTCATTCCAGCTGGCTTGGCCCCAGCATGGACCCCTGCACGCCTTTGCTCACCTGAGATCAGCCACAAGCACCCCAACCACGCGATCAAACCCCAGGCTGGGGGCGGCCAGTGCAGCGGCTGCCATGGTGTTGGAGTTGCGGGGGGCAAAGGGGCAGAGCCCACGCACGGGGCCTTCATAGAGCACAGTGCGACGCCCAGTGCTGGGCACCGCAGCCAGTGGTCCCTCGAGCCGGAAGCCATCTGGGTGCGTGGCCATGGTGATGCGAAGACTCTGGAAGTGACAGACAGGGTGACGGGACTGGGGGGTCTCTGTAGGCCCTTTCTGGTTCGCCCGGGAGCCCAGCGGGCCCTCACCTGGAGGCCTCCAGCTGCATCCAATCTGGTGATGTCCTCAGTGCCCCACAGGGCCCCCCGGGCCACAAACACAGTGTGGTTCCAGCGGTGCGAGGCCTCCAGGAGCTGCTGCTCTGTGGCCTGGTCAGCCAGGGCTGAGGGAGACCCCACCTGGGGTGGATGAAGGTGGGGAGGGGCTGAGGTCAGGGGAGATCCCACTTTAGGGTGGGGTGGGGCCGAGGCAGGCTGGGCGGGGCTCACCAGAAGACTGGCATAGCGCAGGATCTGTGCCCCAGATTCCTGGATTATTTTAGGATGGGCCACTTCCACCACAAGGTCAGGGTGCCTGGGAGAGGGGAGATATGGGGGAGGGCCTTGGAGAGGTGTTGGACCTCCCCTCCTCAGATTCCCTCAGAGTCTCTAGAGGCCTGTCACTCTTCACCCTGGCCTGAGAGGTTTTGCATTTGGCCCAGGGAGGGTAAGGGACTCGCCTGAGATCACACCACCTAAGGGAGGCCAGAACAGGAGCTTCAGGGAGCCCCAGTCTTTCACGGTGAGATCACTGACCTCTCCCCAAGAGCAGTGAGGTTCTGGAGTTGCAGGGAAGGGGGCACACTCCCTGCCATTCGCCCTGGGTCACGATTCCAGACAAAAACAAGTTCTAGGCCCAGTTCTGGTCCCTGAGTCAGCAGGTGAGAAACAAGGGACTGTCCTGGGGAGAGGGAGGGAGATTCAGTGAGAGGGACAGAGACCAGAGGGAGGGGGACAGAGACCAGAGGGAGGGGGACGGGACCCTGAGGGAGGGGGAAGGAGATCCAGAGGGAGGGGGACGGAGGCCCAAGGGAGGGGGTCAGGGACCCAGAGAGAGGGGGATGGGGCCCCGTGGTGGGAAGTGGACGGTGCTCAGGCAGAGAGGCAGAGCCAGGGTGCAGATAAAGACCTACATGAAGGTGTGTTTGTGGAGGGAAGGGCTTTGGGGCTTCAGGAAGGGGCCTGGGGAAGAGGCTCCGGAGGGTCAGTGACTCACCAAGGCGGCCGTAGCCCACCACCCCTACCCTCCTTGGGACCCTGTCGAGAGCCATGCCCTTGAATCTGGTGGTCTTCGTGAGGCCGGAGCTCTGTCAGCTGCTCACTGCCCCCCTCCCCTCAAGGCCTGGGCAGTGGCTGATCTTTGGACATTTGACCCTTGATCCTCTCCAGAACCTTCCCCCTTCCCCACAGTGGCCCAGAGGAGAGGGTACATTTTCCTGGGGTGGGGGTGGGGGTGGGGGTGAGGATTCTGGGGCAGTGGGCACAATGACTTGGGGTTCCAGGGCCCTGCGTGGCCCCCACTGTACCCAGCCCCTTCCTTCCCTGCTTTCTACCCTCCTCCCTTCCTGCTAATGTGGAAAATTTCCTCTGCAGTCCCCAGCCCCCCTTTTTGGCCAGCCAGGTTGTCATGGAAACTGCATCCTGCTTGGGGTGGGGGTAGAGAGGGTTGGGAGCGAGGGAGAGGAGAGAAGATGCTGATGGGGACTCTGGGCTCCCAGTCTGTCCCTTGCTCCTGAATTTCCGGTCCCCGCCCTTGGGCCTGCTACCCACCCCCCAGCCCCATGTCTCAGCACCCGTGTTTCTTGTCAACATTCCTCCTCCATCTTTTCTTTCCTTGGTTCTGTCCCTGACTCTCTCCTTCCATCCTGTCGCTGTCTCCGGGCCTCTCCCTGGACCTCCAGCCCTCCAGCCCCGCCTTCTCTGGGCTGGCTGCCATTCTGTCCCCAGCTGGGCCAGGCCCGCATCTCCTCCCCACCCCAAGTTCCCAGGGAGGCCTGGCCTGGTGATGCCCCGTCTTGCACAGGCAGCAGGAGCTGGAACCCGGCTCATCCCAGCTGTCGCCCCCGGCCCCAGCCCGGTTCCAGTCTGGTCTCCCCTCGGTTCATCTTGACTTCTCACATTTCATCCACCCTTCTCCTGGCCACGAGGCCACAGCCCCCCAATACTGCACTCTCACTCCCACACCCTGCCCCCTTCCCCACCCCCCATTGTCCAAGGAGAAGTCCAAGAGGCCTGCAGAGGCCCCGAGGTCCCCCCAAATGAGGCTGAGCCAAGGCGCCCTGCAGGTGCCTGGCATCGGAGATGGCGGAGGCTGCAGGCTGCGGCGGCAGTGCGGCTCCCTGCCCCCCCCACCTGGTCCCCGCCGCAGCATTGCCATGGCAACCAGGATCGCACTGAAAGAGGAAGGGAGAGAAAGAGAGCATGAAAGGGAGCGACGGGGAGCCAGGCTCTAAGAGGCCCAGGTCGACAGGCAGGAGCAGGCAGATGCAGACAGACAGGGCCAGAGACCCCAGACGGCCATCGCAGAGGCAGGCAGCTCTCGGGACCCTAAGGGAAGAATGTGCTTTAGTAGGAGTCCCAGGTGGGGGAGACATGAGACTGCGGCACGCACACAGCCGGAGAAGGGGGCACAGAGCACACAGGGCCCACGCCCGCCGAGTATGGGGGCCAGGCTAGGCCGAGGGGAAGAAGAGAGCTCAGCCCTGCATGTCCCTGGGCCACATCTGCCGGGAGCGGCGCCTCGACCCGGTGGACCCTCTGCTTCCTTCAGCCTGTGCCGGGCCCTACAGCATGAGACGGCAGCCCTGCTGGGTCTCACCTGCAGCCACCTGCCCCAGCCCTGGTGGGTCTCCCCCGGTGGCTGCCATCCTGGCTGACCCGGGGTTTGCTCCCACCTGCTGGCTCCTGTTCCCTCCTGGGGCTCTGCGTGAGCCCCTGTGCTTCTGAATTACAGAGCAGCCCCTCCCACCCCCGACCTTCCTGCCTGTGCGTCAGCAAGAGGGCGCAACAGCTCCCCAGGCGGGCCACCCAGTCCAGCGGGGCCAGGAGCACATCACTCCTTACACCCTTTCAGCCTGACCCCCTTGCTGCCTGCACTGGCTTGTGGGTTTGCAGAGGGGACGGACGCACTGTGGTTTGGCTCTGTTCTGGGTTGAATTGTGTCCCCTAAAAAGATATGCTGAGTCCTGACCTCCAGGACCCGTGAATGTGAACTTATCTGGAAACAGGGTCTTTGCAGATGATCAAGTTAAGATGAGGTCCTGCTGAAGTAGGGGGGCCCTAGTCCCCTATGACCCGGTGTCCTTATAAAAGCGAGCAAATTTGGACAGAGAGACGAGCGTGTGTGGAAGGAACGCCACCTGGAGACTGGAGTGGAGCTGAGCTGCAGGAGGCAAAGAAGGGTCCTCCCCCACCGGCTCCTCCACCTGTCCACACCCGGTCCTGGACTCCTGGATCTGGAACTAGGAGCTGCCCAGCCCCCAGCCCGTGGAACCCTGGGGGCATGAGTGGGGGCTGGGGACGAGGGTCCCAGTACGTAAGGGTGTGCTGGGTGCCTGAGCCCCTCTCTGGAACTCCTGAGGTCAAGGGTGAGGGGCCTAGGAGCCACTGGAGGAGCTGATCCCTCCAACCCTCCGGGTGGGGCCCGTGACACTTGACTTTTCCATTCTCATTGAGCCCCCGCCCGCATTCACTCTGTTTTCTCTGTCCTCCATGCTTTCATGACCAAAAAAAATATTTTTTTTTTTACTTTTTCCGTGTTTTTTTTTTAAAGTAATTACAGAGCAGGTAGTCGTTGACGCAAACCTCCCTTCAGTATCAAAAGAGTCTGTGGGGCAGGTGAGGGCTGGGGGTGAAGGGGGGGCAGGGCAGGGTGTCTGGAGGCTCTGACCACGCGTCTGTCTCTTCAGTTTCGAGGGCGGAGGGGCGGGAGGGGGGACAGGCGTCAAACTGCAAAAAATGAACCGTAAAAGGAGGGTCGTTGGGGATGAGGGGAAAGGACACCCCCCAAAAAGCTCCTCTCTCCCCTGGAAGGCGGAGGGCTGGGAAGGGTCGGTTGAGAGCGCGAGGAGGAAAAGCGGAGGGTTCCAGCCACTTCTCCGGAATCCTGCATCCCCTCCTGTCGCCTGGGATGGGGGGCTGCGGCCAGAACCGCGGGGGCTCTGTTCCCAGAGCCCCGCCGTGTCCTCGCGGAGGTGAGCCGCCCAGGGGTCCGCACGCGGGCGGGGCTGCGGCCCCTCCTTCCCCGACCTTCCCTGCGTGGTCCGGGCGCGGGGCCGGGGCTGTGGGGAGGGTCCCGGTGTGGCCCGAGCCCCGGGGGCCCCCGCCCGGCGGCTTCAGATCTGCGTCTCTTGCACATTCTCCTTGGAGCCACTCTTGAAGAGCAGAGGTTCATGGATGGAGTTGAGCCCCGGGGGGCCCTTGCCGCCGCAGCCCCCGCCGCTGGGGTTGCCGCTGTAGTGCGCCTTGAAGGCGGCCGCCACGTAGTGGTGGTGGTTGAGGTGGTCGCGCTCCAGGGCGGGCAGGGCCAGGTGGCTGTCCCCGCCGACGCCCCCCCCACCGGCCACGGCGGCGGCGGCGGCCACGGACACGGCCGAGGCGGCAGGCAGCTCGTCCTCCACGTTGATGATCTCCACGGTGCGCGTGGGCCCGTGGTGCTTGTGGAGCTGGTGCTGCTTGCGCAGCTTGTAGAAGGCCACGAGCATCACGGCGGCCATGAACGTGATGGCCACGAAGCAGCCGATGATGATCTTGGTGGTCTTCATGACGTCGTCCAGGTCCTTGAGGGCGTTCTCCGTCACGTCCGTGATGGGCACCGTGAACGCCTTCTCCGTGGGCCGTGAGGAGCGCGGGGCGGGCGCCGTGGTGGACGACGAGGCCGGGCCGGCGGCGTCCCCGGGCCGGCCCCCGCCCCAGACACCGTCCGTCGTGGGCCCCGGAGGCTCCTTCTCCGTCCCCCGCGGCTGCAGGGTCTCCTCTCCGGGCTGCGTCTCCAGGGTCTCCACGGTCACGGTGGTGAAGTAGGTGTAGCCGCCGCTGCCCCCGCCGCCACCGCCCCCGCCGCCTCCCGGGCCACCCCCGCCGCCACCGCCCGCACCGCCGGCCGCCACAGGGTCCACGGCCGAGACGTTGAGCGTGGCCGAGGCGGTGGTGTTGCCGGCCGAGTTCGTCACCATGCACGTGTACTGGCCCGTGTCCTGCACCGTGACGTTGGTGAAGTTGAGCGTGCCGTCGTGCAGGACGGAGATGCGCACGCGGTAGGAGCCGTGGGTCATGAGGGTGCCGTTGGGCGTCAGCCAGTTGACGGAGGTCATGGAGGTGCCCGTGCGACACTTGAGCTCGGCGGCCATGCCCTCGGTGACGTTCAGATCCGTGGGCGGCTCCACGATGACCGGCGCGTAGCAGGTGAAGTGCGACTGGTCCAGCTCGCCGATGTAGCGGCCCTTGAGGCCGGCGGGCGCGTGGCAGCGGGCGCAGCACGTCGTGTTGCTGGGCACCGTCTCCTTGAGCCACCAGCTCAGCCAGAGCACGTCGCAGTTGCAGTGCCAGGGGTTATGGTTGAGGTGGACGCGCTCCAGGCGGTGCAGGGGCGTGAAGAGGTCGTGGGGCAGCGACATCAGGTTGTTGTGGGACAGGTTGAGCTCCTCCAGCGACTTGAGGTCGTCGAAGGCGTTGCGCTCGATGGTGGCCACCTGGGCGTGCATGAGCCACAGCTTGCGCAGGCTGGTGAGGCCCTGGAAGGAGCCCGGGCGGATCAGGTCCAGCCGGTTGCCCGACAGCTCCAGCTCCTCCAGGCGCACCAGGGCCGTCAGGTTGGGGATGTCCTTGAGGTTGCACATGCCCAGGTTGAGGTAGCGCAGGTTGACCAGGCCCTCGAAGGCCGCCTCCGAGATGTACTCCAGCCGCTTGAGCTCGCCCAGGTCCAGGCGCCGTAGGGAGGGCACGCGGTTGAAGGCGTACGAGGGGATGCTCTCGATGGGGTTGTTGCGCAGCCAGAGCTCCCGCAGCTTGGACAGGTACTCGAAGGCCTGCGTGGGCACCGTCGTGAGCCGGTTGTCGAACAGCTCCAGCGTGTTGAGGCTGGGCAGCCCGTTGAAGGCGCCCACCTCGATCTTGCGCACCAGGTTCTTGCTCAGCTGCAGGATCTCCAGGTGCCGCAGGTGCTTGAACGTGTCCGTCCGGATCACCTGGGGTGGGGGAGGGGAGACACCCGTCAGCGAGGCCTGTGCGGCTGGCAATCGGCTGGTAACGTCCCGGCCTGGCCTGCACCTGAGCGAGGNNGGGCAGAGCGGCCGCCCCTCCCTCTTTGAGGGGGTGGGGGTGGGGGCGGGGAGTGTAAGACCGGAGGACCGCCTTGGGAAACCGTTTGTTTCTCGGGAGGCTAAACACGCCGTGACACAGGCTGCACACGACCCGGCCAGCCCACGCCCCAGTTTCCCCGAGAGCGAGGAGAGTAGTTGTCCTTTTTTTGTGATGGGTGCTCACAGCGCCTGTGTTCATTACGGCCTAACCAAGACATGACCCAACTGTCTTGTCAGCGCTCAAGGACCCATGCCGTGTGTCTGCACCGTGGGGCACTATGGGTCCTGCAAAGGAAACAACTATCGAGACGCACGACCAGTCTCATGGGCGGGCGTCATGCTGAGGAAAAGAAGCCAGACACGAAGGTGCGCGAGCGGTAGGGTTCTGTCCGTTCCGCGTCCTGCATGTGCTAAGCGGTCGTCTCTGAGTGTGTGTGTGTGTGTGGGGGGGAGGCCAGGCTGGCAAGGGGCACGAGAGCACTTTCTGGAGTGATGGAAAGATCCTCATCTGGGGTGGTGGCTATCTGGATGAATAAGACTGTCAAAACTCCCCAAACTCTACCGAAAACAGGGGCATTTTGTTATATGTAAATTACACTTCAATATGTAAATTACACCTCAGGAAAAAAGATTAAAAATACTTACAGCAACAGCTAACAGGCACTGAGCCCCTCTTTGGCACCAGACACCATTCTAAATGCTTTAGGCGCAACAACTCATTTAATCTGCCAAACTGTCCTACGAGATAGGTACTTACTCAGTATCCGGGACTATGAAATCCATAAAGCTCCAAAAACCGGAAGATTTTCCCTAACTTTGGCAGCACATACCATTCGGTGATAGAGCCTGATCAGAACTCATGTGAAGCTATTTAGAGCTTTTATTGATCCCACTCACGTGGCTATTCAAACACTTCACTCTAGAAATAGTCCCGGACTTGCTAAGGGCTAGAAGTCCCAGGGGGCGGTATGAAGTATGCGCTGGACAGTAGTGCCTCACCTTTTACCAGCAGATTTCAGAACATCTGGCCTCAAGCGTTTCACGGGAGGGATTATGAATTATCTCCATTTTAGCGGGAGGCAGAGAGCGGGGCAGTGACTCACCCAAGGTCACACAGGAGGAGACGACAGACTTGGTATCAGACTGAGGCCATTGGTCTCCAGAGTCCCAGCCCTTAACCCCTGAACTGGGCTGCCGCCTCTCAGGGCAGAAGCTGAGGGCCACAGGAGGGGCAGTGCTGGGCTGGGCACAGGAGGCAGAATCTTCCCGGATTCTCCTTAGTGGGCGCGGTGCTGGGTACACTGAGGCATGGCTGACGCAGCCGTCAGATGGCATTTGTGAAGCCTAGTTAATGCCTTGAGGGAATGCTTGCATTGTAATATTGAGAGGGAAATAGAGAACTCCAAACAGCATACTATGTGGTCACAACCTTGTAGGATTTAATTTTTTTTTTTTTAAGATTTCATTTTATTTACTTAACAGAGAGACAGCCAGCGAGAGAGGGAACACAAGCAGGGGGAGTGGGAGAGGAAGAAGCAGGCTCCCAGAGGAGCAGGGAGCCCGATGAGGGGCTCGATCCCAGGACCCTGGGATCATGACCTGAGCCGAAGGCAGATGCCTAATGACTGAGCCACCCAGGCGCCCCTAGGATTTAATTTTATTTAAAGTTTTTATTTTTACATAATCCCTACGCCCTACCTTGAGATCAAGTGCTGTGCGCTCCACCGACTGAGCCAGCCAGGCGCCCTGTGACTTTGCAGAGTTTTAAAAAGAAGCTGAAAAATTAGGTATATTCATATATGCACCACTCCAGGCTCTTCTTGGCGGTGAACTCCAGCTGTTGGGGATTATGGGCAATTTTTATTTACTTATTTCTTTAATGAACCCAAATTACTTTTCTAATAAGTAGAAAAACACTTTAAAAAGTTTTTTAGGGGCGTCTGGGTGGCTCAGTTGATTAAGCGTCTGACTCTTGATCTCAGCTCAGGTCTTGCTCTCAGAGTCGTGAGTTCAAGCCCCATGTTGGGCTCCATGCTGGACATGGAGCCTACTTAAAAAAAAGATATATAAATAAATAAAAATTTATTTTTTAAAAAGCCTGTGCCTGAGAGGCACGCAGCTTAAGGAACAATAATATTCCTGACACTGTCATAATCACCGAGTAAGAGCAGCCACTACTACATCAGTGCTATTCAGCAGAAATACAATGTGAACTACATGTTTACTTTTAAATTTCCTAGAAGCCACATTAAAAAAAGAAAAGCAAACTCAAAACAGGTGAAATCAATTTTAATAATATGTTTATTTAACCCAGTGTATCTAAAATATTATGATTTCAACATGTCATGAAGATGAGAACGTACGAAGGCGATATGTTACCCTCTTTTTGCGCACACCATGTGTGGTTCACAGCGCATGCGCTCAGTGGCCCCGTGTGGCCAGCGTGGCCATCATGTTAGGCCGTGCAGGTTAGCAGGTGCTTCCTTGACTCCTCGATGCTTTGTGAACACAACTGCATTTTATCCTCCAGCAGCTTTATGAACTAGCACGTTACTGCGCGTTTCTGAAAGGCGGGAATGGAGGCCCACGGAGGTGGCCAGGGGCTGGGACACCATCTGCGCAGGGAAGACGGAGCCCGCTTCGCATCCCGTATCCCCTCTTGGCTATGGGGCCTGTTGGCGGGACTCTCTGGGCCTCCCATCCAGGGCTGGCCGTGAAGGGAGAATGAGAGTCAGTTTGGGGGCCTCACTGCGATCACTGAAGAGGGCCTGGGGGCTCTTGTCGTTGGCGTTCATTAACCTGTGCACCACTGGGATCAGAGCCTGTGGAGGGCGGCTCTCCGGGCAGAGAGCCCCTTACTGCACCATCTAACTGAAAATCAGGGACGTGAGCCTGACACGCGCCGGAGCCTGCCAGTCCCCCACTGGCCCTCTGTTCGCTGACTCCCTGTCCCATCCCCTCCTCTCCATCCCATGGCCCAGCCCCAGAATTCTGTTTATGCCCCCCCCCCCATCCTTCCAGGAGCCTCATTATTTCCAGCACAAGGCTCTTCCACTCCACACTGACGCAGGCCAGGAATGACGCTGATAGTGCCGCCAATAGTGCCATCCCATAATAAGACCCAGTCTCCGCCCTCCAGTGGCATTGATGGGTTGGGCAAGACCTCCCCTTCCTCTTCCAGCGTCGCCCTGTCCTCACTTTCCTGCTCTCGGCAGGTCCCAGAGCACAGCCTCTGGGACTCAGTGCTTGCTGTTCCCTCTGCCAGGAAGACCTTCCCCATTTTTTTTCTGGCCTCCTGCCATCTGTCCTTGAACACCCAGCTCCCATGCCCAGCCCCCACCCCGGTCCCTGCGTCAGGGGTCTATACGCCCTTATCAACAGAGGCCAGGCCCCTCCAGGGTTGCAGCCGCAGGGCCTGGAGTGCAGCGTTGCCCTGGGGTCCTTCCTGATCAGAACTGAGCGCCGTTCCCGCCTGTGGAAACCAGATTTCTGAGAACAACCCTGAGTGCCTGGCCTGAGGAAGGAGTCTTTGTGGGCTCAGGGTGAAAGAGATAGACGAGGAGATACATTTGGGCCGATAAAACTCTTGTGATTCTCAGAGCACGTCAATGGTTTCCAGGAACAGTGGGATGGAGTTTGGGTGGCCGGGGAAACACACAGCTCAGAGTAGGGACCGGAAAGGGACATTAGATAGAATAACAAAGCAAATTTCCATATGCCTTTCCCCCCTGCTGATAAAAGTAATTTATACTCATTTCAGGAAAAAGTCTAAGAAGAAAATAAAAATTAGGCCAAAGGACCTCTACTTATGTTAACTTACGTTAACAATTTAGTATACATCCTTCTAATTTTTTCCCCTGCATATAATGCAGGGATATATCTCTTTTTCACCTTTTTTTTTAAATATTTCACAAAACTTTTGGTGACATAATATTTTCTCCTTGGCCCTGCATTTCCCCTACTATTAAGTAGTATTACACTGTAGCAGTGCCCGGCTGGCTCAGTCAGTAGGGTGTGTGACTCTTTGATCTTGGGGTCGTGAGTTCGAACCCCACATTGGGGGTAGAGATTAAATAAAAATAAAACTTTAAAAAAATAGTATTACGCTGTATTTTCCCATTTTGTGATATATGCTTCAAAAGCAATTTTCATGGCTATCTAGAATTATTTACCAGGGTTATACCTCCTTTGGGACATTGATGTGAAATTGCCAGGGTCAATTATTTATTTTCCATAATATGCCTCTGCCTTCTCTAATTTCCTGCAGTGAACGTGGCAAACTTTTAGAGCGGGACGAAACCCCAGTAAATGCTGTCACATGAAGGAGTCTGGGCTAAAGCTCGCTGGTGGCACCTGCAGGATCTGACTTCCAGGGACCAGGGGGAGGGGCCAAGCATGCTGGCAGGATGGCCTCGAGGAGGGCTGGCCCCGGGGTTCTCCAGGCGATCGGCCGTGTACCCAAGAGTGGGTCCGCAGCCCCAGGACCTGAGAGGCCCTGGGACCCGGCTTGTGTGGCCACGTGGGTGGCTGCAGCCTGGGTTCCCTCCTCAGAGGGAGCACGAGGAAGAGCCAGGCTCATCCCATGAGGTGCTACACGATGCAGCAACACAAAGCTTCCCTGATCAAACATGTCTAGAGCCACGTGGTGCCTCCTGGAGGCGCCACTGCTGCGGGGCTCAAAGTCTGGGAAGTCCTGTGGGGAAGGACGGTTCCACTTTGCTCCACTCTGGGTTTCCCAAACATCACAAGCACAGAACCCTCCTCGCAGGGTGCCTTTTATCATCGCCCTGGGAAATGCTGGCGCGGCACAAAGCAGGCCCTCACTCGCCGTTTCTATTAAAAATAATAGTAAGGACAAGTGCAGCAGCGGGAGGAGGATCTGGCCATCGCTAATCACCAGGGGGAGAATGCGGTGGGCTCTTAAAAGGTTACACTGGATGGTCTGGACCGAGAAATCTAGAATAAAAGGGCTGCTGGCCCAGGAGCCAGAGACAAGTCACCCTCACCCAGGCTCCGTGGCACTTAGCTCTGGGGCCTCCCCAGTTCCCAGCAAACCCATCTGCAAGCTGAGCGGGAAAGCACTGTGTCCCCGCCTTCTCCTCCCTCCTTGCAGGGTCCTTGTTCTCAGTGCAGCCCCCCAGCCCAGCTTCCTGGTGGAAGGTGGGCCTGCAGCCCTCCATGGCTCCCCAGAGCTCCCACAGAAAATTCAGCCTGCATCAGAAGCTGATTGGCCTGGCACCTGCCTGTCTCTCCCCTCCCCTCCTCTCTGCACAGCCCCCTGCCCTTTGCAGTCCTCACTCCAGAGACATTTCAGTCGATAACGATAACGACTCCTGGAACTATCTTTGCATATGCTGTTCCCTCTTCTCAGGATGTCCTTCCCTTTTTGTCTGCCTGGAAAATTCCTGCTCACTCCCTTGGATCTAGCCCAAATGTCCCTTATTCATTCATTCATGCATCACTTTTTATTGCGTGGGGATAAAGCAGTTCTGAAGGAGCAAACGGTGGGGCGGGGAGGGCATTCGCTGTGAAAGGGCATTGCAACCTCAACCTTCCAAAGTTGTCCTCACGACTCAAGGGAATTGCTGACATTTGCTCAGCACAGGACTTGGCACTGCAGGTGCTCACTGAGCCCAGGTGACAAATGCCAGGCTCTAGGCTGGGCACTGGTTCATCACCTCAGCTGTCCCCCACCAGCCCTGCAAGGCAGGTGTCATTAAGCTTACTTTCCTGAGAAGGAACCTGCTCAATGAAGTCACACAACGAGGAAGCAGCAGAGCTGGGGTGTGAACCCGGAGGCCGAGGTTCAGTGAGGTCCAGTGACTCAGTAGGACTGCCCACTGGGTCCACTGGGAAGCACACAGCTGGGATTCCAGCCCACATTTAGCTGGTCCTCTGGATAGAGCAACCGCAACTACCGTCTGTCCACAAGGTGAACGCTGGCTGAGTCTGAGCTGCTCCTGCTGTGGGCTTCGTTGCAGGAGCGATGGGAAGAGTGTGTGTAAAGGGAGATGAGGGGCATTTCCGAGGGGGTGGAGTCCCCCCACTCACTTTATTAATGCACTTGAGAACTAAGCAGGACAGGGGTGTTGCTGCAACGGAAGCCTGGTTTTATTGAAGATGTGCTGTAGGGTTGCTTTAAATAGTGAGTGCTTTAATTTTTACCAGGATTCCAGTCAATTCTCCCTTCTCTGCAGGATGCCTGGGGAGCAGCCTAGTGGGGAGTTGCTGGGTCTGGGTTTGAGTTCTGGCTTTGCTGTTGACCAGCTGTGTGACCTGCAGCGAGTGTCCTAGTATCTCTGAGCCCACTTTTCTCACAGGTACTGCAGGATTACTGTGAGGCTTGGACAAAGTCGAGAGGGTTTGGAACATGGCAAGCATGCAGTAATATATATATTTAAAATTTTTGATTCAGTTCATAGTGATCATGACCATTTGTCCAACTCTGGGCATCCAGTTTCTTCCTTAGCATCTTTCCTCTACACTGGCTAACATGTAGTTCAGACACCACCACATCCCTGCTTGCAGTCCTCCCGTGGCTCTCTATCACCCTCGACCTGGGGTCAGAGGCCCTGCAGGACTGTCCCAGTGCCTCTCCTCTACTCCAGCCATAGGGAAATGTATGGGTTCCATACACTGTCCGTGCTCTGCCCAGCACCTCTGCCTTTGCACAGGCTCGTGCCCTCTGCCTGGAATGCCCTCCTCCTCCTTGTTCTCTGGGAAATTCCAGTTGCCTTCCCCTAGCAAGTGCTCTTTGTTCCCTGCTCACTAACATGTCACACACATTCTCTTATCACACTGGCTTAATGCATCTTCTCCTTGGCTAGGTTATGAGTCTTTAGGAGTGGATGCCATCTAGATGGTTTCCGCACCCCATCCCCTAGTTCATGGCCAACTTCAGCCAAGCGTGTTGAGTGAATGGGCCAGAACAGACAGGCTCTGATTTGGAGAGCACCCCAGTTGTGTCAGTTGATATGCACCTGCACACATTTGGCCTGGGTGACAATGCCAACACGTTAAAACTCTCCATGACAGAACTGGTTCCAACTTACTCTTTTTTTTTTTTTTTTGGTTAGCATTTGCCATCTTATTTGCTTTCATCCATTCTGACCTGGTGTCTTAATTTAGGTGTGTCTTTTGGATTTTGTTTTTAATATAGTCTGAAAATCTCTGTCTTTTAACTGGAAGTTTAGTCCATTTACATTTATTGTAATCATGAATACATAGGGAATTATTCTGTTATTTGTGCTTTTTGTTTGTCCTGATTTTTTGCAGCCTATTCTTTCTCTTCCCTGTCATCTTTTTCATTGATTTTCTTATTACTCCATTTCCTTCATCTACTATTTCATAATTTAAAAAAAGATTTTATTTATTTGAGAGAGAATGAGTGATTGAGTGAGCCAGAGAGCCCAAGCAGGGGGAGCAGCAGGCAGAGGGAGAGGCAGATTCCATGCTGAGCAGGGAGCCTGATGTGGGACTCGATCCCAGGGCCCTGGGATCATGATCTCAGCTGAAGGCAGACGCTTAACTGACTGAGCCACCCACATGCCCTTCTAGTTTAGAATTTACATATTTTCCCTTTCTCTTCTTTTAGTGGTCACCCTTAAAATTTAACATGCATACCTCACTCCTCTCCTCCCAAACAATACAAGGCTGATCCCATCCCTACTCTGAAACAGAGCGTCATCCTGGGCAGCCTCCTGATAAGGCAGAAGGGCAAAGCCATTATTTGTTAAGTGCCTGCTGTGTACCAGACCCCGTACTAAATGCTCAGAGGTGGTGATCTTATTTAGTTCTTGTGTAAATCATGTCACGTGGGGGTTATCTGCCACATGTCTCTCTCCCCTCATATCTGATGGTTTACTGCAGAGAGGAAGAGTTATCTGCTTTTAATCTCATAGCTCCAAAGTTGCAGAACAAGGACTCGAAGTCTGCTTCTCCTCAGTCTAAATAAATATGAAGTCTCCGTCATGTCTTATCCACCTTAAGCCAAGAGGGTTGGGCTCTCTGTTGTTTTCAATGTATTCTTTGAGCTGTGGCGCCTGTTCATTATTCAACCATTACCCGTGTGTTGATTTGCTCATTTGACAGATATTCTTTGAGTGTCTGCTATGTGTCAGGTATCTTGCTGGGCTCTGGGGATCCAGCTGTGGACAAGAAAGACACAGCCCTGACTTCCCAGAGCCTGACCTCAAGTGCGGAGGACACTAAACATAATAATTATGCAAATGATTATTTCAGTGGCGATGGTGTAAACAGCTCTCAGGTGCTGCCCTGCCTGCAGGGGGAGAGGCAGGTGTGGGCCGCTCCACAGCACAGTGTGACACCCCCCCCCCCAGCAGATAATCTTAAACCGGGGCACTCTTGTGACCACTGGCCCAGAGTAGGATGGACAAGGTGGGGACTGGTTCTTGGAGTGGGCAATTCCCCCTGTCCTCCCAGCCTAACATTGAGCCTGGAAAGACACTAATGTTCTGTAATGTTGCAGAGAAGGTAGTCCTGGGCTCTCGCTTCTGACAGTCACCTAATATTCATGTACCCACAGCCCCTCACTCCTTTAGCCACGTTTGCTGAGCCTTCCTCTACAAGCTCCTGGCTCTGTGCTCTGTGTCAAGGGAAGGGATGCCAATTAAGCAAGGGAAGGAAGGCGGCCCCATCAAGGACCACTCCCAACCCTAAGGGGGGGCCTCTCCTCTCCTTTCATCCTAGAACTTGGTCTGTTCTTTAGGCGACTTTCCACTTCAGCTATGGTAGGTAAATATCACTAACACTGAAAAACCCCACTGCATTCTGCTTGGGTTTTTAAAAAACAAACTGTCGAGAAATCCTTTATTAAAAATTTAACTGTGGTAGGAAATGATTGAGTGAATTGTTCATCTTAATACTACGAAGATAAATTGTTTTTATACATGTTGAATGTAATGAACCGATAACAAAGTTTAGTAGCTTATTGTCTTTTCTTGTGTTAGTTTTTTGCATTCACAATTTTAAAAACGTTGTTTTTCTCTACCAAGTGCTTCTGCGATGACTTCTTGTAGTTCCTCCTTCCCTGAGATAAAGGCCTTGTGCCTCTCTTTTCAGTGGGGACTTTCTTGAGGGAGCTTGGCAGGCTTGGGGGCTCCTGCACTGAGCTACTTGGGCCTAGACTCAGCCTCCCGGGGCCTCAGTGTCCTCCTCTGTAACATGGGCGCAGGGGCCCTGAGGACTAAGTGAGAACAAGCTTGCATCACAGCAACGCAGCGCAGCCCAGGGGCAGGGTGGCCACTTAGAACACAACATCTCCTCCTTCAGTGAAATCTGTAATTGTTTCTGTCACCCTCACCCCTTCGCTGCCCAACAACAAGTTCTAAACCTGCTAGAAGCTTCCAGGCCACGCTGGCACTGAGCTCTACTGGCAGGTGCCCAGAAGCTCCGTGCCCCACCTTCCAGGAACCACGGTAGGTGAGGGCAGCTGGAGCCAACCTCTCAGCCCCCACAGGCTGGTCCTCCACCGGGACATGGGGCAGTGGATGGGGAAGGGCTCTGGCCAGAGCTCAGTGGCCCCCACTATTAACCTGAGAGGAGAGAACCCAAACTCCATTCTTCCTCAGCACCCCAGGCTGACTTAGACTTGTCTTGCCCCAGCCTCGCCGACTGCTTGTGCTGCTCTTGCTCGTGAGCCCCATAGCCTGCTGGTCACACCGCTGGAGTCCTGAAAGTTGCCCCTTTACTACCTCTGTGACTTGGGCCTGCTTCCCCATCTGTGCAATGGGGATTATAAAATCCACTTCCTAGGACTGGTGAAAGGATTAAATGCCTTTTCACACATCAGGAGCTTAGTGCCTGAGAGCTCCTGTCACTTTCCTTCTCCTCCCCCTCCACACTTGGGTTCATGCCGTCCCCCCTGGAACACCATCCCAGCCTCTGCACCTGCTCAGGGCACTAGTCACTCAAGGCTCCCTAAAAAAAAAAAAAAAAAAAAAAAAAAGCCCTTCTCTTTGCTAAGGCCTCCTAACCATCCCTGCCCTGTGAGACCTCCTCCTCCCAGATGCCTGCCCCATTAACTGGACCCGGCCTATTCCCCTCCCTCCTGCCCTCCCCCCTCATCTCCTCCCATTCATTCATCTACCTAGGAGCTGCTTCCCAGGGCTCCTGGGCCAAGCCCTGTCCTGTTGGTGGAGTCTGGCCTGTTCCCCACCTCTGCGCCCCCACCCCCAGCCCAGACAGGCAACTGAACCTGGGTGCAGATCATGCCTGGGGAAGGGAGGTTAGATCTAGTATCAGGAGCTAAGTGCACCCCAGCTTTGCCTAAGGCAGTGGGTGGGCAGGGTTAGGAGATGGCTCAAGCGGGGGTCAAACACCTCCTTCTGAGGGAGGCTCCCTGGCTTCCTGCCCTGCACCGCCCCCCCAACTGTTTGCTCAGCTCCCACCTCCATCAGGAACACAGAGTGCAAGTCCTGTTCACTGTGCCTACAGCAGAGTCTGGCACACCGTAGTTGCTCAATAAATGAATCAGGGATGTGAACTAGGTGCCACAGACTGACAAGCCAGGGCCGGGCAGTCAGGGAGGGGCAGGCAGTTCAGGGAGAGGGACTCATGATCTCAGAACAGCTCCCAGCTTGGAGCCTACTTCTACGTGGGGAGGAGACTCACTTCCGGGTGTCATAGTTGTGAGGATTAAACTAAACATCTGGAACCCACAAGGAAGGGTGCCTGGCACCAGGCAAGTGCAGAATGTGGCTATGGCCATTCAAGATCAAGGTGTGTTTTCCGAAGGGCTGGAAGGGCTGGAAGGGCTCGAAGGGCAGGGCTGGGCAGCGTCTGGGCCCAGCAGAGGGCAGCCCTGAGTGTGGTGTGGCTGGGACAGGGGCAGGGATAGGTCGGCCTGGGAAGGATCTTTGCTGCAAGGGGAGCACTGGCCGGTTTAAAGTCCAGGGATGACACAGTGACTCTGGGGCGGGGAACAACTGGGGACAGAGGCCAGGAAGAAGCTGGGGCGAGTGTCCCGATGAGCAAGGACAAGGCCAGAGCAGGGGCTGGTTGTGTGGACAGAGTCAGGGCTCCAATAGAGTGTTGTGATTGTATCACCAGGGCTACAGAGAGCCCAGATAACTACAAATTAGGAAACGTCTGGAATAGTGTTGAAAAAAAGCCAGTTCTGCAGCCAGACTGCCTGGGCTAAGTCCCAGTCCCTCTCTGGACTGTGGCCTCTTGCACAAGGGCCTTCCTCTCCTACACCACAGTCTCCCAGCCTGTGAAATGGGGTAAAAACAGGACTTACTCACAGGGCTGCCGTGGAAAGAGCTTGGAGCATGGCTGGGGCCACACACACACCCTCCTCCCACCCTCCCGGGTGAGAGGTGGGCTAGAGAGGTGATGTAATTAATGGAGGGGGAGACCTGGCTCTTCTGTCTTTCAGGCCTCAGCTACTCAACTGAAACATGGGGACCCCTCACCTGTCCCTCCCTTGGGAGGCCACACGGCTCTACAAGATGGCAAGACATTCTCTGACCTGTTAATTTTACGGTTGCGTTTGGGCCAGTGGTGACTTGACAAGTGTGCACAACTGTGATCAATACATTTGGGGTGCCACGGGGATCGGGGGGCCTTGACTTGACTGGGGGTTCAGGGAAGGCACCTCTGAGGTTGAGACATTTCCTTGAGTCAAGAGAGACCAGGGTCACTATGACAAATTTCTCACCGTCCACACTTGCTGGAGCTGCTCAGCAGCAGGCCACTCACCAGGGTCCCCTGCTAAGTCCCCGTGAGCGAATATATATAGGCCGCCTCATGTGACACTACACCCCCACGTGACCAGCATTCCCCACTAACACACAGTGGCGCTCAGTGCGTGCTTGGCCAAAGAACAAAGGCATTGAATTTCTCAGCAGCTCTGTTATTATCCCCATTTCACTGATGACAAAACTGAGGCCCAGACAGGTTCGATAATGTGCCCCAGGAAGAGTTGTGAGTCAAACCTCCACTGTCCCCCACAATCCTAAGTGCTAGTGCTGAGCAGATGAAGGGAAGAGTGGAAGAGCATTCCAGAAAGAGGGATATCAAGTGTGAAGATGCTGAGCCGAGTGGGAGCAGAAGGGGGCCATCGTGAGGGCCCTGGGAGGCAGGAAGCTGGCAGGGCGTGGGGCCGCGTCCTGAAGGGTTCTGTCTTAGGCAGGCTCAGTTGGGGAAGGTGACAGGTGGGACACCTGGGGAACTGAGCTCTGACGGCATCAGACTCCACCACCTGTGTGGCTTGTTGACAGTCCCAGGGGTGTGCGGTCAGGCCCGAGCCCAAAGCGCCCTGGGCACCACTCCTGCTCCAGCCCGCAGTGCGCAGGCCCCTTTCCAGGGAACGAATGGGGAGGAGTTCCATGGGCCTGCTCTGGCTCAGAAAGAGTCTAAATCTCAAATCAGGCCGAGGGACAACCCCAAACCGAAACAAGCCAAATGCCCATCAATAGGAAATGGGTGAAGAGATCGTGGTAACTTCATCGGACAGAAGATCATCCAACAATAAAGGGGTAAGAGGGGAAGCACCGTGGCTCTGGGATAGGGCAAGGAGGAGCCCTGGGGGGCGCGGGGAGCAAATAGAAGCCGGACAGGCAGGAGTGTAGACACGCAATTCTGTGCATGAGGCTCAGAAGTGAGAAGTCAGGGGAGGGCCTGTCTCACTTTACATCCGCGAAATGGGAGAAGTAATCCTGTCCTCATGGGACTGAAGAGGTCCCTGTGGGAAGAGCACTCCCAATCCCCCGGCTCAGGCTCAATGCTCAGCAAACTTTGGTTTCTCTTCCCTTCTCCGGGGACAGGTGAGCAAATCCCAGTACAGACTTCTGTCTTCAGCTTGCACAACCTTTTGTACGTATTATTTTTAAGTATAACTTTCCCTTGATTACAAAAAGTACTCAGTGTCCTCACTGAAGAAAATTTAGACACTGAAGAGAGCGAAAAGAAAAAAACTCAATCTCCTCCAGAACACTAATGCGAAGAGAAAGGCAGTATGAACATTTCTGAGTGGTCCCTGAGTTTTATTTTTGCTTTCTGTGCAGTGTTTAAAACACATGGGACGTCCTACTTGCATCCTTTGAAAGCTCAGGATCCTATTCTAAGCATTGCCCTGTGTCATTGGATATTCTTTGAAACTCTGTTTTGAATAACATTCTGTTGTAAGAACCAATGCCCGGATGACCAAGGACTGAGCCGGCTTCCACCCTCTGGCCCTTGGGCCATCCTTCGACCTCAGTCTCTGAAGCACCTCTGAGCCCCTCTTTGGGGTGGGTGGATTGGTTTCTTAGGACAGAGGCACTCTTCCTTGTTGCGTGCCCTCACACACTGCCCACAGGACCTCATGGCAGACCCCGAGGAACCCTGGGCAGCTCCCTGAAAGCTCCATGGCTCCTTGTACTTTGTTAGGTTAAGTACATGCATGACCTCTGACCAGCGATTCCTCCTGGTGTTTATGCCAAAGATGTTACCACGCAGCTCCCAAAGGGGTCTCGAGGGAGAATTTGTGGTGGAGGCAGGAGAATTGTGGTGGAGGCAGCCGGTTGTCTGTCCTGACTTGGGAGGTGGAGGGCAGGAAGTGGGGGGGGGGGCACCCATCAAGGAGAATTCTGCAGCAGTTAAAGCAACAGAGTAGACACACACAAACACACACACAAACACACACACACACCCTGATGTGGATGGCTCTTAACAACCGAGGCTGAGTGAAAACAGTGAGACAAAGAAAGCCATCTATAATGCAGCTTCATTTACATAAATTAAAAATACATGCACACAAAGCAACAATAAGCACTTTGCAAGAACACACACAAGCAGAAAGATCCACAGTAAACACACGAGGACGGTTGGGTCTGGGGAGGAGGGGAGCAGAGAGGGGACAAGGATACAAGGCAGTCGAGGAGGAAGGAGATGGCACCAGGCCTCTGTGGCCAGGGAGGACCCCAGCCTCGTGGAGGACAAGCAGGCCTCCCTGGGGCGCTGCGTGAGGGCCGTGGCACTTGGCCTGAGTGGCTTGGGGGCTGGGAGGTAGGGGGAAGGGGCTACGCGAGGTCTCTGCCTAGAAGGTATCTCCCCGAGCTCTGGGCTTGCACACCCCTGTCCCATCTCAGAAACAATCAGGGGGCCCATGGAAGACTGTAGATAGTTAAAAATTATTTTGTGCCTGAGGGTCAGTAGAACAACCGTTTCCACCACGTGCTGTCCCTGTCACACAGCGTGTGAACCCTTCCCGAAGGTGGACGCCATTGTTCTAGAGAGGCCAGTGGTTCTCGCAGGGGCTGCTGGGACCACCCCCACTTCCGCGCATGCGCACACACTGCCAAGTCCTCAAGGCGGGAGCTCAGGAGCCGGCCCTCCTTCCATAGACAAGCATCTGCTGAGCACTTACTGTGCACCAGGCTCTGTTCCAGGTGCTGGGCGACAGCAGGGAGCACGGTGAAGTCCCCACCCTCGTGGGAGTGACCATGTGTGCGGAGCCAGACGACAAGCAAGTGACCATGAACAGGACAGGGCAGGCTCTCGGATCTCCAGAACTCTGGCCATTTCTATGGGGCTTTGGTGTCAGGCCGTGTGTACGCGTGCGTGTAAGTGTATGTGTGCGAGCACACACACACACACACACACACACTCCCACACAAGTGTGGGGGAAGTACCAGCCATTGTGAGGGAGGACAACCCTCAGAGGGGCCGGACACACAAGACTTGTAGGGCTGCGCCTCTGTGATCTTCCCTCTGACCCTGAGATTCTACTTCTAGGAATTTATCCCAAGGGCAGAATCGGGAAAGTTCCAAGAATGCACACCCGGGTCGTTGACCGCAGTGCTGTTTCTATCACTTCCAACACTGGAGAAGGGACCGGTGCAGTAAGGGAAGGCCATGCACCGGGATCCCACGCAGCCATTAACACTGACATTTTAGACGAGTGTCAGCATCAGGGAGAGATGCTCCTGTTACCCTCCCAGGTGTCTAAAGTCAGCTGCAAACCGGTATCAAATGGTGTGATTTCATTTGTTTCTCCAAAAAGTAAAAAAAAAAAAAAAAAAAAAGCCAGAAATCCGTTGGCCAGGGCTGCCCGTGAGGCACACAGTGGGAGCATGCGCGGAGAGGGTCCGAATGGAAAGACGCTAGATGCTAATGGGAGTTACCTGTTTGTCAAATTCTGCTTGGCTTTTGTCCCTGTGTTTTTACTAAGGTGTATTTTCTAGATTTTCTAAATTAATTTGCATTCATTCTGTAATAAATAATTTAAAAATCCATTGACATGGGCACAGGAAAGAGCCAAGGAGGCTTTAAAACAAAATATAAACAGTAGTTATTTATATCTAGGTGGTGGGACTAGGGGTGATGTTTTTCATTTTTTTATTTGCATAATTAAAAAGTTATTTCCTCAAGCTCTTCTGATGGTTCCCTCGGCAGCCCCGCTCCCCGCCCCCGCACCTGCGAGGTGTCCCCGAAGGGAGGCCCATCCCACTGAACGTTCACAAGCGTCCACTTCTGTGGACAGGACACTCTCCATCCTGTGGGAGCGGGCAGTTTGGGGGCGCACGACCCGTGCCTACAGCAGACCTGTGCATGACTTATAACTAAGTTCACCCACGTCCACGGTGCTCCCCATGGACATCCTGGCGGGGATGTGGATCAAAAGTCTGGAAGCTAGGGAGACGGGGTGACAGACACCCAAACAAACAGGCCCAAGCAAAGGGGCCAGCTCAGACCTAAAACCCGGGAGTCATTCTCTCTTGCCTCTTCCCACACCCACTCTGCTGGAAAATCCTGTTGTCTCCACCTTCAAAACAGACCCAGAATCTGCCCACTTCTCACCACCTCCACCGCAACCAGCCTGGTCCCAGCCGAGCTCTCAGCATTTCTCTCCCAAATTCTGCACCAGCAAGGAAACAGCAGATCCAGGATTCAAACCCGGGCCCCCTGGCACTTGATCCACATGCCCTATAGACCTACTGCACCCCAGCGGGAGAGACCTAAGTCACAGCCCACCTGCCGTTTGCTCAGAGTTTCCCCTGCCTCCCGCCTCCTTCAGAGAAGAGCCCAAGTCCTCACCATAACCACGAGGCCCCGCAGAATCTGTCACTTTGCCCTCACCTCCCATCCACACCCCTGGATCACTCTGTTCCAGTCACACCAGCCTTGTCGCTGTTCCTCCCATGCACCAGGCAGAGTCCTACCCCAGGGCCTTTGCACTTGCGGTCCTCCCTGCCTGGAATGCCCTTCCACAAGGCTCCACCTTCATCTCCTGCTCAAAGTCACCTTCTCCATGAGGCCACCCTGACCTCCTATCTTTAAAGCTGCAGCCAGCCACCCCTCCTCCAGCACCCTCCATCCCGTTCCCCCATCTGCTTCCTTTTCCCACAGCCCTCAGCATCCTGAACACACACCATTTACTTACTTATCATACCTATGCCTAGAATGCAAGCTGGGGTGGGGTGCAGGGCTGGTGGTCCTAGACTACTGCCCCCCACCCAGAAGATAGCCAAGAGATGTTTAACAAACACAGGCGTCAAGGGCAAGGGCATGGATGTCTGGAGGGGAGTCTGTGGGCCCAGATTGGAAGGCAGTGGAGGGAGGCTTGTCTGCAGGACCCAAGGGCCAAAGAGAGCCGTATTCAGGCAGAGGGGTGTCCTGAGCAACTTCTCAGCCCCGAGAGGGCAACCAGTGTCAACCATAAGACTGGCAGGCCGTGCCCAGTGCACAGGACTTGGTTATCGCAGTAAAGAGCCTGGACTTCATTCCAGGGTCCAGGAACCTGCAGAGGGTTTTAGGTAGAGGTGAGCACCCCTCGGCGGCCACTGGGAGGCTGAACTGGGCATGGGGTAGGAGCTGGCGGTGCTGGGAGGGGGGGCGCCCTGTTTGCCAGGACTAGTCTGTGGGTGGAACCTCGTGCAGGGCCCTCGGTGGGTGCTCAGCAAACGTTTGTTGGACTGAATTGTTCACTGAGCTCCCCAAAGAGAAGAGCGCAAAAGAGCACAGTTCTACTGAAGGGACGCTGCCGTGGCCTTGGGTTGCTGGTGGGGTGGCCTCTGCAGCCCCTCATCACAGAGGTATTCCTGATGTGCTAACATCACCCCTCCCAGAAACGTGCCATTCCATTTGTTAACTGTTTCTTCCCTTCTTCAAGGTAAGCCACCCAGGAGCAAGGAAGGGCCCTGCCTGTCCTGCTCAGGACCGAAAACAGGGCTTGGCACTGAGCTGGTGCTGGCCCCACGTGTTGATCGTTACATGAGTAAACGAAGGACGGAAACGGACAGAGTCCAGGGAACAAGGGCGTGTACAGGGAGAACAAAGTGAGGGTGTCGGCCCCCCTCCAGAAGTCAGGGGCAGGTCAGCTGAGACTAGAGCCAGAGAATGCAGGGGGGACTCGAAGCACAGCAGGAGGAAAGGGACACTGCTGAGGAGGCAGGCCTGGAGCTGGAGGACACATCCTGCAGGAGCAGGGATGAGGCAATGGCACAAGGCACCTTCTGTTTCTGGACCCCAATTCTGGCTACACTGGGCCTTGCCCTGTGGCCACCCAGGACAGCCTTCTTGATGCTGGCAGCCCCCTTGGCACTGCACCCCTAAAAGATCCCTCTCTTCTGCAGAGGGGAGCCCCATCCCCAGGCTCTCCAGGACAGTGAGATGGGGGACACCGACCCCTTCCCTTCCCAGGGACAGACCAGGGTGTGCCATGGGGGAGGGGAATGTTAGCTCTCAGGGGCCTGGGACACCACAGAGGAGCCTTCTTCTCTCCTTTATGGGCCAGGGTCGGGAGAGGCTTTCATGGTGTGGGGTACTGACCACATGTCTTTAAAACGGTCATTCTCAGCTAGGGCAATCCCCCCTCCCCGAATACCTGGCAACATCTGGAGATCTCTGGGGAAGTGTGTGTGTAGGGGGTGCTGCTGGCATCTAGTGGCCGGGGACGCTGCTCAACACCCTACAGCACATAGCACGGTCCCCACAACCAGAGCCCACCAGGCCCCAGATGCCAATAGAGTAGAGGAGAGACCCTGCTTTAAGAATGCACAGCTCTGCCCTCAAAGCATCGTTTATACCCCACCTCGGGCACGGTCACAATGAATCGGACGGCAAGCGCCCCGTCAAAGCACCAGCCTGTGCTCTCCAAATGTCACAGCACCTCTGGGAAATGGGCACACGAGCTCCACACTCCACAGCACAGGAGTGCTCACCAGGCGCAGAAGATTCTAAGTCCTTGATGAGTATAAACCAACCAGTCCTCCCCCAGCCCCTTGGGGCAGGGCCTCCGTCATCCCCATTTTTCAGATGAAGAAACTGAGGCGCAGAGTCACGCCCTCACGAGCCCAAGGCCATGCTGCAGGTGGAGCGGTACCAACGGCACAGAGGCCTCACGCAAGGGTCGCTCTGCACACCCGTGACTCCGCGGCCAGGCCAAGGGCTCGCCTGTCCTGTGCTGTGGGAGGCAGGCAGGTGGTCCTGCCCCTGAGCCCCAGCACGCTTTCACAAGGACAGGGAACCTCGCGCGAGAAACCCAGACAGGCTGAGCTCGAGTTAATAGGATGCAAAGAGTATCTCGTAAGTGCCAAGGGGACACCAGGAGGCCTTCGCCAGCTCAAGCAGGAGGAACCAGCCACCACCTGTGTTCCTGTCCCCCCCGCCCCTCACTGGCTGCTGGCCCAGCTCACCTGGATGCCGTTCTCCTGCAGGTTCAGGTACCGCGTGTTGACAGGGATGCTGGCTGGGACCTCAGCCAGCTCTCTCCGCGTGCAGATCACCCGGCTGGCCTGGTTGCTGCAGGAGCAGGCCGCAGGGCAGGAGGTGGCCGGCAGGGAGCCCCCTCCGGCCGCCAATGTCATGGCCACGCCGCCCCCGCCGGCCCCCAGGGGTGGGGAGAAGAGCCAGAGGAAGAGCAGGGCCCCATGGGGCCAGGACATCCTACCGGGCGGCAGTGGGGGGCACGGGGAGCTGCGGGCGCACGCCATCCTCAATGTTCATGCTCCGCGTGGGCGCCGGGGGGCTGTAGGGGGGAGAGAGAGGGAGAGGCTTAGTGAGGGACAGGGACCCCGTGTGGCCCGCCTGCTTCCCAACCCCCAGGCGGCTCTCTGCCACCGCTGCCACCATCACCTCCCCGCTCCGCTCAGGACCCAAAGGGCCCAGCTCCCCCAGCCCCCTGGAGGGCTGACCCACCTGCTGAGGGCGGCAGAGACTAGGGCTAGCCCTGCCCTCCCTGCACTGCCTCAAGTCATTCCTGACCGGAAGATTATACCCATTTCGCAGAACTGACAACTGAGGCAGGGGTGGGGTGGGGAGAGAAAGGCTGCCCAAGGCACTTTGCCAGTAATGGAGAAGTCAGTCCGATTCAAAACTTAGTTCTCTGCACGGTTTCACAAAGGTAGATAAAGAGGTAGAGATGGAGGGAGAGAGACAAACAGATGAAGGGACAGAGAGAGGGTGACGTGCCAGGTCCAGAAGTCGGGGGAGGGGGTCTGGAGTCTGGCTTCCCTCACAGGTCCCATTCAAGTATTCTCACCGCCTGCAGGACCTCCTGTCCCCTCATCCTACTCCCACCCAGGAGTGTTTGCCAAGAGCCAAGTTTCCCAGCACCACCACCCTCCACACGGGCCCAGCCGCAGGCTGCTTGTCAGACTCCCGTCACCCGTCCAGGCCGTGGGCCTCGCAGCAGCCACAGAGAGTTGAGTTAGACTCAAAGGAGGAACTTGAAGAAGGTGAGGTGCCAGACAAGGCAACTGTGGAGGTGAAGTGTGGGTAGGAGAGGATGGGAGGCAGCGGGGCAGGAGGGAGGAAGCAGAGTGGAGAAGACAAAGGGGGAGGAGGTGGCCAAGGGGGTCCCGGGAGGGCCGCACCCCCATGTCCCGACCCTGACCCCCGTTGGCCCTGAGGTTGCAGGTGCTCAAGGCAAGGGCAGCCGGTAGCCTCTGGGGTGGGGTGGGTGGGTGGATGCTGGGACAGTTGGCGGGAAGGGGTTGGAGGAGGGGCTCTGGGTGGGCAGTGGGCGAGTGGGGCCAGGCCCAGGCGGAAGGGGATGGGCTGATCATAATAACAACGTTAGGAACTACAATAATAATAGCTTCAGCATTCAGGGGAGCCCTCTCTACGCCCCAGACTCTGCACACATGGTGTTCTCATTTAAGCCTCACAGAAACCGGAGGAGGAAGCTGTTAGGACGCCCAATCCATAGATGAGGACACTGAGGTGCTAGGAGGGGGAGCAGCTCGTCCCAGCACGGTGGCGCTGGCCGGTGGGTGGCAGAGGGGGATTGTGGCCCTGGGTTCACCCTCCCTTCCACGCAGCGTCTTGAGTACACACACAAGTGCACCCACATCAGCAGGCTCCGCTCCAGCACCGACCCAAGCTCCCCACTGGTGAGGGGGAGAGGGAAGTGGTGACGGGGCACACCCTCAGACAGCAGACTCTCAGACCCATGGACACGGGGCCACCCCCGGCACCATGAGCGTGCATGTGCGCGTGCGTGTGAGCGCGCGCACATGCACAGACACACGCAGACACACACGCACGCGCACACACACACATTCACTTCCTCCTTCTGCAGTTTTCAAGATCATTTTAACTCAGATAAAAATGCATGTGGATAGTCTGTGTGCCTGAATGCATGTGTGAGAGCCAGAGCGGGACAGAGACCAAGAGACCGAGAGAGACACAGAGATCGAGAGAGACAGAGAGACCGAGAGAGACAGAGAGATTGAGAGAGACCGAGAGGGGGGAGGTGTTGGTTTGAGTCTGTATCCTGGACTCATTTTTCTACCTGGGGGGCCTAGGGGCTGTGTGTACCTCTGTTTGCGAGTCGTGTGAGCGCAGTGGGGTCTCCGCTTCTCAAGTGTGATGGGGGGGGTCTATGCTGGTCCTGGTCCTGCACCCGCCATTCCCTGTTCCCACCCGCTAAGACAGGTGATGACCCAGCCCACACCCTTCAAGCCCAGGGGCCGGGGCTGCCCAGTGGGGCCCAAAATTGCATCTGGAGAACCCACAGGCCAGGATGCCCGCAGCAGCCACCCCAGGCCCAGGCCCGCTGCCGCGTCTCTACCTCCGCATCTGTCCCCATCTCTCCTGCAGCCAGCCCGCATCCCTCCCCCCCATCACAGCTTCTGCAGCGGCTGGGCCTCCCGCCCCTTCCCTCCTTGCCCTCAGCCATCTCCGTCCTTGTCCCCCCCCAACCATAGTGAGGGACACTCACCCCGGTGGCTCCGCTTCCGCTGGGCCTCTCCCTGGGCCCCAGGCCCCCCCCTCCACATGCCTCCAGCCGGTGGGGGGCTCTGCCTCCCCAGTTCTCCAGGGCTTCCTTCGAGGTTGCGCTGGGGGGGGGGGCGCAGGGGCTTCTTGGGTCTCCCCGCGCCCCCCCCTCCTCACCGGTCGCCCTTCCCACCCCGGGGAGGCCCGTCTAGGCCACTGCAGTGGTCTCTCCCTCCCCTCCCTGCTGGCTTCCTCCTGTCTCCTACCCCTACCGCCACCTCTACCTCCACTCTCCCCCCACCGCCAGCCTCTTTTCTCCCCCCCACTACCCCCTGCCCCCTTCTCCTCTCTGCTGGTCCCCTGGCCTTGTCCCTGTCCACCTCCTGGGCCCCAGCCCCCTCTTCAGGCTCCCCCTCTCTGTCTCGCCTCCCTCGGGACGACCGGGCCCCCTCTCTCCTTCTCCTCCATCTCCTCCTCACTCTGGCTCTGTCCCCATCACCCTCTCGTAGGTTGGAGAGCCCGTCTTGGCCAGATTCTCTGTCTGTCTGTCCGTCTGTCTTGGTCTCTCGCTTGGCCAGGCTCTGTCGGTCTCTCTTTCTCCGCGATTACAATTTCTAGTCACACGGCAGTGCAGAGCCAAGCTGTGCCTCAGCTCCCTCCCTCCCCACCTCCTCCCTCCTTCTTTCTCTCCTTCTGAACGGGGAGGGCGCCTCTCCTCCCTCCTCCTCGGCCCCCCTTCCCTGCACCGGGAGGCCTCCCCCTCCCCCGCTAATCAAAGGCTCCGTTATCTAATTAACCCATTGGTTCTGGGCGGCAGGGGAAGGTCGGGGAAGCGGGGGAGGAAGGTTGACGGCTGGGCTGCCCTGGGAGGGGGTTGTGGGCTGTGCCAAGCCCGGGCCTCGTGGCACAGACTCGGCTGCATAACCAGGCTGGGCCACCACTGACCCCACCCCCCACCGCTGGCCACAACCACCCCTCCTGCACCTGTCCCCCAGCCCAAGGGCAGACAGCCTAGCACAGTCTCCCCACAGGAACCACCTCCAGGACCCCAGGAGCTCCCCAAAGCCCCTCACCACACCACACAGCCCTTTACTCCTCCCCCCACGGCTGATATACCAGCGAACCTGGGCCAACAACATCGTCACCCAGTTCTCAGCCAAGGGCCAGCCCCCATTCATGCCACAAAGAAACCCAGCCCCAGATGCAGCCCTCTCCCCGGGACCTCAGCCAGATCCGGAGAGCCGCCTCCCCATACACGTCCGCAAAATGGGCAGGGCAGCGCGTCCATTTTTTGGATGCATGCATCCGCCCATCCAGCCCACAGATACTTTCTGAGTCCCTACTACGTGCAGGCACAGGTGTAGATGCTGACAAATGCTACCTCCACACCCAAAACCTGGACATCCACAGGCCCCAGGAGACAAAGAGCTATAGTAGAGCACACGGGTCAAGTGGCAGCAGGGCTGGGTTTGAATCCTGGATCTGCTATTTCCTGGCTTTGTGACCTCAGGCCAGTGACTTCATTGTTCTGAGCTGCAGAAGATGCTGTGAGGCAGGGGTGGTGAGAGCACTGGCCTCCTAGGGCTGTTGGGGGCCAACTAGCTAAATGCTCAGTAACCCGTGCAGATCTGACCACTTTTCATCACCCCCCCCACCCCGAGATCAGAGTCCTTCCTCACTGGTCTCCCACTTCCGTCCTCCCCTATCCTCCCTCCCAGTCTGTTCCCACTGGCAGCCAGAGGGGTCCTGTCAACATCGAGCCAGACCCTGCCCCTCTCCTGCTCCACAGCCTCTCAGCCGGACCAGTCTCATGAGGTGCGAGGGCAAAGGATGTCACCTTGGTTTACAGGCCGTGTCTCCCCAGGCTGGGCTACTTCTCTGACTTCAGCCCTTGCCTCCTCCCCTACTCACTCACTGACCTCAGGCCACACTGGCCTCTTCACGGTTTCCAGAACAGGCTGCACACACTTCTGCCTCAGGGCCTTTGCTCTTGCTCTTTCCTCTGTCTGGTTGCCAGAGGGTCCCCAGTGTGTATCTGCCTTCTCTCAGGTCTCTGCTCAGATGTTATCTTCTCAGTGAGGCCATCCTGGCCGCCTCAGATCACACCGCACCCTGCCCCTCTCCAGAACCTTCTCTCCTTTACTTTTCTATATAACATTTGTCACCATCTGGCCTCTTACAAGCCCACACTTGAGGGTAAGCCCCCCAAGGGCAGGCATTGCATCTGTCTTGTGCAGTTTGGCTGCCAGCATCTATGGTGGTGCCTGGCACATGGTAGGTGCTCAGTAAACATTGGGCGAAGGAATGAACGAGTAAGTTACCGTTGTTGTTCGTCTATATTCCCCACAGACGAACCACGTTCCCTCATACAGTCACTCAGAGACGCACTCACCCACCCACATCCCTCGCTCTGCGCAGCCAGCCCAGGACACACTCCAACAGCTGCATGTCTCAAGCTCATACCTCAGATGTCCCTGATCCCGAGGTCCCCTCCCAACCCAGGAGGCCTGCCCGGCAGAAGCAGCACATCCATATGCCACAAGCACAACTGCCTTCAGCTTGACGCCCGTGCCCACGCCATGGTGCTACTTGGATGGCCAGGTCCCCGATACCATACGCTAGAGTCCCAAAGAGCAGGTCCCCAGAGCAGCTCCTGCATCGCACTAAACATCATGCCCTGAGGAGAGCTGCACCCAGGACACCACCTGTGTGAGCTACACTCCTGAATATTGCTGTGTGCCAAGGAGATATCTGTCCCCAGCTGTCCCCAGATCCATCCCTCCAACACCGATGGCAGCTGCTGGCTAACCCTTCCTCTTCTGAGCGTGGAGTACACGTCTGAGTGGTACCAACTCCTTGAATAATACCACCATCATTATTGGTAATGTCCACCACGTTCCTGGCATTGCCTGGACGCCATTCTAGGTGTTGTACTTGCAATAACTGTAGTTCTCCCCTCAGCCCTCTGAGAGAGGCTGCTATTACCCCCATTTCACAGATAGGAAAGCTGAGGCACAGAGGCAAAGTCACTTGTCCAGGGCTACGCACAGCGAGGAAGTGGCCCCTCCCTGGTCAGCCTCACCAGAGCAGAAAGGCCCCAGAGACCCCCAAGCTTGTCAGGACAGCAACCATAATGTCCACGGAAGTCTCTTGGGGGCCATGTTGAACAATGGCCACCCTCCTGCCAGCCTTGCCTCATCCTCACTGCACAGGGTGTGACAACGGACGCTGCTAGTAGAGGTCACGTGACCTGCTGTCGGTGATTCCCCTGCTTGCCACCTTGCGTCCCTAGTAGTGATGCGAGGTGTTCACTGAGCACCCACTCTGTGCCCAGTGCCATGCTGAGCACAGCCCACCCCTCCAGCCACTGGCTTCTCCCCATGGCCTGTTCTCGTGTCCAGTTAACAGAGGGAGAAGCAGATCCAGAGGGCTGAAGACACTGCTTGGTGGTCACACAGCCTGTACGTGGGATAGCTGGGACTGGAAGCCAAGGCCCAGAACCCCTCTCACCTCCAATGCCCTGGGAGAGGCCTCTTGCCTGCTCTCCGCCCCTACCTCGTGCAAGGAATGAAGTAGAGCCTGACATGCAAGAAGCCCCAAAGAGAGAAGAGGTGTGCAAGGCAGAAAGAGGCAGAGACATAGCAAGACGGAGGAACAAAGACAGAGGCTGGAGACCGACACACCACACACGACCGTGACTGTGCACATGAGGGGGCAGGAGAGCGCGAGAGTCCATGAGAGTCTGTAAGAAGGGCAGGAGAGCACAGAAAGCCTGAGAGGGAACTGAGGACCAGGGGAAGGTATGCGGCCGAGGCCTCCCCAGCTTCTCCATCCTCCCCAGCCCGAGCTCTGAGAGATCTCGGGCACTGTGCCTGAGAGGATTCAGGCAGATGGCAGATCGGAAACTCGGGGGCCCAGGGGAGGTGGGGTGAGGAGAAAGGGAGGCAGGGAACATTCCTGTCAGGCATACTCATTTTTCTGGGGGAAGTTCAGAAGGTGAGAGAAAAGATAGGAAATTGACTGCCATCGCAGCAAGAGGGATGGAGGTTAGATCTAAAGAAGAACTTCCCGACTGTGAGGGACTGGGGCGGAAGTGGAGCCTGGAGCCTGGAGGGTGGAGAGACATCAAAGCCAGAGAGAGCTGAACACTTCTCTCTCTGGACGCCTGTCATGTGCGCAAGGCTGGGAGCTGTTAAGTTGGTGGGGGGAGGGTACGGGAAGAGCAGGCTTCAGGGATGGATGAAACAACTTCACACATGTGTCCCTCTGAGCCAGTCCCTGTCCTGAATACTTTTCAAATGAAAGCAGCCCCAAAGCCTGGAGAAATGACAGTCCCCTAACTTTTGAGATGGGGGAACCCTGGGAAAAGGGCTGCCCAGGCTCCTCGGAGCTGATGCTGAGGAAACAGGTCGGAGGCTCAGCTCTTGACTTGCCCCGGCCACCACTGCTGATCACTGTCCAGCAGAAGAGTCTTGGCAGGGGGATGACTTGCTTGGGGGGCGCGGTCGTCCTCTCCGGTTGTCCCAACTCCATACACTGAGCCACTGCCTTTCTTTCTTTCTTTCTTTCTTTCTTTCTTTCTTTCTTTCTTTCTTTCTTTCTTTCTTTCTTCTTTCTTTTTTTTTTTAGATTTTATTTGTTTATTTGACACAGAGAGAGCGAACCAGAGAGAGAGGGAACACAGGCAGGGGGAGTGGGAGAAGAAGAAGCAGGCTCCCAGCAGAGCAGGGAGCCCAACCGAACTCGAACTCGATCCCAGGACCTTGGGATCACGCCCTGAGCCGAAGGCAGAAGCTTAACAACTGAGCCACCCAGGCGCCCCGAGCCACTGCCTTTCATACGCTCATTTTCACAAATATTTACTGAATGGCCTTCACCTCCCACCCTTTCCCAGCTCCAGCCACACTGGCCTCAGAAATTCCTCCACCCCAGGTACATCCCGACCTCAGAGGTCTGGCCCTACTGTTCACTCATCTACGTGGCTGCCTCCCTGAGAGTCTCTGCTCCACGGCCCTTGAGAGGGTTTGCCCCGCCCCCACCGCTTACATTTACACTTCCTTTGCTTTCCAGCCCTCGAATGGTCAGAAGATACCCTACAGAGCGATTTGTTCTGTTTATTGTCTGTCTTCCGCCAGAAGGTGAGCTCTCCAGGCAGGGAGTTTGTCCGGCTTGTTCACTGTTGTGTCCCCAGTGCCTAGGACCCCACAAGGCCTCAGTGGACACGTGCAGAAAGAAGAACGAGTGCGCGAGCGCCCCCTACCGCCAGGTCCCCTGCCGGCACTGGGTAGGTGGGGCCAATGAGACCTGTGCTCCTCTGTAGGGAGTTAGTGGTCCAGAGGGGAGTTGGACAAAGGCTCAGTGAGATGGTGAGCACAGGGTAGGGTCCCCGGAACTCTAGGAGAAGCACCGCCCCTGGCCAGTGGAGGGGAGTCTGGAGGAGGTGATGTCAAAGCTGAACCTGAAGGATGAGCAGGAGGTGTGCTAGGGACCAAAGAACCCCCGCAGGGTGCAAAGGCCTGGGGGCCAGAGAGGCAGGTGGGAATCAGGGAGCCACACGGAGTCCAGTTCAGTCACAAAGACGTCCTACCTCCACAGTAGGCTGAGAGGCAGGGATCCTGGGGGGGCTGGTGTAGAGGCAGGGGAGGGGCAGGGTCTGCTCTGTCTTGGAAACACTCCTCTGAGCGAACTGGGGGGAGGCTGAAGGCTGGGGAGGAGCTGGGCTAAGGGTCCAGGGGAAGAGGCTGAGGCCATGGCTGGGGCTTTGGGAATGGAGAAGAGGGAGACAATGAAAAGATATAGCAAAATGGCAAAAGAGGCAGAACTTGGAGGAGATGTAGGAGGTGAGGCAGAAGGAGGAGCCAAGTTCTCCTTAGAGATCTGGGGTCAGATTCTAAAAGCCAGGAGAGGAGAGAGGGTGGGAGAGGAGGCTGGGGGTGGGGGAAGAGAACGGATAGGTCCCCGGACACAGAACCCACAATTCCAAGCTTTGCTGGTAGGTGGCAAGCCTGCTTACTCCGGCAGCCCAGATGTTCCCAGATGTTCCGGAAGCAGTGGTGGAGGGTCCTGGTCAGTCCCTGGCTGTGAGGTCGTGGGCCAGCCCCTCCATCTCTCTGCTCCTGTTTCCTCCTCTGTAACCCAGGCCGTCAGGGACACTTGGGGGCTGAGGGGCTGCTTGAGGCTTCGGCAAGGGGGCCCAGGACAGGGTCTGGCACTTTGCAAGTGACAGGCAAGGATAAGCTAGGACACAAGGCCTGGCTGGTAAGTAGCTCCAGCCCTGTGTGGCTGCCAGTTTTCTACTAGGAGCCTTGCTGTCACTCCATTTCTTCCTCTGAGAAATGGGAATTAATAAGATACCACATGACAAAGGGCTGGGAGGGCGAGGGGCTAGGGGATGCGGGAAGGCCTGACGGCAGCAGTTGTCTACCAGCCGGGATAGAACTGTTCCAGGATCTAATGCGTTGCTGTCCAGTGGCGCTCTCTGCGACTATGAAAATGCTCTTTCTGCACCGGCCAATATGGTCGCCATGAGCATGTGTGGCTAGTGATCACTTGCTGAGTGGTGAGTGGCTGAGGAATTGAGTTAATTTAATTTAAATTAATCTAAATGTCAATGGCCACACGTGGCTGTGTCTGCAGTGGTTACCGTGTTGGACAGCGTGGTTCTAACTGCTGGTGTGGCTGTCCCAGTGTGTCCGGCTGGACCCCCATCCTGCCTGAGTCCCCAAAGCTTGTGCTCCTTCTGCTCCAATGCCCTGCCTAGTGACCTCACAGGGCTCTTACAGGACTCTCCAGGAGCCACGGAGATGAACCCTGGAGAAATGAACGTTACTGAGGGTAAGATGCGCTGTCATCTGAGGCCTCTAGGAAAGGAACTACAGCACCTCCACTTTACGGATGGGCATACTGAGGCCTGGTGACATCCTTGCTGTACCCATGAGCACGCAGACCCGGCAGGCTCCAAGTTGGAAGCTTGACCTCCGGGCCCCTATATTCTGTGTACACTCTGTGATTCTGTGTGGCTCTGGGATGTGGGGGCTGTGTGACATTGCTGAATTGAATCTACTTGCGGGAGAGCTAGGGCCTGGCCCGGTATGGGAGCTTTTCAAAAGAGAGGTCACCGCCAGGGCTTCAGCAGGAGTATGTGAGGTGAGTTTGCAGGCGGGAGGGATGCGGTGCCAGCCAGCTTGACTGGCCTCCCTGGTTCCTTCTCCCCTTGTTGTCCCCTGGAAGGGCAATTTTGCAATTTGTCTTCTATCTCAGGCTGTGCATAACTAACTTGTAAAAGTTGAGGGGGGGAGGTGTACTACTGAAAGTAATGAAAAGCTGAAAACCACTTGAACTGGAGCAGTGTCTCTCGGACACCTGCAAGGATCCAGATCACCTGGGATTTTGTTGAAGTGCAAATTCTGACGGGGGTGAGGGGAGGCTGTCAGGGTGAGACTGAGGGGCCTCCCTTCCAGGGGCTACTGGTCCTGGAGCACCCTGCGCTCCATTTCAGGATGAATCACGAACTCTCCTCCTCCCCACTGCTCTGAGGATGACTGTGCTCAAGGGCGGGCTAGACCCTGGTTACAACCTCCACTGCCACAATTACCAGCCATGTAGCCTGGGAAAGGGATGTCACTTCCTGGGGGCTCAGTTCGCTCATCTGTGAGATGGGGAAATAGCTAATCCACCTGCAGGGGTGGTGGAGACTCAGTGGTCTGATATCCCTGGTGGGTTGGGCGTGGTGCCTGGCACACAGAAAGCTCTCACTGAAATCATTCTCTAACTGTGGACATCCCCCGCCTCCTCCGTGCCATCACACCATCACTCTAAGATGATGGAGAGCTGGAAAGAGCGCTGGTGTCCTGGAAACTCGGGTTCAGACTCTGACTCGCCGCTTGCTCACTGTGGTTCCCCCCGCCTCCTGTCCCCGCCAGGCTCTGTCTGTGAAGATAATGACACCCAGCTTGGTGGGAACTCATGGTGACATGTCCAGTGCTGGGCACTTAAATGGCAGTGATATTAAAAGTTATTTATTCTCACTGGGTCAGAAGAACAAATCTCTTCCTCATTCTGTGACTCAGTCTCCCCCCTTCCCATAGGCAGATCCAGCATTTCTGGCTGGATCATTTATCAGGGAGTGGGGGGGCCCATTGAATCGTCTGAGGAATCTCTGTCCCTCCCCCACCAGCTAGACATGGATCGGACACCCCACACCCAGTGAGGAAAGCCCCCTGTGAGAATCGGGGTGGGTAGGTCCTTTCCCCTGGGGGCATAACAAGGGCATAAATAAACAAGACTGAGGGGCAGGGGGCCCCTAAGTTATAGGACCCCTAATGTCTCTTTTAAAGTCTAACCTTCTATGAGTCTACTGCTATTAACAATCTGATTATTGTTATTATTAGCATCCTAATTTCTGCTTGGAGGGCCCGATGGACACACACGGTCCACTCTCTGGGTCTCAGCTGGGGGAAGCAATCCGCAGGGTGGCCCATGCCTGGGTTTGCAGTCCCAGCTGAGCCACTTCTGGCTGTTGACGTTGGGCAAGGGGCCTCATCTCTTTGAGCCTCAGTTTCCCTGTATGTCTAACTGGGGATGATGACTGTGCTTCCCTTGGAGGTCTACCATGAGGAGATGGAACAGATCAGCACAGAATGCTAGCACAGAGCCTGGCTTGTGATAAGCTCTCGATGGATGTTAGCTTTTATTATCTTGGGCCCTGTGTTTGAGGGTTCTGGGCAAGAGGAAGGCAAATTTCAGCATTTACTGCCTGGGATTTTCCCCCGGGAGAGCTAGGGCTGGCACTACTCTCTGACCTTTGTCTCAGCATTTGAACAAGAGCTCCAAGGCCTAAGCTCAACTCCCTAGGCAGTAGAGTGGGCTGGGGGCTTCCAGGGGTCACAGCTGAGACAGGAAGGGAGTGGTCTGGGCTGCTGGCCCAGCTCCGCCTCACTCCCTCTGTCCTCCCCTTCTGGGTCATATACACGCTTCCCGACTGGACTCAGCATTCTAACTCTTGGCAGCCCTCTTGGGGACCCAATGGTCCCCTGGTATGGACTCCTCTCTGACCCCCAACTGCAGGGTCCCTTACCAGCCCATCTCCCAGGCCTCCAATGCAGCCCCTCCGCCTCCACCTGCCATGACAACGGTTGCGTGTGTAGGTTTCCAGGCAACAAGGGGGCATTTTGCCACTGTTCTTACTCTTCTCCACTCCCCTGTCTGGCAGAGCCACCCTACTCTCAGGGACCTGGAAGGGAAGGGAAAGGAGCTTCTGCTCAGTGAAGATGGAGGGGTCCTAAACTCAGAGGCGTGGAGGTTTCCTGCACACTAACAGAGAGGAAAGAAAAATATGCTCCTTACAGCCTGAAACGGTGATAGTGGAGGAATCAATGCTGGGTCTGAGCATTGGAATGCCACCTGCACCCCGACCTGGAGGTAGGACCTAATGAAGCCCCTCCAAGGACAGAGCCCCAGGCCCATCACTACGCCCCATCCTCTAAGACCTACACTTGGACCAGATGAACTTCCAAATGTGCACCTGTCCCCAAGCACACAGGGAAACCTACCCCTGCCTGGGCGGCAATCCCACACTAGGGGACAAGGGCAAGGTCTGTGGCCCACGACCCTGGCTGTCTGCCAGCCCAGGATGGGCTGCAGCGTGGCTTCACGCAACACTGAGTCTAGAACACTGCGAGGGGCCAGCAGTTTCGAAGCTGACCCTGGCCATGGAGAGCTTGTGTGTACCCCGCACCCTGGTGGTCTTGTGAGTTCCTACTTTGGCACAGCAGGGGGCAGGTTAGCTGAAGCAGGACCCAGTTCCAGGGGGCCTCAGAGCTAGGGCAAAACTGCCAGGGAGGAGGATGGGGCAAGAGGGGCAGGCAGACAAAGCTCCTGGCTAAAGGGCTCAGATTCTGGAAAGAAATCCAAAGAAGCAGCATGGAGAGAGTGACAGGGCAAAAAAAAGAGCCACGAGGAGAGGAACCAGCCAGGACTGAAAACTCAGCTGCCTATGGAGCCAGGCAGGTAAGACAGATGGATGAGAGTGGGGAGTGGTGGCCAGCAGGCACCTGAGCCTGGCCCATGGCTAACCCAGAAGGAGAATTTTTCAAAAGAAGCTGATAATCTGGAAGTTTTGTGATGTAACTGACATAGCACATTGCATGAGTTTCAAGTGTACAACATAATGATTCGATATTTGTGAAATGATCACCACAATAAGTCTATTTAACATTCATCACCACACATAGTTACAATTTTTTTCCTTGTGATGAGAATGGATTTTTCTGTGAAATCGCTTTTTTTTTTAAGTTGACAACACACGAAATACTTTGAAAGCACTGGGGTTGTAAAGAATATTCAGGGCGGTAGGACAGCAGGGTAAGTGCTCAGGAATGTGAGAAAGAAGCAGCAGGAGGCGGGGAGGACGGAGGGGCTGGTGGAGGTGAGGGAGAGTGACACAGAGGAGCAGAGGGTGGTGCTGAACCCAGACTGGAAACAGAGGCAGGTTTCACAGCAGATGGGCCCTGAGAAAGAAAGACTGATGCATAAGTTCAAGGTGTAGCTGGCTAGGCAGGGGCAGGAAGGCTCTGGGCTGCAGGGGGAGAAGGGCCAGCCCAGGGGAGAGACAATGGGAGGTGGGCTTGATAGAGACAGAAGGTTCCTATGACACCTTATGACAGATGCCCCACCAGAGGTGGGGAAGGTGAAAGATGGGGTGGGATGGTGGAGAGAAGGCTGCCACCCCAGCAGGCAAATCAGGTGAGCACAGCCATGGGGAGGAGAGGATAGAGGTGAGGACCGTGGCAGGAGCGTGGAGCCAGGGCACTGGAAGAAGCTGAGAGAGTGAGAGTGAGAGTTCAGTGCTCCGCTCCGCCTCCCAGCACTTCTGCCCGAACCTTCCAGATTGTCAGTGGCCCTCTGATACCAGATGTCTTAATTCTGCGGTCCTCTCAGACAGCGATGAGACCCCTGGGAGCCCCTAGGACTTGACTGGGGAGCATTCTCTCAACTGCCTCAGGGTGGAATTAAGGGCAACTGCGGGGGTCTAGTGGGGATGAACTTGTGTGCAAGTGCAGCTCTGGGACCGCATTAGCAGCACGTGGGGCTGCATCCCCAGGGCTCCAAGGCCACCCCGGTACCTCTCACTTTTCATCTCTTTGTGCATGTGAGTTCATGAGGGGACCCTGTTTGAGGGCCTCTGGCCAGCGTGCTTCTCTGTAAGGTGCTGTCTTTGTCTCTCCCTCTGGGTGTCCGAGTATGAAGGACTGTGTGTGTCTCTATGTGCACATGACTCCAGGTCTTTCTCCTGGCCTCTGGCTGACTCTGGGTACCGCAGCCGTGTTTGTAACTGGGTCTCTGGCTGCCAGTGTGTGTGTGTGTGTGTGTGTGTGTGTGTGTGTGTGTGTATGCTCATGCACCTCTACCCACACATGCCTCTGTGTCTTTCTCACACGCTCCCACCCTCTGCCCGTGGCGGATTCAGGTCCCTCACAGTCGACACTGTGCCTCTAATCCCCCCTGCACCTCTGCTGGTGAAGTGTTCTCCGGCTCCCTCTTGGCTCCCTCTTGCCAGCACCGTGGGTCGGTAGGCACCCTCCCTGAGTCTGTGGCTCCCTGCGTCTCTGCCTAGCCCTCTTGCTCTCCCTCCTGTGTGTGTGGATGGTGTGTGTTCCCCTGTGTGACTCTTGCTTTCTTTCAGAAATTAAGTGAGTAACTCTGTGTACGTCTGGCTCTGTGGTGATGCACCCTAATTGTGTGTGTGTCTGTCTGTTGAGGAGTCAGGTCCCCTCTCTCACTCCAGCTGTGCCTCCATCTCTCAGGCTCCTACCCTCCCCTGCCTTGTCTGAGGGTCTGTCTCAATGCCTTTCTGCTGCTTCATTCTCTGCCCCTCCTTTCTGAGTGCCCGTGTGGACAATCGGGTGGCCGGGATTAGAGGAGACCCAGGGAAGAGCAGGAGGAAGGCGGGAAGGGGAAGAGGAGGCTGCAAGAGGTAGGTTAGAAGGAGCTAGGAGACAGAAGATGCTACAGGAAGAGGGAGGGGGCCATCCTGGCCATGGTCCTGGGGAGTGGGGAGTTTTTAGGGGGGAGAGGATGCTGCCGGCTGCCTGGACCAGGAGGGAAGCGACTCCGNCTACTCCCAGCTGCCGCTGGAGCCCGAGTTCCTGTCTGGCGGCTGCGCGGCCGGGACTAGGGATGTGAGGCGCATAGCAATGGGGCGCTGCGGAGGCTCGACTGCAGCTCCCAGCTGGGGAGATGGGTGGGGAGGGGGCTGTGGGGCAGCCCTGAGGCTCCCTTGCCCCTCCCCCTTCCCAGCTGGGCTCTCCCCAGGGGAATTCCCCACCCTGAGAAAGTGTCTCGGAGAACAGGGCCTGAGGCTGCAGGGAGCAGGGTAGGGAGAAGAAGAGGGTGCTCCCGAAGAGCAGCAGAGGTGGGGGTGGGGAGAGAAGGGTCAAGATGGGAGTGGCAGAAAGAAAGGGATGGGGGTGGGCAAGGGGGCATCCTGGGCATATGATTCAGACCCTGGAGAGAGACTGGCTGGGTGCCTGGCAGGAGAGAAGGGAGGAGCGCATGGAAGTGGGGGCTTGCAAACTTGGGTGGAACCCTCGACGAGCCTGGGCCTCGGGCGCCCGGACTGATGAGTTGGAAGGAGGCAAGCATCAGGAAAGAGAGGTTTCAGAGAGGAGGGCCCTAGGACTGGGGGGGGGTCTGGGGTTGGGGGATTCCACGGGACGGGGAGTCAGGGAGACAGGGACAGGGGTTCCGAGTGAGGAAAGGCCATAAAAGGCGATCCCAGACACAGATGGGTATGTGAGAGAGAGAGGCTGGTGGTAGTGCTGGGGAGAAGCGCCCCCCCCCCCAAGGATCCTAAGCAGAGAGGGGAGAAGACAACGGTTCTTGAGAAGAACAGGGTAGGGGGTGGGGCTAGAGGAGAGAGGGGCTAAAGTGGGAGTCTCCTGGAGAGGTCAAGGGAGGAGATATCTGGGGGGAGAGAGTCAGAGATGGGAGTGAGAGGACCCTGAAAGGAAGGTGAGGTGCAGTTAGAAGGTCTTAGAAGAGCAGGTGTGAGAGTGGAAAGCCAGCAAATGGGGGAGGGGAGGTCCCCAAGAGGAGAGGACTAAGGACGGTGGGAGGGAGGGAGGTAGTGGTTCCGTGGAGGCACATGCCCAAGGATAGAAGGCCCCTAAAGCAGAATGGGGTCAAGGAAGGGGGTCTTGGGAAGAGGGAGGGACAGGGGTTTCGCTGCCCACCCGCACGGGTTGGGGGACCCCAGAGAGAGAAGGGCTGAAGATTGGGGAGGGGGTAGTCTCGCTCCCCAGTCACCCCCTCCGTCTTTCCCATTCTCACTTCCCAAACTCCCCGGTTCTCCCTGGTTGCCAAGGCAACCGCTCCTGCCAGGCGCGGTCACCAAGGAAACCCCGTGCCCGCCTCTCCCCCTTCCCCATCACTGGCGTGCCCCCCCACCCCAACCAGCAGCGGTGTGGAGGGTGGGAGGGGCAATGGTGGGGGAAGAACTCGGGCTCCCACCCCAGAAAGGGGGGCCCACATCTACACCCGGCGAGCCCCCCCACCCTAAGCCTACATCTTCAGCCCCACAGCTGGATACGCGTAGCGACTGCCGGACGTACACCACCACCCCCCCGCCCGTCCCCAAGGCAGCGGCGACCCCCCAACACAGAACTCGCTGGCCGGGAGAACCCCCACCCGGCTGCCTCCCCCACCCGCTTCGGCTCTCCATCAGGCCCCGCCCACTGTCCTCTGCCTCCGACCCCCCCCCATCCCGGAGGAGGCCTTAGACCACGGTCCCCTAATTAAGAGAATGCCCCCCACCCACCCTCCGCCGTTCCGCCTCCCGCCCCCACCCGGCGCCCCTCCGCGGCTACTCACAGCGAGGAAAGGGGCTCCTTCTGGGGGGCAGCATGCCCGGCCCGCGGGGGGAGGACCCCCCCAATGAGGCACAGGGATTTGGGGTGCGAGGCCCGCTGCGGGGAGTTGCGGGGGGCGGGGCTGCGGCCGGGCCTGGGTCTCTTGACTTCTCCCCCCTCCCCGGCTCCTGGTTGGGGAGGGGGCTTCCGCAGTGGCAGCGGTGGGGTTCGGGGGGCCGCTCTGCCTCCTCGCTCGCCCGCCCGCCTGCCGCCCGGCCCGGCGCCCTCGCCTGCCGGCCCGCCGCCTGCCTTCCTTCTTGCCTTCCTTTCTTTCCTTCTTTCTTTCCTTGCTTCTTTCCTTCCAGCCTTCCTTCCTTCCTTCCTCCCTCCTCGGGCCGCCGGCGCCGCTCTCCCCCCACCCCACCCCCCCAGGCCCCGGCCCCGGCCCCGGCCCCCGCCTCGGACGGTGCGGCAGCGACCGCGAGCAGCCGAGAGCGGCGGAGACGGGAGCGGAATACTGATGATGGAGGGGGAGCGGGAGGGAGGGGAGGGAGGGCGCCGGGAGCGGGGTGGGGGGGGGGAGAGGCTGCCCGGGAAGGAAAGGAGGGGGGAGAGGAGAGAGGGGAGGGAGGGCAGAGAGGAGGAGAGGGAGAGGAAGAGGGGGAAGAGAGGGGAGGGAAAAAAAAGCAGAGGATGGGTAAGGGAGAGAAAGGGGGAGGGACGAGAGGGTGGAGGGGGGAAGGGTGGAGGGGTGGAAGAAACAGAGGGAGGAAGGAAAAGGGAAGGAAGGTAGAAGAGGAAGGAAGGAGAAGAGAAGAAAGGAAATAGATAGGGAGAGGGAAAGAGGGGAGGTAAGAAGGGGAGGAAGGAGAAGGAGGAGCGGAGGGGAGAGATGAAGAGAGGGGAGAGGGAGGGACAGTGTCCTGGACTGTGGGGAAGCAAGGGGAGGAGAAACTCCTAGTACACCTTTGGTAAATATTTGCAGAATGAATGCGGAAGGGAAGGCAGAGGGAGATGATACAGGGGAAGAGGGGATGGGTAGGCAGAAGAGGAGGAAAGAGACCCCAGAGGGAAGTAGCTAGGGGACAGGGACAGAAAAAGGCTCAGGAGCAGGGAAGAGAGGGAAAGAAGGAGGGCCCCCTTGGGGGACAATGTGGGGAGAGGTGACTAGGCATTGTTGGAGCTAAGAGCCAGGGGGACACTGACAGGATGGGGGAAGAGGGCAGGGAGGAACTGAGCTAGACAGAGCTGAGAGGACAGAGGATGGAGGAAGACCCATGGTGGGGCAGGGGAGAGGAAAGACCCAAAGCCAGGGAGACAGAAGACTAGGAGCTGGAACTTTGATGGCAGTAGGTAGGGGGAGCCTGAGGAGGGACATGCAGGGCATTCCTTGAATCCCACTGTTTGCCTCCTTCATCCCCCCACCCCCAATCCCAGCACCTAGAGAGGAGGATCCTCACATCCATTTTCTATACAAGGACAGCGGGCTCACAGAGGATCAAGGGCAGGATCCAAATCCAGAATCCTGGGCTCTGGAAAGGGTATTTTGAAGGTGCTAGAGAAGAGGTTGGGGCCCAGGCGTGGAGCCCCTCCCTGGTCCCGACCTGTCAGGTGGAGGCGCCTGGAAGGGGGCAGAGAACAGAGCCCCACAGCCTCCCCACCCTCATCCTCTCACCTCCCCCCAGGTGTTGGCAGCGGGTGCTGGGGACACATTTAGAGCTGTGAAGTGACACTGCACCTTGGGTTCAGGGAGGGGGGAGGGTTCAGGGAGGGGGGGGAAGGAGGATGCAGAGGCCCAGAGGTCACCTTGCCTTCTCCCTGCCCCATCAACTCCCCCTGTCCACTCCCCTCAAAGACTCAAAATTAGGGGTAAAGGAATCTAGAAAGGGACTGAAAGGAGGCAGCCCCTCCACTGAATTTCCTTCCAGGTTCTGAAATAAGGGCAGAAATCTCACCTCCTCCTTGTCCCCCCTCCCCTGCCAAGAAGTCCAGCTACTAACTTGGGACTTGGGGGAGAAAGAAAAAGTAACAGTTCCTTTCCTCAGTCCCAGAGTCCCAGAGAGACCTCCTCCTTCTCTTCATCCTTCTCCTTCTGAGAGCCCCTGGGAGGGGAAAGTCTGGCCCCTCCGCCCCACAGGCAGAAATGGGGCACAGTGGAGGCTAGTCTGGGGATGGAGGGGACTGGGAGGTGGGGAAGGAAAGTGCCCCAGACAGACAGGTGTAATGAGCCAGAGCAGGAGACAGACCTGGAGTTCATGAGCGACAAGTGAGGTCACCTTTGGGTGCAGAAGCAGCAGCTGTGGGTGGGGGATGGTTAACCCGCAGACGTGAGAGCTACCTAGAGGGGAAGCCATGACAAGAGAGACAGGCAAGGGCCACAGAGTAACAGGTGGGTGGTGAAGCTTTGGGGTCCCACCTGGGTGCTCCTCAAGTCAGGTTTAGGAGAAGGGAGGAGTGAACATGTGTGCACCCCAAAGTGCAGCATAGCGCAGGCCCAAGGTCGATGGGGACACTGGTAAAACTGTAGTAATAATGGCAGCTGGAGTGTTCTGCAGGGATACTACTACTATGGTCAGAAGCTAAAGCTGAGCACTTCAAGAGCATCTTGTTGGTCCTTACAACTACCCTGAACTTGACTCCTAGGGATGTGGGCACTGGTGGACACAGGCTATGCCAGCATTAACTCTTTAATTACTAGAGGGTCCCTGGGAGAGGCCGTGCAGGGAAGGAGGGAAGAATTTCAACCTCTTACCCACCCACCAGCTTCTGGTCCACAGTCTGAAGCTTTGCCTGTAGGGAATGACTACCCCTGTGTGGCCGAAGGAGAAATGGGTTGCCATTGAGCACCAGTGTTCCCTGAGGACCCGCTCAGTACCTCGTGCTGGTCGGGGCCCTGAGAATCAGCTGGGGAACAGGACAGAGCATGGTCCCTGCTCTTATGGGGCTCAACTTCCAGGAGGGAGGTGATCCAAAGACCTATTTCAGATAAATGAAAGGGGGTACTAGGGAGGAGAGGGGCTGGTCAGGCGTCGGGAGGACAGACTTGAGATGGTCAAGGGAGGCCTCCTGGAGGCAGCGGCTTTTGAGCCAAGACCTACATGACAGAAAGAGGCAGCTGTGAGGGTGCACAGAGAAGCCCCCCCCCATCCCCGGCAGAAGGCATATGGGGAGCTGAGGCCCTGGGAGGAAAGCAAGCTTGGGCTGTTTGAGAGAGGAAACCAATGTGGCTGACGATGGTGAGAGACTGGGGAGTGGAAGGAGAGGATGATAGAGTGCCGGGTTTGGCTCCAACACAATACCAAACCTTGACGACACACCTCTGTGCCCTCAACTTTGCCCTAAAGCTTAATTCAGGTGGCAGTCCTGAGTAACCTAAACCCTGACCCGCATTTTTCTTTCAGGTTTTCAACACTGACTGGGGCCTATGGTGCACCAGAAACCCTATTATCTAAGAAAGGGTGGCAGTGACCTGGGAACCCCTGTAACAGTAGAGACTCAAAGGTGTGTTTACTATTTCAAAAAACTAAATGTAAATTGCATATGTCCTTTGGGATGGCATTTCAGAGGTTAACCCAAACATCAAATTTCTCTGCTTCAGACAGAGAAACAGAAAAAAAAACATTTTTTTTTTTTAAGAAAAAATTTTCTAGAGGCACCTGGGTGGCTTAGTTGGTTAAGCGTCAGCCTTCGACTCAGGTCATGATCCCAGGAGCTCTGACCCTCCTGCTGGGGTGGGGAGTCTGCTTCTCCTTCTCCCTCTGCCCCCTCCCACCTTCTGTGAGAGCGTGAGCGTGTGCGCATGCACTCTCTCTCTCTCTCTCTGACTCCCTCTTTCAGTCTCAAATAAATAAATAACATCTTTTTAAAAAAAAGGAAAAAAATTTCTTTTTTTTTTTTTAAAGATTTTATTTATTTATTTGACAGAGAGAGACAGCCAGCGAGAGAGGGAACACAAGCAGGGAGAGTGGGAGAGGAAGAAGCAGGCTCCCAGCGGAGGAGCCCGATGTGGGACTCGATCCCAGAACGCCGGGATCACGCCTTGAGCCGAGGGCAGACGCTTAACGACTGCACCACTCAGGCGCCCCAGGAAAAAAATTTCTAATCCACTCAGTGTTAACTGCTTGTCTCACCCTGATCAGAAGTTCTTATGGGTAGTTAGGTAAACCTTTGATAAAATATGTGCAAAGGAAATTCCCCCTCAATGTAGTTTGGTTTGCTCAGAAAACTCTTTCAAAGAGGAATCCATGAGGGACAGAGGTGTCACCCCCATTCCACCCGCAGTGTTCATGTATTTTGTCCAATATACTACACTGAACAACTGCCTTCACGATTGTCACCAGTAGTGGAGATTTCTAGGAAGGGGGACATGTCATAGTGGGTGCTAAGCGAGGCCCTAGGCCTTACCCCCAATTCTGCGTTTTGCTGTCTCTCCAACTCAAACCCTCACCATAATTCTTAGGAGAGATGGTGACCACCGGAAAATGAACACAGGGTCGGATGCTCAACTTTTACAGCAGAGGAACATCCTGTTGTCAGACCGTGTTTCCCAAAGTCACCTGTAACAATGTCCCCTCCCCATACGCTCTGACACTCCTCTGCGTGCCACCTGTTGGACCTGGAGGGCTTTTGAGCCTTTTTTGGCCAATGAAGTGCGGCAGCAGTAATGCCATGTGACTTCCAAGGCTAGGTCATAAAAGAGATGAAGATTCTGCTTTATGCTGGAATATTCACTCTTGAGCCTTTGGTGGCTGTATAAGCTAGTGGCCTGACCTGAGGCTGCCATGCAGGGAGGAAGCTCAAACTAAGCCACAGAGAGAGGCCTGACCCTACCTGAGGAGGGATGGATGCCTGGCTAGCATGCAGTTGCTTTAGATCTCCTGTCACAGCGCTCACCACAGTGTCACTATGTCCACTTTAGAGACCCAGAGACAGAACTGCCCAGGGGAGTCCTTCCCAAATTCTCGACTCACAGAAACCTTAAGACATAATAGAATGAGTTTGTTGTTTTAAGTCACTAAGTTTTTATTTAAGATTTATTTATTTACTTGAGAGAGAGAGAGAGAGCGAGCACACGAGCACAGAAGGAGAGGGAGAAGCAGACTCCCCACTGAGCAGAGAGCCTGATGCGCCCCAAGCTACTAAGTATCTAGAGTGATTTGTGGGGCACCTGGGTGGCTCAGTCAGTTAAGCATCTATCTTCAGCTTGGGTCATGATCCCAGAGTCCTGGGATCAAGCCCCACATTGGGCTCCTTGTTTGGCGGGGAGCCTGCTTTTCCCTCTCCCTCTGCCTGCTGTTCCCCCTGCTTGTGCTCAATCTATCAAATAAATAAAAAAATAAAATCTTTTAATTAAAAACAAAGAGAGTGATTTGTTACACAGCAATGGATAACTACAACAAGTCAGCAACACAGGCCACTAGCACCGTAGCTCTTTTCCCAGACAGGGCAGTCTCAAACCATTTGCTTCCACTCTTGGTTGAAAGTTTGGTTGAAATAAGCATGTATCCCACCCTGGTCTTAGTTTCTAGATATTATTCTCCCCCAAAGAGCCGGGCTCCTTGGAAAAGCAACTGCTTCCAGGTTTGGGGGAGGACAAGTACAAAGTACGCCTGGGACATCTTTTGCACCAAACAGACAAGGAAGTGCTCCAAGTCTAATGGGATCACATTAAAAGGACACCGGAGCCAGCTTGAAGGGCTTCTACTGGCAAAAGCTGGGACAATTCGAGCATCAAAAGGAATGATTATGACAGTAACATGTAATGTGTGTATGTCACACATACCATTACTGTGTGTGTCTGTGTACACACATATCTATCATATATAGATATGGCAGATATTATGATATACACCCTTGACAGAATGATAATCCCCAGTTTGAAGCCCTGGGTTCATTCCTACAAGGATCATCAGGATATTCACATGTTGCTAAAGTCTCACCCTACAGATTACTCATGTCTTTCTGATGGAGAGAAGTAGCGGTCACCACCTTAACAAAGTTATGAAAGCATCATTAATCATGGGACAACCTGGCATATGTGTCTCCTGAAGTAATGCAAAATGAAGAACAGCATCATTATGAAGCTTCCTTGCAACAATGTTTAAATTGAATCTAAGTAAGCCTCAAGACTCCTGGTTCCCAAACTGTATGCTGAGGCACCCTGGCGGAATTGCAACAAATTCATAGCAGTGTTGTGCTGGTAAATGATTAACAACCAGTTCTCTGGGAAAAAAGTGGTCACTGAACACTGTGACATCAACATCTGGTTGAAGAGAGATGCGCTGTGCCTTCTACTTTTTTAGAAAGCCAGTGCTGGCTGCCTTCTGGTTACAGGATATTTAAAGTTTTCAAGAGAAACAGTGGTACTTGATACCTATTAGACAACACCTGACTTACTAACCCTGAGGTAGTTCACAGTTTCAGCATTAGATTTGCGCTACGGTTTTTGGACAGTAGGTCTGTGTGAAGCTGGGTTTTTGATAGTTCTGTCATTAAAAGCAAACACTGCCCTGAAAATCTTTGTGGAACAGGATACAAAGGTGGTGGTGACCAGAGTGATTCTGAAGTTTGAGAGGTTGTATACTGCCATCCCATTAGTAAGTAATTAGTGTTGTTTGAGAATGAAATAAAATATTTCCCTTTCAATTTATGTGCATTACTTTTTCAACTGGTGTTAAGTTGTTAGGACATAAATACTTTTTAGGTTGTATGTGTATAACTACTTAATAAATGGTAATTTTAGTTAGGTATTTCTTTTGAGCCTATGCACCCTGTGAAAGAATTACTGAGATACTAAAGGCCCTGTGAAGTGAGAATGTTTGGGAACTTCTGCTCCAGACCTAATTTCCATCTTACAGACGATAGGATAGAGGAACAAGTTAAAAGACACCATGGAGAAACAATGAGACAAATCCAGATTATGCGGCATTTACAAAATAAGCAGCCAGGTCTCTTCAAAAAGTCAATATCATGGAGGAGATAAACAAGGTTGGAGTAGTTGCTCTAGATTAAAAGAGATTAAAGAGATCTAACAACCAAATGCAATGCACGAAACTTGCTTGGGTCCTGATTTGAAAAAAATTTTTATAAGCCCTAAAAGACAGCCTCTGGGCAGCTGGGAAAATGTGAATTTGGTCTTGATCTTAGAAACATTAAGGAATTAATGTTAATTTTCTTATGCGTGATCATATGATATTATGATTATGTAGGAGTATGTTCTTATTTTTTAGGAGGTTCATGCTGAAGTATTTAGGTCTGCAATTTACTTTCAGGTAATTCAGCATTTGAAACATGTGAATAATTATTGAGTCTAAATGGTGGGTAGACAGATGTTCAGTGTTTTTTCAATTTTTCTGTATGTTTGTCATTTTTTGTAAAAAAAAAATTTGGTGGGAATTCGGCTGAGAGAAGTCACTTAGGGCAGGCTGCCGGTTGCAATTAACCCCTCCCCTTCCTGCATAAACAATTACTCCCTCTTTGCGTCAGCACTTAAGATTGCCTTAGCACCTCTCATCTTAAATAATAATTCTTCAAATCCCCTCCTTTGACACCACAGTTCCCTGCAGTGCACCCTATTCTTTGTCCTTTTCAGCAAAACTTCTAAAACAGTTGGAAAGACTATCTTCACTTCCTCATGTCCTATTCTCTCTTCAGACACCAGCTGGGATTCTGCTTCCAGCTCCACTAAACTGCCCTTGTCTAGGTCAGCAAGACCTCCATGCTGCAAAGCAAGGGGCCGCTTCTCCATCCCTACCCTACTTATCCACTTAGCAGCACTTGATACAGTACTTCCTTGAAACCATGTCTTGTCTTGGCTTTAGTGACTCCAAAACCTCCTCGATTTCCTCCTCCTTCACCAGACTCCTTTGTTGGCTCCTCTACCTTCACTTGGCTTCTCAATATGGGAGGAGAGTCCCTGGGGCCAAGCCCTCTCTGGTGCTCTGCTCTCTCAGCTTTAAACCCTAGTCAGCTGAAGAATGTGGGTCTCTAGACCTAACCTCTGCACTGAGCTCTCCCTCCCTGCATGCACCCAAGGGGCTACTTGACATCTCCACTTCTCAAATGCAACATGTCCAAAACAGAGCTCTAGACTTCCACACCCCCCCACGCACACACCTGTTTCGCTTCCAGTCTTCTTTAACTCAGCAAATTGTACCACCTTCCATTTAGTTGAGGAAAGAATGTAGAAGTCGTTCTCGATGGTGCTCTCTCCTCAACCTCATCCCTCACACCATCCAGTCTTGTGGCTCTACTTCTAAAATATATTGCAAACAGTCCCTTCTTTCCATCTCTTCTGCCACCACAATAGCAACAGTCACCATCCTCTCTCCCATGGCTAGCTGAAGGCCTCCTCATTGGCCTTACTGCCACTCCTGCCTCCCTACAATCCATTCTCCACACAGTAGCCAGAGTGATCTTGTTAAAATGTAAATCAGATCATATTATCCCTCAATTTAAGACATTCTGAGGACTTCCCACCCTACTTTGAATTAAATCTGCACTCCTGAATGTGGCCTCTAGGGCCGTGTATGGTCTGGGCCTGATAGCACTCCACTTCATCTCCTACCACTCTGCTCTTCGCTCACTACACTCCAGCTTCTTCCACTACAGTGGGCTCATTTCTACCTCAGAGCCTTTGCACTTACTCTCTGCCTGCAGTACTCTTCTCCCAGATCTTCACATGGCTGGCTCCTTCTGATTTTCAGGTCTCAGTTCAAATATCACCTCCTCAAAGAGACCTTCCTTGTCCAACTGATTTAAAGGAAACGTCCTACCTACTCCTAGCCACTCTTTATAACATGACTCTGTTCTGTTTTCTTTATGGCATTTATTCACAAGTGAAATTTTCTTATTTGTTTGTTTACCTACTATTCACTGACTGTTTTTCCTCTCTAGATGGCAAACTCCTTGAGAACAGACACCTGGTCTATTCTCAGTGATTACTAAATCCCCAGTGTACAGAAAGTGTCAGAAAAATTGAGTATTTTCATTAAATTTGTTGAATACAATAATCCATCCAATCTTCTATGTACTCAAATGTTCTTCTTGAAACAAAACCATCCCTCAGCATCACAAAACACTACCTGTGTTTGCTGCTCCTATGGTGCATCAGACAGACACCCACATTATCTCTAACCCCTCCCAACAACCCCATGAGGAAGGTGCTCTTATTCTCCCTATTTTACAGAAAAGACTCGAGTTGGAAGAGGCAAGTACTCATACAAGACCACACAGGGAGGTTTAGGTTGGATTCCAAACCTGCTCTACTTGACTCCAAAGCACAGGCTCTTCCTACTCTGCCACACTGTTTGGGATATAGTTGAATCACAATTTATTCTCATTATACTACATTGGGAACTCCTGCTTGGGGCCATGATGAAGTAACTGTACCAGACTTGCCCTCCTGTGATAAACAACTATTAAAGTAGACAAAATGCATGAAGCCGCTGTTTTCAAGCACTGAAAAAATAAGAAAGAAGAGGACTGTGATCCTAAAACCTGTGTTATCACCCAGTAATTTCACTCTTGGGCATTTACTCAAGAGAAAAGAAAACAAGTCTCCACACAGTCCACACAAAGACTTAGGGAAGACTAGAGCGTCTTGACTAATAGTAACATAAAACTGGGAACAACCCCAACTTTCATCAAACCCCACTGTAGTGTATTCATAAAATGGAATACTATTTAGCAACAAAAAGGAAAAAAAAACTAGTGATACCTTCAACAACATGGATAAGTCTCATGGACATTTTGTTGAGCAAGAAAAAAAAACACAAAAGAATACATACTGTATGATTTTATTTGTGTAAAGTTCAAGAAAAGGCAGAATTAATCTTAGAAATAGAAATCAGAATAGTGATTGCCTATGGGGTTGGGGATTAATTGGAAGGGAGCACAAGAGAACTTTTTGGGTTGATGGAAATATTCTGTTATCTTGAATGAGGTACTAGTTACATGTGTCTATGTATTTGTCAAAACTCACTGAATTGTAACCTTAACGTCTCTGCATTTCACTGTATATAAATTGTTCCTAAAAATATTCATTGGCCTCTGTTTCATATAATTTACACAAGTAAATTCTAGAATTTATTATTATTATTATTATTATTCTAAATTTACACCTAAATCTAAGAGGCAAAACAATACAGCTTTTAAAAGAAAGCATAGGGGAGCATCTTCATGTACATGCGCAGAAAAGATGTCTTAAACAAGACCAAAGTTAACCATGGAGGGAAAAAATGGTAAGTTGGACTGTATTAAGAACTACCGTTCATCAAAAGAAAGTGAAAAGGCAAGCTACAGACAAGGGTGGATTCTTATCCAGAATATGTAAAGAATTCCTTCTAATCAAAACGGAAAAGTCAGACAAACCAACAGAAAAAAATGGGCAAACTCTTACCCTGCTGGTGCGAGCATGAATTAGTATAAAAGTTTACTCTGGAAAGCAGTTTGGCAGAATCCTCAAAAGCCGAGCATCCACATACCCTATGACCCATAGGTATCTGTCCACCAGAAATGCATACGTGTGTTCACGCAAAGATATGTACAATGACTTTCACAGTAGCACTGCTCATAATAGCCAAAATCTGAAAACAATCCAAATGTGCACTGACAACAGAATGGATAAGTAAATTGTGGTATAGTCACAAAATGGGGACCGTCCCCATGGCAATGAGAATGAATGATCTACCATCACATGCAACCACATGGATGGATCTCGCAATTAGATGGACCAAAGAAAGAAGCTAATCCCAAAAGAGGAAAAACTAATCCATGGGATTTGAGGTTAGGATAGTGAGTACCCCTGGATCGAGCATGGTGCCTGGAAGGGAACACAAAGGGGCTTCTGGGAGGCTGGATATTCTTTTTCTTGATCTGGCTGCTGCTTAGTTGGGCGTATTCCCTTTATCGAAATTTAGTGACCCAGACACTTACAATTTGTGTATTTTTCCCTGTGTATATTATATATTTTTAAGAACTTTTATTTTTTAGAGTAAAGTAATTCATGATGGTATTACTTTTCTATAGCTGCTGTAACAAATTACCACACATTTAGTGGCTTAAACAACACAGATTTATTATCTTATAATGTTGGAAGCCAGAAGCCAAAATCAGTCTCACTGGCTAAAAAGGCGTATTCCGCAGGAGAATCCAGCAAGGAATCTGTTCCCTAGCCTGAGGAGCCTGCACTCCTTGGCTCACAGCTGCATCACTCCTACCTCTGCTACCACTGTCACATCTGCCTTCCTGGACTGTGATCCTCCTGTCTCCCTCTGGTGATGACATTGGGCCCGCAGAAATAATCCAGGATAACCTCCCCATTTCAAGATCCTTAACCTGGTCACATCTGCAAAGTCCTTTTTGCCATGTAAATCAACATATTCAAAGGTTCCAGGGATGAGGATGTGGGCATCTTTATTCTGTCTGCCATAATGGTTGTGAGAGAACAGGTGTCAAAGAGAGAAAAGTAGAAAAAAAAATGTCTATACTCTCCCTTTCCAAATACAATCGCTCTCTAACATTTTGGTACATTTCCACTTAGTCTCTAAAAGCATAGTTATATTCATACTTCATATAAAATGTGTGCATTCTGCTTTTGTTCATTGAACATTACCTCACTGACATTTCCATGCTAATATATATTTTTCAAAATGTCGTTTAAAATGGCTGTGTAACATTCTGTTGAGTGGATGCCGCAGAGTTAACTTAACCATTCCCTTCTAGTTGGATACTCTGGCGATCTAATTTTAAAAACTATTATAAATAACATCATGATGAACCTCTTTGTTTGTAAGTCTGTTTGACTTGCAGGTGGATTCTCAGGCCTTAAGAGCATGACCATTTTTCCTGCACTTGACACCTACTGCCAAATTGCTTTCCAGAAGGGTGGCAGCAATTTCCATTCCGACACCGCATATGGGCATGGATGTGTTTCGCTGCGCTCTCACCAGTGTTCAGTGGAACCTTAAAATATTTGTTGCTCATTTGATGGGCAGAAAACAGAATCACTGAGTTGTTTTAGTGCTATGCCCTTGGGCTTTATCAAAAGGAACAAAACGAAACAGTTTACTGCAAAGTTTTGTTAATGACCCAGTACTTCAACTCACAGGAACTTATATTAAAGAAATAACCAGAGAGATAGACAAAAAAACCCTCATAGATGTGTGTTATTTGATAGCCAAATTTGAAAACAACTTACATATTAAAAATGGAGCATGTGTGACCTTGGGGAAGTCACTGTACCTGTGTCCTGTAGTTTGTATTTCTAATCACCCTTGTCCTATTTATTAATTGTTCATTCATTCATCTCATATATGACTGAACTCTGTGCTGGGAGCTGAGGATATAGTGATGAACAAAACAGTGGGAAACAAAAATGCCGCACTCAGGAAGCTGATAGTGTTTTCTAGTAGACTGACCTACCTTACTGGAGGGTCTCTTTGCCTCTGTTTTCCCATCTTTAAAAAGGGGGTGAGTTGGGGAAGTCTGGGTGGCTCAGTTGGTTACGCATCTGTCTTCAGCTCAGGTCATGATCCTGGGGTCCTGGGATCGAGTCCCGCGTTGGGCTCCTTGCTCAGCAAGGAACCTGCTTCTCCCTCTGCCTGCTGCTCCCCCTGCTTGTGCTCGCTCTCTCTGACAAATAAATAAAAAAAGGGGGGGTGAGTTGGAAGGAGTTGGAATAGATACTGTCTGTGCCCTTCCAAATCCGATTTCTAGGTTTTTAGTTAATCTACTTCTTACTCCCCTTGTTAGACTGAAATCTCCTTAAGGGAGGATAGTGGGGATCTGCTCCCTTGTCAGCCAAGGAGGGGCCTCAAGTAACGGCACTGTCACTTTCCTCCGGGAGCTCTCTTGTCCCACTGTGCCTCTATGTGACTTCAGTGCAGCTAACCCACCCTAGGTGTTAGGAGAAGGTGCCCCACCCGGGTCTGGCATCTCCCAACCAATGAGAACCCATTTCAGGACCTCTTCTGGGGTTACCAGGGAAAAGGTTCTGGTTTGATCCTGGGGTTGGTTAGCTGGTAGAAATGAAACTTGGAGCTGCCAGTGACCGTTTGCTAGACTCAGAGCTACTGCACACGTTTGGGCAATCTGTACAATTCAGCCAGTGCTTCTCTTGCCAAACCTCATGTCCTGGATATAAGACTGTGCCAGACAAATGGAAGGGATGCCTTTTTGAAATTTATCCACCCAGAGTTAGTGGCTTTGTGTAACTTGTCCAGTCTAGGGGCCTTCTTTTTTGTTGTTTTGTAATTTTCCCTTAAGGCACCTGGTGACCCTGCCATGATACAGAAGAGACTGCCTGAGAATAAAGCAACACAGGGGAAAGCAAAGGAGAGAAACAGAGAGATATGTTTCAGCAAGCAATGTTTGGGTGCCTGATCCAGCCATTCCTGATGCCAACATTAGTCTTGAACTTTACAGTTACATGAACCAAGAAATGTACACTCTTTCCTGCACTCTTTCTCTTTTCTTTTTCTCTTTCTTTCTTTCTTTCTTTCTTTCTCTTTCTTTCTTTCTCTTTCTTTCTTTTTTCCTTTCTTTCTTTCTTTCTTTCTTTCTTTCTTTCTTTCT
>NW_024424341.1:49276982-49293998 GCF_017311325.1 Ursus maritimus | reverse complement strand
CTTTCTTTCTTTCTTTCTTTCTTTCTTTCTTTCTTTCTCTTTCTTCCTCTCTCTCTCTCTCTCTCTCTCTTGCTTGCTTAAACCAGTTTTTGCTGGGGTTCCGTTACTTGTAAGTTTAACAGAACTGACCAATACTGTGAGGGACTGCTTGCTAACTCTGTCTTCTCATACTGCTCAGCACTCTCTCATTCCCCCTCTATGGGCTGTCAGTTTATTTAACTCCAAAATGAAAGAGTTGAATCAGCAGTGCTTCCTATTCCAATGCTGGTTGAAGTAGGGAAGTTTGAGTTTTCGGCCCCATTCTACATCTGGGATAATGGCAGTTGGGAGCAATTAAGTGATTTGTTCAAATTCACATAAAACAAGTACACGGAGCTGCTGGGATTTGGACCTTAAGCTGTCTGGCTCCAAGTCCTATGCTCCACTGACAGGTGGGGAAGCTGTGATCTATACAGAGAAAGCGACTTTAAAATCACAGGGAATGGAAAGAGGGGCAATTAGTGGCAGGCTCTTCGGATTTCCACCTGGTGCTTTTTCCTCTGCATTGTGCTACCTCTTGGCTGACAGTAGCCATAAAAGCATTTTGGAAAAAAAGTCAATATATATTTCGCCATAGGACTGGCAAAACTAAATTGACTGGTGTATTATGTGTTGATGAGCCTGGAAAAACGGGCTCTCTGTCCCATGGCTTGCAGAAACAAAAATTGGTATGCCTACACTGCATCCACCGCCTTCCCGTGGCTTTGTGTGTACAAGGTACTTCCCTGTCTTTTAACTCAGTGCATAGTCACATGACTTGCTTTGGCCAATGGCATGTGGGTAAAAACAACACTGTGTCAATTCTGAGTCTAGGACTTGAGTGGCCTAGCATGTGGCCATTAGTCCTCTGAATCTCTGCTCTGGCCACCAGAAGCTTTCCATAGTAGCTGATGCTCCCTCTGCCTGAGCCCCAGGATGAAACACCTGGAGCAGAGTTGAGCCAGCCAGACCTGTAGCCTATGGCAGAGTGGTCCTAGACCAGCCAAGCTAGATGAGCCAGCACATAAGCAATACAATGATTACTATTTGAAGTTGCTGAGTTTTTGGTATTCATTATATAGCAATAGTTTAAAGTTACAGGAAGTGTTTATTAAAATTAAAATGAACACACACACACATGACCTGATGATTCCACCTGTCCTTATTGACCCCAAGGAAACACACATTGACCCAAGGGAACCTGTATGAAGATGTTCACAGCAACATTGTTTTTAAGAGCAAAGAAACAAAAAATATCCCAAATGTCCAGCAACAGGAGAATAGATAAATAAACATGAGTTTTCTGGAATACCACTGCAGTTCTTAAAAGAAATGGTACAGAGCTATTTAAGTAAATCTGGATAGATTTCCAAGACATATTGTTGAGTTAAAAAAGCAAGCTGCAGAACAATATGTACAGTATGATCCCATTTATGTTAAAACACACTCACATGCTTGCTCAAAACAATACTACTCATTTACTATACAATACTATGCATACACTATATTACTAGATATATATACGCACTTTAAGACAAAGATCTGGAAGCATCCACCATAACGATGATAATAGTGGTTACTTCCAGAGAAGACACCTAGTTTGGAGAGAGGTGATCAAAGGGACTTAAGCTTTATCTGTAACACTATTTTCAAAAAGCAAAGACAATCTACCCATACATTAATTGTACAATTGAAAAATAATTTTTTACAAGGGAAGAAATATATTTGAGTATATGTACATGCATACTACAAATATAAACCTAAGATTTTATTTTAAATGTCCTTTAGAGGCACACAAACTTAAATTCAGGTCCTGTCTCTGCCACCAGTTTACATAAGTAACTCCACCACTCTGAACTTCTATTTTCCCACAGATAAAATTGGGATACTAATTTATATTTAATAGGGTTGTCACAAGAAATAAATAATAATATATGTAAAGTTCTAAGAATAGTGTCTGACAGGTAGTACATGTTCCATTAGATGTTCATTCCCTTCCATTTTCCAGCCCCTCCTAATTCTGACCCTGCTTCTAACCCAGGAGTCAGACTGTGGTGATAGCTTTGTGGGTACCTCCTCAGAATTTATCTCCTCTGTGTTAGGTAGGATGATGGCTCCCCAAAAATGTCCTAATCCCCAGAATCTGTGACTATGTCAGGCTTGATGTAAAGGGGAATTAAGGTTGCTCATTGCTGACTTTAAGATAAGGAGGGTAGCCTAGATTACCTACGTGGGCCGAATATAATCACAAGGTCATATTTCCACCAGGAGGGGAGAGCCTACATGAAGACGAAGCCAATTAGAGGAAATCAGAGGGCTCAGAAATTCAAAGAGATACATTCCTGGTGACATCCTGTGAGGGTCTGGATCCATGCATGAAGTTTTAGGCTAGCCATGACTTTTCATTTACTGTTGACCCTTGAACAGAGAGGGAGTTAGAGGTGCTGACACCATCCCCCACACAGTTAAAATCTCAGTGTAATTTTTGACTCCCCAAAACCCTAACCAGTAATGGCCTACTGTGGACCAATATGTTACCAATAACATAAACAGTCGATGAACTCATATTTTATGTATTATACACTGTATTTTTATAATGAAGCTAGAGAAAGAAACTGCTATTAAGAAAATCATAAGAGAGGGGCGCCTGGGTGGCACAGCGGTTAAGCGTCTGCCTTCGGCTCAGGGCGTGATCCCGGCGTTATGGGATCGAGCCCCACATCAGGCTCCTCCTCTGGGAGCCTGCTTCTTCCTCTCCCACTCTCCCTGCTTGTGTTCCCTCTCTTGCTAGCTGTCTCTATCTCTGTCAAATAAATAAATAAAATCTTAAAAAAAAAAAAAGAAAATCATATGAGAAAATATATTTACAGTACTGTACTGTATTTATTTTTTAAAACTGCGTATAAGTGGACCCACAGTTCAAACCCGTTGTTCAAGAGTCAACTGCATATGAGGCAATAACCACTCCTCTTTTTTCAGCCAATTTGAGTTGGAGTTTTGTTCTTTGCAAGTGAAATAATCCTTCTGAGAATCTGATGAACTAGAATCTCATTCCCTAGAGAAAAATACATGCAAACCTTTGTATACAATTCCAGGGAAACTTTTGACCCCCTGAAGTCAGGCCCCAGGTTATGAAGTCCTGCTCTGTTCTAAACATATCACTGCCAGCAGGCATCAAAGAGAAAAGAAGAAGAGAGAAAGTCTTCAGGGAGTCCAGGATCCCTCCTTCTATTCCTGTAGAGGAGCTCTGATATGGGTCATAGACAAATAATTGGATCAAGGAATAAAAGATGGGAGCTCTCCGTGGAAGGTGCAAAAGGCTCTTTGGGATCATTTCACTGTTTCCTTGAGGAAATCTCTGCCTCTCTTTTGGGATCTACTGGAGGGAGGGTGTAAAATGGGGGGCAATTCAGCATCTCTTGGATCTCCTTCCTGGATTGTGTCTCTCTTCTATCTTCCCAAACTCGGGACAACTAAAGATCAGAGAGGTAAAGTGAATTGCCCAAGATACACAGCAAACATGTGAAGAAATTTTTGAATTCTGGCCTAGTTAGATCTTTTACATATAAAAAGCCTGCCAAGGCTTCCCTTTCTTTTTACAATAAAAAAGAAACATTTCCCTGTGGCCACAAGGCCCTATACAATTTGGCCCCTGCCTCCCTATTTTGAGCCCCCCTCCCTTTCATTCATTATGCTCCCTTCAGTTATTCTGGCTTTCTTTCTGTCTCTCAAACATGCCAAATGTGTCCCTACCTCTTCCTTCTGCCTGGAACCAATACTGGATAACCCAAAAGGCAGACCAAATACATGTTCAAGGATCAGCAAACTATGGGTTTTCCTTTTTTTTTTTAAATTAAATATTGCTATGAAGTCATTATGGGAAAAACCAGAACATGGATTCCCTTACGTTGATTTTATTATTTAGGATTTTTAAAAATGAATATTGGCCTATAATTTTCTTTTCTCATACTTTTCTTATCAGGTTTTGATATCAAAGTTAGGCCAGCCTCACAAAATGAGCTGGAGAGTGATCACTCTTCTAGTCTCTGGAAGAGTGCACATGATATTAGAATTATTTCTTCCTTAAATCTTTAGCAGAACTTGCTGGTGACAATGTCTGGACCCAGAATTTTCTTTGTGGTTAATTTTTTTTTAAGTTACTGATTTGATTTGTTTAAATGGTTTTAGAACTAATCAAATGCTATATTTCTTCTTAATTTTTGGTAGGTTTAGTTTTCTAGGGATTTGTCCATTTCATCTATATTTTGAAATGTATCAATATTAAGTTGTCCTTAATATCCAATTTTTACCTTGTTGATATCTATAGCAATGTCCTCTTTTTAATTCCTGATATTGACTATTTGTACTTTTTCTCTTTTTATCTATTTCTTTTAGTGCTTATCCTAGAAAGCAAAGCTCACAAACTAACTTAAAGAGCTTAAACTTAATCAGTAATATTGTAAAATAAATAATTAATCAGTATATTGTAAAAACTATATAGTGATAGATAGTAACTAGACTTATCGTGGGAATCATTTCATAATGTATAAAAATACTGAATATTATGTATAAGATATAATGTATAATGTATAAAGTGTATATTTATAATGTATAAAAATACTGAAAATAAAAATACTGAATCACTATGATATACACCCGAAACTGATATTGCATATCAATTGTATTTCAATAACAAAAATTAATCAACACCTTTACAAGGACTTTAGAATACTTTAACACCATATAACCCTTCCTAACATGTTTTTATTATGTGTATATATTCTTTCTTTAATGTACAAGATATTATTATTGTTGTTATTGTTTTACACAGCCAAAATCTGTTCAGATTTATTCACATATTTATCACTTTCTTTGCTTTTTATTTCTCCTTGCATCTCAGATATTCCATCTGGGATCATTTTTTTTTTTCCTGCCTAAATTAGATCCTTAGAATATTTTTTACTAAGGATCTGCTGCTAGTGGTAAACTCTCTCCACTTTTTAAAATCCCAAAATGTATTTTGATCTCATTCTTGAAATTTATTTTTCACTGGGTATAAAATTGGCAGTTATTTTCTATCAGCACATTGAGCCTATTCTGGTTTCCACTGTAATTTTTAAGAAGTCAGTTGTTACATATTGATCTTTTGAAGGGCGTCTGTTTTCTCTAACTGCTATTAAGATCCTTTGCCTTTGGTATTCTTCAAATATGTAATAATGTTTCTAGGTGTGGATTTTTTGATATTTATCTTGCTTGTTATTCATCGGGCTTCTTGAATCTTTCAGAGTGTCTCATCAATTTTGGAAAACTTGAAAAATCCACCATTATTTCTTCAAATATTCCTTTTGCCACATTCTCTTTTGGGGACTCAGAATAAATACATAGGTAAGACCTTCTCACTCATTCTCCATGTGTCAACTTCTCTTATATGTTTTCTGCCCTGTCTCTTCACGGTGCATTGTGAATAATTTTGTTAGACTTCAGTTCCAGTTCACTATTTCTCTACTCAGTTGTTACTTTTAATTTTAAACCTACTCAGTAAGTTTAAAGTTGCTACTAGCTTTGCCATTTTCCAAGCATCTAGCTAATGCTTTTTTAAGTTTCCTGGTCCCTGTAACAACAATGGCAATCTTAGATTTTTATGTGAACAAATCCTATTGTCTGATAATTCCAATATCACAAGTATTTAGTGGGTTTGTTTCTAGTGCCCCTTACCTCTGCTGGTTTTTGCTCCTGGCACTTTTTCTATTTGGTTATATCTGGCTTATGCTACTCACTTTCCTGGAAAACATGTTTACCAGAATGATTTGAGGTCTTTCATGAAGATTCTTTACACTGGAGAAAATGTTTTGTGTGCAATTGTCAAGAGTTTAGAAACACTACTAGTCTGAGGCTGAGTTAAATTCACAATCTAAGGTCATGACCGTAACTTCACAAACGGGGGCTAATTTACTTCTAGTTTCCCTACCCTCACTGAAGGTATAGTCATTGCTTTCACAGTTTACTGTTGACTCCCCACCTTGGGTGGGCCTGAGCTTTTTTATTCCCCTTATCTAGAAGCCATCCAAATAAAAGTTCAAATGTGCCAGGACTATAAAATTCCCTCAGGGGAGAAGTATTCTGATTACTTCTCTGGGTTCTTGATTTCCCTTCAGTTGTGGCCTGATAAATCTTGTGACACCTTCCGTCTTACGAGACTTAAAAATTTTTTTTATCCGACATATTTAGTTGTTGCAGTGGGAGGGTTGATCTGACTAACCTAGCCTGCTATTATCAGCAACTTCAATGATTCTGTTCTCTTAGCTTTGCTTAATTTTTCTTCTCAGCACTTAGCACTACTTGACATTAAACAAACAAACAAACAAATAAATGTGTCTACTAACTAGGTTGAAAGCTCCATGAATGCATATACTTTGTTTTGTCCACTGCTATATCCCCAGCATCCAAAACAGTGCTGGCATACAGTGAGTACTCAATATTTGTTGAATGAATGCATGAAAAAAGGGCGATTTTGCCACCTCTTTGTGCTGTGGCTACGGTGGACCAAAGCAAGATAACTGAGGGATCAGAAACTGTATCAGAAATCTAGAATCTGTTGGAGACCTTTCAGAACACAATTCCAAATCAAGGTCACAACTTACCAAAGTGGCATAAAGAAGAAAGCTCAAGGCTCCAATGGGTTTCAGTACTTCCCAGGATGAGGTATGAGGCTGGGTAGTCAGTCTCAGTTGGTATCCATCTGTTGGTGTTTCTCATTTCCTCTCTCTGGTATTTTGTTCACTTCTCCCTGATCTCCCTTAAACCTTTTGCCTGTCATCCTGACCTCTCACTGAGTCTCAAGTGACAGACCCCTCATGTTCTTTCTCTTTGCTCTTGTTTCTCTGTTCATTTCCATGACTTCGTCTATGTCTTTCTGTCCCTCTCTTTCTCTGTTGTGCCTTGGTCATGTTCTCCTGTCTCTATCCTCTTTTAGAAGATGTAATTCCACTTTTTTTCTGACTCTGCCTGCACCCCTCCTCCCTAGCTGTTTCTCCAGGATGTCTGCTAGGCCACCCTCTGTCTTGGTCACCAATCCCTGTCTCTAACCCATTCCCCTTTCTTGTCTCTATACTTTTTATGTTTCTACACTGTTTCTGACTCCACCACCTTCATCACTGTCCCTTCCGACACCATCCTTTCTGCCTCTGTGTTTCTTCACCTGTCACAGTGTCACTGAGTGTGCTTTGTCACTCACACTCTGGTACTGTCACCACTATGGCTCTCCGCTCTGAGTTTGTGCATAGTTGCTGTTCCCTCTGGATTTGTCTCTTCTGTTTCTGACTACTCAATCCTGTCTCCCCCCACTCTGCTTCTGTTCCCTTTATTTCTGTCATGGGCCCCTCTCCGTCTTTGAACCTTCTAGCTCTATTTCTGTCCCCTCTACTTCTGTTCCCTCTGTCACTCTGCCACTTTCCGTTTTCTCTGTCCCCTCCGTGTTTCGGCGTGCTCCTTATCTAATATTGCTTTCTGTATCTCTGACATTGTTATCTTGATCTCTGCCCCCTCTGCCCGCAGTTGTTGTCTTTGCCTCTGTCAATGTTGCCTCCAACTTTGTCTCTGGCACCTTCTCTATTTTTGTCACTTTTCTTTATATTACTTCTGTTATCTCCGTCTTTTCTTTCTCTGTCACTGTCCTATCTTTGTCGCCTCTGAGTGTGTCTTCCCTGTCTCTATGATTGTCACCTTCTCTATATCTGCCACTGTCCCCCTTATCTCTTTCCTCTCCATCACTGTCCCCTTGGTCTTTGTCCCTTCTGTCACTGTCCTCCCGCTCTCCCTGACACTGTTCTCTGTCTCTATTACTGTCCTCTTGGTCTCGCTCTCTTCTTTCTCAGGCTCCCCGGTCTCTGGCCAGACCCCCCCCCCCGGGGGGACCTTGTCTCGGGTCCCCTCAGCCTCTGGTCGCTCTGTCTCCGTCTCCATGTCCTCTACAACTTTCACCACTGTCTGGTTCACTGTCTTCTCTGTCTCTGCGACCTTCCCCTTCACCCCCACCGTCCCTGTCCCCTTCGGCATGGCTGACTGCACTTGTGACGCGGTCCCCTCTGTCGTGTTCTCTAAGTCTGTCCTTCTGCGCTGCTGTCCTCGGGCCTCCATGCGGAGCCGCGGGCTCTTCTTCAGTCTCTGGCCGCGGTCAGGTCTGTCTGGCCTCTGGGCCCTTCCCCTCGCCCCCTCACTATCTTGCTCTGCCACTGCCGGCTTCTCCTTCACTTTCTAAAGTCTGTGAATCGTCTTCTGCTCGCGCGGGTTTGCGTGTGTGGCAGGTCTCTGTCCCTGTGGGGCTGCGTCTCTTCCAGTCAGTCTCTGGATGTCTAGCTCTTCGGGGCTCTGTTCCTCAACAGGAGTTTTCCGGGGCCACATCCTCTCGCAGGCCTTTCCTGGAGCAGAGGAGCCCACCTCGGTCCCTCTGTCTAGCCGTCAGCCTGGCCGTCAGCCTCGCGCCTCCCGCCCCGCCGCCTGCCCTTTCCCGCCCTTTATCACTTCGCGCGCTGGGGGAAGAAAAAACAAGCAGCAGCACGAGCGCATGCGCACCAACCGACGCACTGGCGAAAGTGCGCGCGACCTGCCTGCGGGCTCGCGGGAGCTCACGCGAACTCGCGCCGGCGCTCACGCGCTCCGGGGGCCGGCTCGGCAACCGGTGACCTCACGGCGGTTCTGCCCCGCTTTGTTGGCTGTGTTCAACCAGCACGCGCTCGCCGGAGTAAGCGGCCAAGTGTCACCCGGCGCCAGGTGGCGCTCAGCGCCTGAGCCCACCGACCCTGCAAACCCTACGGAGACGCGTGTCGTCATGGCAACTCTGCCCGATCTAATTGGACACCTGCGCTATGTCGTTGGAGCCGCCAATCTGATTGGATGCCTGTATCTCATTGGATGCCAGGGAATTTTTATCTTCCTTTCCCCTCAGCATTTCTCTTTCCTGGCCGGGCTTTCTTCCACAAGCAACGTGGAGTGGGAAAGTGACATGAGTCACCAGGGGGTGTGAAGTGTGTAGCGCCAGGCCCGCATCCCTGCTGGAGTCCGCGAACCAAATTGGCGGTCTCAGACACAGCCTCCCTTTCCCCGCCAGAGGGCTCCACGGAGCGCTGGCTTTTTGGAGGCCTTGGTGACTGGTGACGTCACCGAGGAGCTACTCTTGATTGGCTATATCTCTTTTCACTGGCAAAGTCGAAAAGGCAGGCCGAGAGAACGCAATCAGAGGAGAAAAGAAACGGTGTGCCCACGAATAATGAATGACCTTGGTCTCAAATACTTAAATATGCAAAGGAAATTCACATTTTTTTATGTCTTCTAATCTCCATAAGCAACCCAGACATGCAAACTATTGTTAGAGTGGACACCTACTGCAGCCAAGGAAGGGTATATGGACACCTGTTGTTTTTGCCCGACGGGCATGTGTTATCCATGATTTAAAAAATTAGTTGACTTTTGGGGCATCTGGATGGCTCAGTCATTTAAGCGTCTGCCTTCAGCTCGGGTCATGATTCTGGGGTCCTGGGATGGAGCCCCGCGTTGGGCTCCATGCTCAGCAAGGAGTCTGCTTCTCCCTCTCTGCAGGGAGCTCCTGCAGCTCCACCTGCTTGTGCTCTCTCTCTCTGTCAAATAAATAAATAAAATCTTTTAAAAACTTAATTAGCTTTTTTTTTTAAGCAGTTTTAGGTTTACAGAAAAAATTGAACAAAAAGTACAGAGTTCCCATTTACCATTAGGGGGACCATATACCATACAGGAACCCTGTACCCTAATTCCCTACACCCTCATAGACTTACCCCTAATTCCCCCTATTATTAACATCTTGCATTAGTGTGGCACATTTGTTACAATTGAAGGACTGTACTGTATGATTCCACTTATATGAAGTATCTAGAGTAATCAGATTTATAGAGAAAGTAGAAAGGTTGGTGCCAGGTGCTGGGAGGAGGGAGTAACAGGAAGTTATTGTTTAATGGGTATAAAGCTTCCATTCTGCAAGATAGAAAGAGTTCTGGAGATTGGTTGCACAACAATGTTAATGTCCTTAACACTACTGAACTGTCCACTTATAAAGGGTTATGATAAACTTTATGATATGTGTATCTTATCACACTTAAGTTGTTTTTAATGCATCAACTTTAAGTGTAATGTTCAATGAGTTTTGACAAACGTATATGGTGTGTGACCATGTCCACAGTCAAGACACAGAACAAAATGTTCCTTTGTGTCTAAGTGATCCCAAAATGTTCCTTTGTGTCTAAGTGAAATCAATCCCCCATCCCCACTCCCTCAGCCCCAGGCAACCCCGATCAATTTCTGTCCCTATAGATTAGTGTTCCATTGTCTACAGTTTCACAGAAATGGAATCATACCGTTTGTACTCTTTTGTATCTGGCTTTTTTCACAAGACATACTGTTTTTGAGATTTATCTGCTACACATATCAGTACGTAGTTCTTTCTATTGCTGCGTAGTCGTCCATCTTGTGGACATACAATTCGTTTATCCATTCCCGTAGATGGACATTTCAGTTGTTTCCAGTTTTCCGAATTGGGGCTATTGTGAATAAGGTTGCTGCGAATATTTGCGGAGACATATGCTTTTATTTCTCATGGGTAAATACTCAGGAGTGGGATTTCTGAGTCACATGGTAAGTTTGTGTTGACTTTACAAGAAACTGATAAATCGTTCTTCAAGGTGGTTGTAATGGATGGAAGGGTGACCCCCAAATGACAATGTCCATGTCCTAATCCTCCAGAACCTGTGAACGTGACCTTATTTAGAAAAAGGATTTTGCAGATCAGATTAAGTCAAGGATCTCCAGATGAGATCATCCTGAATTAAGAGTGATTCCCTAAGCCCAATGATTGGTGTCCTTTTAAGAGAAAGGCAGGAAAAAAAAAAAAAAAGACACAGGAACAATTAAAACCAAGTTATGCCTGTTCAAAGGGAAGTGGTGAAAAAAATGGTCCTGTTTACATTTTCCTGCACTGAAACATCTTGCTGCCTTCTGGAGCCGCTGACACTTAAATATATTAAGTCAGTCACTATTGAAATGATTAGGAAGATTCCTAATGCACAAATATATTCTAATACATGATAATTATTAGCAATTATAATCATCATTATTATCAATATGAATAGCTACCATTTGAGTCACGTTACTATACACCAGGTATGTGCTGCTTCGTGTGCATTCTTTCGTTTAATCTGTGCAATATTCTTGTGAAGAGTAGGCATTACCATCGTCACCTCACAGTTAAAGAAGTGGAGGCACTGAGAGGTGATACACCCTGCCCAAAGTCACAGAACTAATAGGTGTGGAGGAGGAATCTGAAACGAGGCCGTCTGACTTTGGAGCTAGCTTGGGTACCAGATGAACTCTTGCAGAAGGTAGTGGCATCATCACAGATTGCAAGAAAAGTACGCTAACAGCACACCCAAGAAACCAGTAAAGTGTGACATTAATTTAAAGCAGAAGTTTCTTTGGCATGATGGACTGTGTCCTTATGGGAATTTCCAGGATATTTATTAGGTCAAAATTAACTTGCAATTCTTGTGGAAGCTAATAGGCTGTCCTATTTATCTTTGGAAGAACTTTGCAAATGGGATTGAATTTTTATAACGTTGACATTTATTCAGGTTTGAAAAGTGCTCCTCACTCATTGAGAAAGGAGAGTAAATGTACCCCTAGTTGGAGCTCAATGCAAGAAAAAATCAAAGCTGTATGTGCTCTGAAAAAAGAGAAAGAGAAAGGCAAAGGGAGATTGGAAACCCAGAGACACACAGGGCACAAGGTGGAGATGGGGGCAGAGACTGGAGGGATGTGTCTTCAAACTCAGGAGTGCCAAGGACTGCGAGCAGCTTCCAGGAGCTCAGAGAGAGGCACGGGACGAGATCCCAGAGCCCCAGGAGGAACCAACTCTGCTCACACCTTGATTTCAGACTTCTGGTCTCCAGAACTTCGAAAGAATCATTTCTGGCCAGTTTGTGGTAATTCATGATGACAGCCCTAGCAAACTAATAGAGTGGTTGTATCACTTTTGAGAGTGGTACTTTTTGAGATGGTGTATATGAGCACGTGGGTGTGAATTAATGCCAAGTAGCCAAGGGTGGAATGGACTATACTCTGCCCACTGCCATGTGATTCTATTGGGGTTGATCGAGGGATCCCTATGTTCTCTACTAAAGAACCTTATGACTGCAGGAGATGAATTCACAGCTGGGCAGGAAGGGATGAGGTCCCGAGGGGGTCTGAGCCAATCCCAGCGAGATGGGCAGGGGTGGAAGACTCCGTCCTGCAAGGAGGTGCCAAGAGCAAGCTTGCCAACCGGATACATGATTGGCCTGAAGTGGTCATCCATGGCCTTGACAGGACCAATCAGAATCCTTTCCCTGAATGATATGGAGGCAGAGAGAGAGAGGGAGCCCCGAATTTTGTTTCCTCTGAAATTATCTGCCCTCAAGACGGTTACAGTAGGTCCTATTAATTTCCTACCCAACGATCATTCCCCTCTCTGTGCTGCCTCGCTGGCAAAACCCACCCAGATGGTCACTTTCCCAGAATGTTCTGCAGCTCAGGGTGACCACTAAACCCAGTTCTGGTAAACGAGAAATAAGGAGAACACTTCTGGGGAGAAAGACATAAGGAGCGGCCCCTGTCTACACTTCCTGCTCTAGATGCCACCGTGTGAGAACAGAATGCCTGGTGTTGCTGCAGTTTGTACTCACGAGGGGAAGGCAAAACGAATCTCAGCAATGCCAACCCAGGGCCTGACGTTGTTGAGCAGCTGAACTAACACTGGGACTCTGTGTCTTCAAAAGATTTCTTATGTGAGCAAAAGAAATCTCTATCATTTCAGCTCTTTCTGTTGGAATTCTGTTTTACGCAGCTGAAACCATAACAACAGATACAGCAGTATAAGCTTGGAGCTCCAAATTGTCATCTTATTTCTATTACAAAGACTTGCCTGAGACTGAAGTCCTAGGGAGCTAGGCCAGAGTCACTTGAACACCTCGATCCAGCCATGCCTGAAGTCCTCCTGTCTGTTCAGACTCACCACGTACAAAGGTCTTTCAGTTCTGTTTGTGGCTTACAGGAGTTTGCGGTGCATTTTGCGTCCTATGATCATAGCGGTCCTGGCAAATGTAACATTTACAAACTAAGGCTCTGAGAGATCAATTTAGTTGCCAGAGGTCACCCAGCCAGTGAATGAAACATTTGTCTGAACCCAGAGCCAGGATGTGCCAACCCAGCTTCCCAGTCCCAGAGAGAACAGGAGCCCCGGGTGGAGTGAGACCCACGGTGTGTGTTTATTCTGGTGTTGGTAGCAGCAGCAGTGGGGGAATCGGCCAGACGCAGGGTGTGTTGAACAGAAAGGGTAGACACAGGTGTGTGTGTGTGTGTGTGTGTGTGTGTGTGTGTGTGTGTGTGCCTGGGGGAATACGGAGGATTAGTCTGTTGACAATCACGGAGAGAACGAGGGTCAGGACATCATCTTGGACAAACAGCAAAGAGACAGACAGAAAGACAAGGGGTTTGGGGGGCTGGGGTCCCCCAGACATGCATGGCCCTTTGCCTGGAAGGGGAGCCCTGGGGAAGGAAAGACAGACACAGTGGAGACTGAATGCCCCCCACCCTGAAACAAGGAGCCGGGCCCGCTTGCCTCCCACCCTCACGCCTAGCGGGGTAGAAGGACGGGCAGGCCCAAGGCTGCCCCGCACCACGCAGCTCGGACGTTATGGCTTCAAGGAGATGAATTCACAGTCCGGGCAGGAAGGGATGGGGTCCTGAGGGGGCCTGGTCCGATCCTGGGCCTAGGCCAGACCTGCAAGACGGGGCAGGGAGGAGATGTCAGTGATAGCAGAGAGTGGGCCTGTCACCTGCTATAGCTTCATCGACACCCAAGGGGCTTGGTCCCTTCCTGTGTCACTCCACCGTCTGACCCAGGAATCCAGGCCCCCAGCCCCTCCTCCCTCGGACCCAAGAGTCCAGGACCCCAACCTCCTTCCTCCCTTGGTCTGGGTTCCTTACCCCTCACTCTGAGTGCTCTTTCTCTGACAATCCTTTGCTGCCTTTCGTGAAGCTGGACAAAGTCTTTTCCTGAATAAGGAAATCACAAGGTTCAGGTATGGGGGAACAGAGGCAAGACAACCGCTAATAATCAACATAATAGACATCAAACCTGTTTCCATCATTTACAATCGTCTTTTTCCCGCAGCTCTGAAGTGATGGGCCAAGTGGTATTACAGTCCTATTCTATAGGCGGGGAAACTGAGGCACAAAGAAAAAGTCACTGGAAATGTGAGGTGAGATGAGGCTGCAGGGGTGACGGGGCAGACCCTCAGAGGGGCCTCAGAGAAGCTGAGACTCTGTTTTGGAGGCTCTCGGGAGCCGGGGAGGGTGGTGAGCAGAGAAGGGGCAGGGGCAGTGCTGGGGGTAGAAAGACCCTCTGGGGCCATGCACTATGGCACTACTGGCTGCAAGCCAGGGTCAGGACCCCACTCAGGCAGGGTTCCACTCCTTTCTGTGCTCCCAGCATTGCCCAGCACGAGCATAGCACACGGGAGCTCTGGAGAAGTTTGTGGAATGAGTGAGTAAATTAGGAGAAGAGTGAGTGGTGGAAGGAGGGAGTAGCTGCCATCTGTCTCTCTAAATAGAGCCACAGTCTTCTCAAAACTCACACTTGAGCTCTGTGCTCTGCCGCTTAAAATCCCTCCTCACCCGTGGAAGCAAAGTCCAAAGCAAGACCGAGCTACAGTCGGGCCCGGGAGGAGTTCACCCCGGGTGCAAAACTTCAGCTGTGCCCAGACTCAGCATTCAAGAGAAATACTAATATTGCAATGCAATATTTTTAAAAATCAAAATCAATCCAAAAAAATCCACGATGAGCAAAATATCAAATTTTAAATAGAGGCCAATCCCATGTCCTATTAGAGCCTGAGACAAAAGGAAAAATAAGCAGCTTTATTTTTATGTATTTTTGATGGGTAATTTTTTTTCTGGAAGTTTAAAATGATTTTTAAAATATCGAAAACAATGAAGAGTATGTGTATTGCAATTCACAGTACATTAAGTTTAAATGTTTATTTACACTCTAAACAGAATTTAGTAGGATTTTACTGTCTTGGCTTTAATGACAGCAAATTCGTGGATAGTATTTTCAAAATCTACTTCTGTGCTTTTTTTTTTTTTCGGTTCAAATGAGAGAATGGCCATGTTTGAAAATTTCTCTTGACCGTGTGATGATCATAAATGATTTTTAATTTTAAAAAATTGGCAAGCTGGTTCTCACGTGAACCGCCAGCCTCCTGTTATCTGCCCCCTTCCCCCTTCCCTCTGCTCCAGGTTCAGGGGCCTGCCCCTGCCTTTTCCTTCTTAGGAGGAACACCCAGCTTCCCAGCCGTGCTCTCTCCCTGCGAGCTCCTCCTAACCTCAGAACCTTCACCTAAGCCCCTTCCTTCTCAATCACCAGGCTTCTGCTCAAATGTCACCTCCACTGAGAGGCCCTTCAGGACGCCCTAAGCCAAATGGCATTCCCATCTCTTGTCCAGATGTCCTCTACCTCCCAGACTTCCAAGCCTTTTGGATCACAATCCAAAAAAAATTGACAGAATGATCCTTACAATGGGTGTTGCCCTGTGAAATTTTCTGTTCTATCTTGACTTCATTGTCTAATGAAGAAAAAATTGTTGATCCCCACCCAGTAAACCACAATCCAGTGATTTTCAATTACAGCCTGCTTTAAACCAAAATAAACCCAAAACCCCAACCCTGCTCCATTTTATCACGCAGTTTTCCCCTTTTATTTTGGGCTTAGCGTCATGGGAAATAATAGTAACTGACCACTTGCTGAGCCCTTACTGAGAGTCAGACACTTAATCCTGCATTAACTCACTGAATCCTCACATCTATCCTAACATTAGATGCTATTAATAACCCCACTTCCCAGCAGAATAAACTGAGACACAGAGAGGTTAAGTAATGTGCTCTAAGTCACACAGCTAAAGTTGGTAGAGCCGGGATTTCAACCCAGGCGGTCTGACTCCGCAGCCCATGAGGACGGACGCTCCGCGTGAATCACTGCATGAGCGCTGGAATGGTAGGGCGAGTGGCACTGGGTGGCCTCGCCACTCACCTCCACCAGCTGATGCCAGTGCTCCACGGGCTTGCGCGGGTTGGCCAGCATCTCCGCCCAGTGCTCGCGGCCGTGGGGGTCGGCGGCGTCCGGGCCCACGCGGCACACGCCGATCACCTCGTTGTGCCCGATGCTGGGGGTGGGGGCGGCGGTGAGCAGCGGGGGCGGGAGGGGGAGAGAGGGGGCGGGCCCGGCCCCACCCCCCGCCCTCCGGCCCGCCCCCCGCCCGCCCGGGCCACGCCCCTCACCAGTCGTAGTCTACCACCGCGATGCTGAGCCCCACGCTCTCCACGCTCTCTGGGGCCACGTCGAACACTAGCGCCTCGTTGTACGTGGGGTTCAGCGTGTTCTTCTTGATGGAGGTTTTCCGCTTCTTCAGACGCCGCCCCTCACTGATCAGAGAGGCCTTCACGTAGGGGTCTGGGGGCGGGTATCGAGAGCACTGAACCCCGACTTCCTCCCTCAAACCCGAGTCCGGACCCCAGACTCCTCCTCCCCCGACTCAAGGGTCTGGGTCCCCATTGCCCTCCTCCCTCAGGCCCAGGAGTCCTGAACCCCAGCCCCTCCTCCCTCAGGCCCAGGAGCACCCCCCCACCCCACCCTCAGGCCCAGGAGTCCGGGCCCCCAGACCCTCCTCCCTCAGACCTAGGAGTCCAGGGCCCCAGACGCTCCTCCCTCAGATCCCAGCGCCTCCTGGAACCCACCTGAGAAGCCGGTGAGGTCCATCGCTTTGAGGTTAGAGGCTTTGATGATGGTCACGGTGAGGCGCCCGGCCGTGGGGAGGTAGCAGAGTGAGAAGTTGAGCTCCCCAAGATCTGCCTTTTCCTGCAGTTGGGGAAAGAGTTTCAGCA
>NW_024424341.1:49276159-49276975 GCF_017311325.1 Ursus maritimus | reverse complement strand
GCCCTGCCTCGGTCTCCCCCCCCCCCCACCTCTCCCTCACTTGCTCTCCCATCTGGAGCCTCCAGCTCTCCTCCCTGATATCCAGGACTTGGGGTTCTGATCCACTTAACAATCTGACTTGGCCAAACCTGGTAACTCCCTGGGCACAGCTGCCTGCCACCAGCAAAGCCTATTTGTTCTGCAGGGAAGACTGGAAGAGGCATGAGTGTGGGGAGAGAGCAGAAAAGAGCCAGAGAGAGAGAACACAGTGAGAAATAGACTGTGACAGGGACCAGGACACTGAGAGATACAGTCAGAAAGGTAGACCCGTAGAGTCCTACAGTAAGAAAACCCAGAGGAGGGGCCTAGAGACCCAGAGATAGTGCTGGTCTGAGACAGAGAGAGAGAGAGAGTGCACGCAGAGGAACAGAGACTTTCAGAGAGAGAAGTACATAGACCAGGAGGAGAGGGGGACAGAGTCTCAGAGGAGGGAGACAGAGTCCTGGCGGGGAGGGTGTCAGGGCCCCCAGGGCACAGGAGATCTGGAGAAATGGGGACAGAGACTTGGTGGAGGTTGTGGAGACCCAGACAGAGTGACAAAGACCTAGAATGGGGTGGGGGGAGGGCAAAGACCCAGAGAGAAAGAGAGAGAGAGAAACAGAGAGAGAAACCTACACAGAGCCGGTGAGGGGCAGAGATCAAGACAGTGTGACAGGCCCTGAGAAGAGAAGTCAGTCTCAGCGAGGGCAGGAGACATACCAGCCATAAGCGAGGCTATAAAGAAGACAGAGCCTCCCACACCAACACACACACACACACACACACACACACACACAC
>NW_024424341.1:49104221-49276149 GCF_017311325.1 Ursus maritimus | reverse complement strand
GGGGGGGGGGGGCTGAGCTAGCTGGGACTTCCGACCTGCCCAGCCCGGCCCTTCAGCCCATCTGGGCCCCTGGCCTCCCAACCACACTGACCGAGGTCCCTGGACTCCCCACTCACTGCCCCCTGACAGCAAACTGTGACAACCTAAACCTGGAACTCCCGAGGACTGTCTGGGGTCCCCGGGTCCTGATCCTGAAACAAAAAAGCCAGTTGTTTAAGGAATAAATGAATGAATAAATGAATGAGTGAAGACCTCCAGTGATAATGGGGGCGGGAGGGAGAGAACGAGACATGATACACCCAAGCAGGAGACAGGATGGAGGCAGGAAGAGGGTCAGGACCCCCAACAAGACCGTAGGAGCTAGGCTCGGGGAGCGATTGGATGGAAGAAAAAGGGGGCCAGTGGGGGGGGGGGGCTACCAGGCACAATCTGGTGACTGGGGGAACTGGGGGGTGTCAGGATATAGGGGATCCAAGTATGTCTGAGGCCTGGGGGATCAGGCTATCAGGAGCCAGAGGGAGAGCAGAGGATAAGATTAGATCTGGAGGTCACGGGCTTGAAACATAAAATGTTCAGAGATCAGAGGGGTTGGGGGTTCAGGAAGCTAGGGAATTGGAAAGCTGGGAGGTTGGAAGGTGAAGGAACTCAGAAAAACAAAAGCTGGGAACTCTGGGGTCAGGCAGTTGGAGAGTCAGGAATCTGGGGTCAGAGGGCAAAAGTCATGGGGTCACAGCATGAAGTTATGATAAAATGGCTGGTGGGTACAGGGGTGTCTGTTATATTTCTCAACTGTTACTGTCAGGTGTGAAAGGGCGTCAGAAGTTGGGAGATCTGGGGTCCAGGCATGATGTCAATATTTGACAAGGTGTTGGGGAGGGGGGGGTCCGTTATATCGATCTCTACACTTTGCTTGTATGTTTGCAATATTTTGCAATAAAATAACTTTTTAAAAAGCCTGGGTCAAGAAGTTAGAAGGTTATGAAGTCCAAGGGCAAGGAGGTCAAACACTGAGGGGTCCTGGGTCCCCAGGAAGAGGAATGCAGGGGCCACTGACCGAGCCGCCCTCCACGATGTCCCTCCAGAGTGGGCGGTCGGGGGGCTGCTCGGCCAGCTCCAGGAGGTTGTCCAGCACCACTTGGCCGATGAGGTCGTGCCGAGAGAAGCGGTCGAAGTCATAGACGCTGAAGTGCAGTTTGCGCTGGGCCAGCTCAGCCAGGGGCACCGAGAACTGGAATGTCTCGTTGAACACAGGGTTCAGTGTCTTCCGGTGCACCTGGAGGGGGTGGGCGAGGGAGGGAGACAGACACCACGCCCATCAACCCCGCTTCCAAAGGACCCAGGAGTCCAGACCCCCAGCTCCTCCTCCCTCAGATCCAGGAGTCCAGACCCCCCACCCCCTCCTCTGTGGGACCCGGATGTCCAGGGCCTTCGCTCCAGACCTTGGTCTGGAACTTTTTCTTGCGGTCTGGCAGCAGGTAGATCTTGACGTAGGGGTCTGAGAAGCCGTTGGAGTCCTTGGCCGGCAGGTCCAAGGCCTGCAGGATTCGCACCACCAGCTGGTCTGAGCCATAGAGGTACCGCAGGGCGAAACTGATGCGGCCGCAGGGCGCCCCCGCGCCGGCCTCTCCTGAGCCCGGGGCCCCGCCGCCGCGCCGGCCGCCTGGTCCAGTCCCCTGGTACAGCTCCGGCTTGATCTGCCCGATGAGTTTGGCTTTTTCCTCCCCACCCGGCAAGGGTAAGGGTAGGGCAGGTGGCCGCTCCTCACTGCCAGGGTCTGGCTGGGGGGTCAGGGTCTGCTGGGTGAGGGGCCGGGGTAGGGCCGGGTACCTGTGGGGAGTGGGGAAGACCAAGGTGGGGTCTTTGACAGTATCTGAAGACCTGACAGTCTCCTCTCTGCCTCTTTCCCAAGGCCCACAGCCAAAAGGCCACAGATCCCCACCTTTGCTCACTATGACCTTGAGCAAGCCACTTGCACTCTCTGAGCCTCAGTTTCTCCACCTGTATTGGGAGGGTATCCCCATCTTTAAGCTAGCTCCAGCTAGGACTTGCTTATGCACCAACTTCCAGAAGTCTCCTCCTGATGTCAAGTGCCTGACCCAGAATAACTTCTGCGTGGACCCCTGGGGCCCCACACAACCCAGACCTCCCGAACCTTCATCTGCCCATCTTCAAATCCCCCCAACCTGTCTTAACCCCAGTCTCACCTCTCCCACCTCACCATCACTCCACTTGGCCTGTCCTTTCTCAACTCCCTTCTCCACTGTCCATAAGCGTATGGGGGACATTCTGGAAGGCCAGAGCTACCCCCTCAGCCACCCTGGCTGCTTCTCCCCTCTCACACACATACTTTCCCTGGACAAGCTCATCTGCACCCCAGGTCTCCACACCCATCAACAGCCCGGTGTCCGCTAAATCTGTCTCCAGTCTGGATTGGCCCCCAGCCTCGGCCGTCCACCAGACCCCGCACACCCCTCACATTCCCCGCCGGGCTCAGCGCCTTCTCCGCAACCTGCTCCTCTTCCCCTGTGCTCCACCTAGATCTGCCGGTCGGACACCGGCTCCTGTCCCCTCAAAGCCTTCCCCCCACCCTTGAATTTCCCCTTCCTGTGACCCCAGCTCATCTGCCCTCTCCTGCAAGGACCCGCACACCCGGGGTGAAGTCCATGTGATGGGGCCCCTCACGATGGGCAGTGCTTGGCAGCCAGGACTGGACATGGCAGCCCCAGATGTGCTGAGAAGCAGGCACGGGGCTGGGGGAAGTGGGAGGGCTCGAGCTGGGGAAAGGGATGTGGTGGGGGAGGCTCCTTCAGCTACAGATCCCCTGGCCACTCCTTGCTCTCAGGGTGATTTTGAGCAGGTCATTAACACCCTCTGAGCCTCAGTTTCGCCATCTGTATGGGGGAGGGGAGACAGCTTAGACCGGTGTATCCATCCACCCATGGAAGGCCTCCCCAGAGACCCCAAACTACATCTCCCATGAGCCCCTGGGCCCCTGGCCAGGCCCCGGGATGAGAACCCCTTCTCCCATGACAATCTGGGGCCCAAGACAATCCCTCTGAGGGCAGTTTCCCCTGGATGCTGCCCCAGGCCCTTCACACTCAACAAGACCCAGATGAGCTCAGGGGCTCCCTCAAACCTCTTCCTAGATCCTCTGACAGCCCCAACATCCACCCAATCACCAGGCCAGGCTGGAGGCCTTCCGTACCTCTTCCCACCCCTCCTACCCACCCACAGCCATCAGTCCCAAGTCTCACCTTTCCTGCCCCCTGACTCTCTTTATCTCCTCCTCTCCTCCCCGTGCCCATAATCTCAGCTCAGCCTCGTCCTCTCCTGGCTGGACTATTGGCCTCCAGTCTGTCCCTCTAGTCCTTCCCCTATGTGGTCACAGAGAGGTCTTTCTACACCCAGAACTGACACTGCCCTTCCTGCTCACAGCCCTCCGTGACTCCCCAATGCCCCAGGACAAAGTCCCAGTCCCTCAGTCCCGAATTCAAGGCTCCATGTGGTCTGGCCCTGCCCGCATCCTAAGCCACATCTCCCTACCTTTCTTTTTTCACACTTACTCTCATACTTTCACACTTACCATAGCCACTGCTGGCAGTTCCCACAATGCACTGTGACTTCCTTCCCCTCTTGCCTCTGCATGGGCCGCTCTCGCCTCCTGGAATGCCCAGCTCACAGCCCTACCTCTGCGCCTGGCCAACTCTTCCTCACTCTGCAGGTCTCAGCCACGATGCCTCCACCTCTGGGAGGCCCCAGCCTCTTCCCAGACCAGATCAGCGACTCCTCAGACTCCCACAGCTGTGGCCCCCTAAGCCACTTTCCTGCAGCACTGGCCAGGCTGGGCCGGCACAGCCTCTTTGAGGACCCACTCCCCCTGGATTGTAAGTGGCATGAGGGCAGAGTCTATTTGCCATGCTCACTTCTGTTTTTCCACCACCCGTCTCAGCTCTGCTTCATATTAGGTGCTCGATATACACGTGCAGAATGAGGAACACAGAACAAAGGAACTCCAGGCCCCGCCACCAATCCTGGCTTAGGGTGAAACAGATGAATTGTTTTGTGTCTCAGGGCCTCGGGAGCCTAATCTTCATTCTCCTCCACCTTCCTGACCCTGGAATCCTATACCCTTTCAATCTGAGTCCAGATCTCTAGGCTCCTCCTGCCTTAGATCCTGGAGTCTGGGGCCCTAGCCTCCTCTGTCCCCAGGACCCAGGAGTCCACACCCCAAGCCCCTTCCTGCCCCAGGATTCAGGACTCTGGACCTCTAGGCCTCTCCTCTTGCAGGGCTCAGGAGAACCATATCTGGGAAAGAGACACAGAGGAGGAACAGAAGTTCAGAGTGGACCCCCAGCCCAGTAGCCTGTCTCACCTGGTAGTGGGTGCCAGGCTTGTGACCTGCTGATGCGACTGGGCACTGGGCAAGCCCCCACCACTGGGGGGCAGCAGGAGCAGCCCAGAGCCTGCACCTCCCTCAGAGGGCAGTTCAGGAGATGTCTGGCTCGGTTTGACCCCAGCGGCCACTGCAGCTGCCGCAGCCTCTGGGTACGAGTCCATGTCCAAGTAGGAAGGCTCAGGGGGATCAGAGCCCCCCAGGCTGCCTGGCTCCAGCAGCTCAGCAAAGGGCGGATGGTGGGCGGTGTGGGCATGGTGGTGTGGACCCCCCAGCAGAGGATGGCCACCCAGGCCAGCCCCCAGGTGGTGCCCACCACCGCCTACCAGGCCTGCCAGCCCAACCCCAGGGCCTAGGTCTTTGCGAAGGGGGCCCCCGCCCACTGCTGAGCCTCCCTTGTCCCGCCAGGGCACCCAGCACAATTTCCAGGACACGAAGAGGGAGACGCCCAGAAGGACAATGCCACAGAATGTCACGATGACCGACAGCAGGCTCACGGAGATGTCTGGAGAGAGTGAGGACAAAGGTCAGGGGTCAGGGTGGGTCAGAGTTTAGCCTCCCACTGATGTCCCCAAAGAGCTAGCCTCTAGCATTCGCCATGCATTGTCCTAAGCACTTCACATACGTTACTTAAACTCCATGACCGCACAAGGTCAGTATCTCTATATAACCATTTTAAAGATAAGGAAACTGAGGCACAGACAGGTTGAGTGACTTGTATTATGCTGCACAGGTAGTAAATGACAGATCGGGGATTTGAAAGAGCAGTCTGACTTCAGACGTGATTTTTAATCACTAGCCCATGCTGCCTCTCTATAAGAGGATACACCAGCTGAGGTACCACCAACATCCCCCAAAATGCTCCGACATGATCAAGGAGAAAGGAGGCTGCATGACACAGTTAGGCAGGTCAGGGTTCAAATCTCTGTTTGCTGTGTGGCCTCGGGAACATATCTTAAGCACTCTGAGCCTTACATTCCCCATTTGCAAATAGGACAACTCAGTCGTGCCTCTCAACTGTGGTATTGAGGCGTGCAGGAGGGGAACGGCACGCAGAGCCAGCATAGCCGCAGAATGTAAAGGCAGACGTTTACCGAGTGGTTGGTATGTTGCAGACCCCTAAGCGCTTTATTGGCATTAGCTTACTTATGCCTGACAGGCACCCTAGGAGGCTGGCAACATTATTCTGCCTGTGTTCCACAAAAGGAAACAGGTCAATAGACAAAAAAGTCTCCTGTATAGAGTCCCACAGCAGATCAGCGGAGGGGATGGGGGGTCAGAATCTGCGTCTAGAGTGCCTGGCTCCAGAGCCCATAGTTTTCCTTATGCTGTCACACGTCAATATTTCCCAATAAATGGTAGTTCAGACATAGATTTTTGTTAGACTGACAAATCTTACTGCTGCCGCTGTGTGTATCCATGACCCCGAAGGGCCCTACAACGGGTGGTGGCAGAACTCGGAACTTCCTACCTCCCCCCACCCCCAGGGTGTTCCTTTCCAAGGGACCGACCTCTGCTGGGAATTCTTGGGACCTGCGAAAGAGCAGAGCAAGGGCTTTCCAGCCTCCTGAATACGGGAAGAATTAAGAAAAGCGGGCCAGGGGGCCACTGGGGAGGATGAGGCGGAGAAGAAGAGAGAAAAATCAGCTGCTTTCCCGTATCATCGGCCTGCCCCAGACCCTAAGTCAAAACATCAGTCCTCCAAACTGATGGATTTCTCATTGCTGTCTGCCTGGTTTGGGGACCCATTTGGGCTTGGCGAGGTGGCGTAGTTGTGCAGGAAAACATGAACCTTGCCCAAAGAAGTGTTTGGCCCTTGATCGGCTCCTGGGAAGGAACCTCTAAGCCCTTGGAACGTCCTGCCTAAAAGTGTTTTTGTTTACTTGAGGAATCTTGGGCCATGCCAGATGGTCTGTGTAACAATGTGATTGATGTTGGGGGACTGGGACGTATCAGCTTGGCCTCTGGAGGGGCTGGACATGAAGTTCAACCCCACCGGCCATCAGCCATGTCTACATGACCGAGACTGGAAGCTCAGGCCTGGTCTCTCCTGGACCCTACTCTATGTGTCTTTCCCTTCGCTGATTTTAACCTCCATCCTTTTGCTATAATAAAACGTAACTGTGAGTAGAACAGCTTTTCTGTAAGTCCTTCTAGGGAGTCATTGAAAGTGAGGGTGGGCTTGGGGACCCCCAAATTGTGGTAGTATATTAGACAGGGTTCCTCATCTGGACAAGGGCACTCATAATATTTCCTCGCTCTCAGAACCCTGCTGCTTCCTAGATGGGTGACCTTGGGTGAGTCACTTCACCCTTCTGACTCATTCCCCCCCTCATTGTAAATGGGGATTATGGCTACCACCGAGGGTCATTGTGAGTGGTCGATGAAATATGCCAAGGACCTTGCATACTGCCTGGTACACAGTCGGTGCTCAATAAGTACATCCCAGCATTTATTGAATGACCACTGTGTGCCCAGCTTGTTCTAAGCACTTGACGTGTGTTATGTCATTTGAGTCTCTCAGCTGCCCCAAGAGGTAGCCACTTTTATTATCCCCATTTTCAGGAGGAAACTGAGGCACAGAAGGTGTTACTTGCCTAAAGTCATCTATTAGTAAGTAGAGGTGGTGGGATTTGAACCCAGACAAGTCAGACAGCCTGACTCAAGAGCCTGAGCTTTGGGGCACCTGGGTGGCTCAGCCGGTTAAGCGTCCGACTCTTTTTTTTTTTTTTTAAGATTTTATTTATTTATTTGACAGAGAGAAACAGTGAGAGAGGGAACACAAGCAAGGGGAGTGTGAGAGGGAAAAGCAGGCTTCCCACCAAGCAGGGAGCCCGGTGCGGGGCTTGATCCCATGACCCTGGGATCATGACCTGAGCCGAAGGCAGACGCCCAATGGCTGAGCCACCCAGGCGCCCCTAAGCGTCTGACTCTTGATTTCAGCTCAGGTCATGATCTCAAGGTCGTGGGATCGAGCCCTGTGTCAGGCTCCATGCTCAGCACGGAGTCTGCTTGAGAGTCTCTCTCTCCCCCTCCCTCTGCCCCTCCCCCTGCTCATGCTCACTTTCTCTCTCTCTCTCTCTCTCAAATAAGTAAAATCTTAAAAAAAAAAAAAAAGAGCCTGAGCTTTTAAGCACTATTCAAGATGCACAAAAGATATGTGAAGGGGCTTCGTATGTGGCTGGGGGGAGGGGCAGTGGGCAGGAGGCTCACAGGACCAAACCCAAAAGGTCAGCGGTCAAATGGCCCACCCAGCTCTTTCTCCTTAGATCAAAGGTTTGGGGGACCAGCAGCAGGCAGGATGGAGGCGAGACTCTAAGAGGGACTGGCCGTGGCCACCTAAGGAACAGAAAGCTGAGCAGGTCTGCTCTGAATCTCTGAATCTCTGCAAATACTGAGTGTAGGGGACACAGGGTGCTGGCTGAAACAGCTGGGGGGGGGGGTGCTGACCTGCATCTGGGCCCCGGGGATAGCCTCGAATTCGCAGGTCGTTGAACTCCTGGCACCTGTCACTGGTATCGGCATCTCGGACCCGCGCACAGAGGTCCGAGACCAGAATGAGTGCCCGCCGGCAGAGGTCATCCTCGTAGTCTCCTGACATGGTAGCCGGTGGGTTCTGTGCTTGGAAGGGGCCAGACAAGGGTGTAGATGGGGAATGGGATTGAGAGAGGGGTGGATAAGGGATAAAAAGAGAAAAAGAGAAAAGGAAAGATAGGCAAGGGGACAGAGATCGGGAGTAGATGGGCAAGGGGATGTAGATTAGGGAGGGGTAGACAAGGAGAAAGAAATTAGGGGCAGATGGACAGGAGGACTGAAATTCGGGGTGCAGGCAAGAAGACAGTAACGGGTTGGACAAACAAGGGGACAGAGATCAGCATGAATGGATGAGAGAACAGAGAATAGGGACAAATGGACAAGGAGAAAGAGATGAGGAAGGCCAGACAAGGGGCAGAGATCAAGGATGCACAATGAAGGGGTAGCTGATAAGGAGACAGAGATTAGGGGTGCACAGACAAAGGACGGGATTTAGGCATGGGCAGATGAGGGGACAGCCGTTCATCATTCATGCATTCGACAAATATTCATTGAGCACCAACTACATGCCAGGCACCGTGCCAGCGGCTGCAGATCCAGCAGAGAACCAACCCCACACATTTCCTGACTTGCTGGTGTTACAATCCAGTGAGAAGAGACATGGAATAAACAAGTCAACAAACACACATACACAAACAAGACATGCTCGCACTGTGAGAAGTGCTCTGAAAGAAATAGTTGGAGGCTCTGTCACAAAGGGACAAGGAGGTGGGGGGGCTCTCTGAGACCTGAAGGACGAAGGACGAGATGGAGCTGGCCACAGCCAGTGGGCGGTGGGGCTGGAGTGGGGAAAAGCAACCAAAGTAGCGGGAACAGCATGAACAAGGGCTTGGTGGGTTCGAGGAACGGGAAGGAGGCCAGATCCAGGTACAGTGAGGACCAAGAGAGAGGGAGGAATGGGGTTAGAGAGGTAAGAGTGTGGTGGTGGCTGGGGTGGGATGGAAGATGCAGGGTGCAGAGATAGGGACCCAGTTGAGAAAAGAGATAAGGGGAGAGGAGACAGAGATACTGGGAAGGGCAAACTGGGGCCCAGAACAGAGGGACAGATGAGCAGACAGACAGAGGGAAAGTCAATGATTGAGATTTGGGATGGACTAAGCTATGAAGAATGGACTAGTGTGTAATTTATGAGAGTGTGAGAGATGGGCGGACAGAGGGACTGTGTAAGTGCCAGGACAGAAATATCTTTGAAAGGGAAACAGTGGTCAGAAGAATGGATGGGGTGCAGAAATAAAGGACAGATGGACAGACAATGGCCAGAGACCACAGATGGGCAAAAGGATACAAAGGAGGGCTGGGCAGACAGACATGGGTGCAGTAGGGAGGCTGGATGGGGGTGGGGGCATAAAAGAGAGAGGACCGGGAGAGGGAGGTGGATGTGAGGAGAAGGGGAATGAGCCACATATGGTTTGGAGCCAGATATCAGAGATGGACTGGAAGGAGAGTGCAGGGAGAAATTAGGGACGGACAGACCAGAGCCCAACAGATGGACAGGTGTCGTGGGGGTACTGCAGAAGGCCAGGACTCCGAGACAGGCATGGTCAGACTCACCTGCGCTTATCCCTGCCGTGTCCTGGGTGGCGGCGGCTGGCGGCAGCCCATGGGGGTTGTAGGGCGGACAAGGGGCTGCGGACCCGTCCCCACGCGCCAGGTGGTGGGAGGAGGAGCCGGATCTGGAGGCCCCGGCCAGGAGAAAAAGCCCAGTCCGAGCCTCACGTCTTGTCCTACTCGGACTGGCAGCTCGACCCCAGGCGACCCCCGGGAGGTCCAGCCACCCCCTCCCACCTCCGGGGCCCCAGCTCCCGCTGAGCTTAGACACTACAATTCCCAGCAGGCCTTGCGCTAGCGCGGCTAAGACTTCACAGACCCGGCGCTGCATGGGCTGCTGGGAGTTGAAGTCCTTAATGCCTCTCCGGGCTGCAGAGAGGGTGGGAATTTTTTTGGAGGTGGGGGGGTTATGAGATACCGGGGTCCCAAGGCGCTGCAGGGGGGAGGAATGATGCCCTGGACCTCGAGAGGTCGCGGAGTCTTAAATCCTCAGGAGCCATGGGGTAGGTAAACGATCCCCATGCCCGGGGGATCGGTGGGCGAGGTTGGGGTACACCTAGGTGTTTCGGGACCCCCCTTTCTAGGGCCACGTGCCCTTCCCCCGGGGCGGCAAGCGAGCGCTACCGCGCCCGCACTCTCGGGCAGGAGATCCGCGTGCCTCTGCACCTACCCCCGCCCCCACGCGCTGGGGCCGCCCCCCAGGATCTGCCTGGGGCGGGGGCTGGGGCAGGGGGAGGGGGGAGGAGCGGACTCACCCGGAGCCGCCGCCGCCGCCGCCGCCGCCGCCGCAGCCCCGCGCGCCCGCAGCGGTGCCCGCTCGGCTCCTCCCCCCGCCCCTGGCGCAGGTCCGCGGCTCCTCCCCTTGCACCCCCTCCTTCCTCCCCTCTGAACCTGCGGCCTGAAAGCCGAAATAGCGCGGCCGCAGCCAGGAAGGAGGGAGATTTCCCGGGACCGAGGCGTCCGAGACCCAGCTCTCTTACACAGTGGAAGATCCAGCTGTCTAGGATCATGACCCTCCGCTCCCCCAGGATCCAGGGGTCCCGGCCCCCAGCCCCTCTTCTCTCAGATGGAAAAGTCTGGGACCCCTGTCACTTCTCCTCCCGGAACCCAGGGTACTGAGCTCCCACCCCCTCAATTCTCACATCTGGGAATCCACACCTCCCGGCCGACTCCTCCCGGGGCCCTTCCTTCACAGGACCCAGGACTTGGAGTCCTCCCATCTGGGGAGCTCTGAGGGCTGGCGGTGGGAGGGGAGGCGGAGCCTCAGAATTAGCGGGTATAGAGAATCTCAGCCCGGTGTGAGGTACGAGCAGGGACCTGGGTTTGGATCCTGCCTGGGCCAGCTTCTCCCTGTGTGACCTCTCGCTCTCTGCTCTTGAGGTCCAATTTCCTCATCCAAAAAATATAGACAATAAACCAGTTTCTGAAGGGATCCAGACTTTTGAAAAAGCAGACAATATAGGTAAAGCATTGGCACCAAGTAGGTGCTTAATGAATCTTTCTCAAAAGCAGCAAGTAAGATTTACTGCCATATTAATAGCGGTTAATGATAATTGCCGCTGACTGTGATCTGGGCACTGAGCTGAGTGCTTTGAAAGCATTTTCTCATTTAATCTCCACTTTGGCCCAATTATGTGATTCCCATTTCACAGAGAAGGAAACCGAGGTCCATAGAGGCTAAATCTCTTGGAGAAGATCCAGAACCACGCAGTCACAGCAGCAACTGGCAGGGGTGGTGGGAGGCCCTCAGTCTTCTTTAGTGCTGCCCCCCCCCAGTGACACGCATATAAATATACTCCCCAAGTAAAAAATTACTTTCTTCTGCCAAGGCAGCTTTAAGACAAGTTCCCTCACTTTAACTAGATTCCACCTCCCTCCCCACATATTGCTACTTATGTATATATACATTTGCAGTCATTGTCACACTGTAGAAACCCCCAGAAATGCCTCCCAGGTTCACCTTGAATCCTATCCTCAGTACTTCTTCATTCTCCTCGATGGATCCTCATTTGCACCCAGAGAAGCCTGCATGGGGGGAGGGGGACACATGCCCAGATGTATGCACATAAGTCCATGCAGCTCAGAGCCCACTCACAAGACCTTCTCACCCAGCTGGCCTGCCCAGAGTCCACAGGCAGCCCCGTTCCCCAAGAGAAATACACAGAAGCAAGTATGCAGCAATGCATACTTTCAGAGACGTATACACTGGTGGGCTTGCCAGAGTTCCATGACACATCCCCAAAGAGACATCTCCGCATTGGCTGGCAGCTGTAGGGTCCTGGTTGCACCTGTGGTTTGGGAAATGGCAGAGCCAGGTTCCAATCCCAGGTCTCTTCTCAGTATTGTGTGTGAATGGTTTATATTCTCAAAGCCTCAGTTTCCCTGTCTGTAAATGAGGATACTTTTTTATTTTTTTAATTAATTTTTTTAAAAGATTTTATTTATTTATTTGACACAGAGAGAGAGAGAGCACAAGCAGGGGAAACAGAAGGCAGAGTGAGAGAGAGAGAAGCGGGCTCCCAGCCGAGCAGAGAGCCCAACGCAGGTCTCCATCCCAGGGCCCCGGGATCATGACCAGAGCCGAAGGCAGATGCTTAACAGACTGAGCCACCCAGGCGCCCTGAGGATAGTTTTTTAAAAATCCAGATTCCGGGCGCCTGGGTGGCTCAGTCGGTTAAGCCTCTACCTTCGACTCAGGTCATGATCCCAGGGTCCTGGGATCAAGCTAAAAAAAAATAAAAACCCAGATTCCACTTCATTAAGTTATTTTGAGGATTAAATTCATATGAGGTGCTTAGAAAAAACGTTTAGTGTTTAGTATTGTCATAATTAATAACTATATGCATTTGCTCATGTGCTTTTTCTTTCTTTCAAAGTAAACTCTGCACCCAGCATGGGGCTTGAACTCATGCCCTGGAGATCAAGAGGCGTATGCTCTACTGACTGAGCCAGCCAAACGCCTGCTCACATACTTTTTTTTTTTTAAGATTTTATTATTTATTTGAGAGAGAGAGAATGAGAGCGCGAGAGCATGAGAGGGGGGAGAGTCAGAGGGAGAAGTAGACTCCCTGCTGAGTAGGGACCCCGATGTGGGACTCGATCCTGGGACTCCAGGACCATGACCCGAGCTGAAGGCAGTCGTTTAACCAACTGAACCACCCAGGCACCCTGCTCATATACTTTTTAACTGCATTTGACAATGAGGAAATTGAGGCTCAGAGAAAGGAAATGCCCTGCCTGGGGTCAGACGGCTGGGAAGTGTCAGAGTTGAGGTTCAAAACCATCTGGGTCTGAATCTACACCCTTGCTTTCAGCCACTACATTATTTTCATCCAGGAAGGTTGAGGACCTTGCCTGTTAAAGCTTCTGGTAGTGTAGAACAGGGTAGAGTACTGGACAGGGAGGGAACCAGGAGACAGAGTCCTCGATATTCATTTAATTCCATCCGTGCCGTCATTTGTTACATACTTACTGGGCATAGGGACGCCTGGGTGGCACATTCGGTTAAGCGTCAGACTCTTGGTTTTGACCTCGGTCTGTGATCTCAGGGTCGTGAGATCGTGCTGGCTCAGTCATAAGAGCATGCGACTCTTGATCTTGGGGTCATGAGTTCGAGCCCCGCATTGGTTAAGTAGCAATTACTTGAATAAATACAACTTAAAAAAAAAAAAACTGTAGGGGCGCCTGGGTGGCACAGTGGTTAAGCATCTGCCTTCGGCTCAGGGCGTGATCCCGGTGTTATGGGATCGAGCCCCACATCAGGCTCCTCCGCTATGAGCCTGCTTCTTCCTCTCCCACTCCCCCTGCTTGTGTTCCCTCTCTCGCTGGCTATCTCTATCTCTGTCGAATAAATAAATAAAATCTTTAAAAAAAAACCTGTATGTATTAGAATCAATGCTGTGTGTGCCTGAGGAGGTCATGGAAGGCTTCCCTAAGGAAGCGACCAAATGATGTTTGAACTGAACTCAGAAGGGTGAATAGGCATAAACCAGGTGAAGATGGGGGAGGGGAAGGGAAGTGTTCCAGCAAGAAGTAATAGCCTGTGAGAGGCCTGGGGCAGCAGGGAGTTTGGCTCATTGAGGACTGCCACACACATAAGTTCCATGGGGGTAGCACCTTGTTTTGTGTATTGCTGCATCCCTGCTGCCTGACACATTGCCTGCACACAGTAGGCACCCAATAAATGTGGATTGATTGAATGAAGGAGTGAACAAATGCATGAATAAATAGAGGAATATATGGATGGATGGATGGATGGATGGATGGATGGATGGATGGATGGATGAGTGGATGGATGGATGGATGGATGGATGGATGGATGGATGGATGAGTGAATGGATGAGTGGACAGCTGGAGGATTGGATGCAGGTATGGGTGGGTGGATGAAGTGATAGTTGGGTGGGTGAATAGTTGAGTGAATGGATGGGTAGGTGGATGGATGAGTGAATGGATAAATTTGCATAAATAGCTACAGATTCACACACCAGTGTCGCTGGAAATAGATGCAGCTACACACCCAGAGACATGCACACATACGTGTAAATGAAGATTCACCTCTTCTCCTGGTGCTGCTCCTGGAGAGGACAAACACTAAGAAGTTGGCCAAGCTGGCTAGGGCCTGTGTGAATGAGGATGCAGGGAGGCAAGCCCTCTGACCGGGGCTAGAACCAGCCCCGCCCCCACTGCGGCACTGACATAATTTCTGGAATAGGAGGAAAATGCTGATTCAGGGATTTGTGTCCCAGGCTGTGAGCCAGGCCAGGGAGTGGGACAGGAATGGCCCAAGAGAGATGAGGTGAATGGTGGAGGGAGGCATGCGGGGCTAAGACAGACAGAGAAAGAGACAGACAGATAGAGAGACACAGAGAAACAGAGATGGAGAAATAGAGCAGTGGAGACAGAGACACGCAGAAAGCTATACAGACAGACAATAAGAGATGAACAAAGAAAGGCAGAGACACACGACATAGAAATTCAAATTTAGACACAGAGCGAGATGAGGCTGGATTCTAGAGATGAGAGAGGAAGAAAAATAAAGACACAGAGAGAAATGGACACACAGGGAGATGGAAACATAGAGACCCAGACTCTAGAGGGAAGAAGAGAGAGACAGAGATGGAAAGAGAGAGAGAGAAGGACACCCAAAGAGGGAAGAAAGAGAGCTCCAGAAGAGGTGGCTAAAACTAGGCTCAGAGAGGGGAAGACATTTGTCCATGTTTGCACAGTCTGGACATAGCATTTGATGCTGGTCTGTTTGAGTCCAGAGTCCATTCCATGTTCTCTTTGTCACCCTATGTTGCGTCCTGAGACCCAAGAGGGACAGGGAAAATGGGGTTGGGGCTGCTGAGCATGGGCCACAGCGATAGAGAGAAACAGTCATTCATTGTTCCGAGTGGGGTGATACTGGAGAGCCAGAGACAAGTTAGGAGCTGCTGATCTACCAGGGCAAGCAGACACAGGCCCAAATCCCTGAGCAAGACAGAGTGGACCATGTTCAGTGGTCTGGGAAAGGAGGAGACAAAAAACACTGCTAGTAGGAGAAGAAGTCAAAGAAGTGTTCTGGAGGAGGGGGCATTTGAGCTTCTTATTAAAGGATGAGGGCATTTGGGTTTGGAGAGATGGGGAAGAACATTCCAGGCAGAAGGCATAGGATGTGAAGAGTGAAAACGGGAGTGGGGTGGGAGGGACTGGAGAATGTTTGAAGGGTGAGATGGGAGAGGACGGTGGGACCAGACTGCAGATCTCAAATGCCTGGAAGAGAAACTGCAAGTCCAGGAGCGCTGGGAAGCCATGGGAAGGCTGCAAGCTGGGGAGGGTCAGGGTCAGCTCTGGGTGCAGAAAGATGCCTCTGGAACCCTGCAGGAAAAGGAACGAGGAGGGGAGGGCAGGAGGAAGGCTGGGGTGAGGGTTCAGGCAGGAGAAGATGAAGTCTGAGTGTCACGACTGTGGGAATGAAGAGGAGAGGAGGCAGTAGTGACAGGCAGGAGGGATGGAGCTTGGGGACTGAGGGACCGTGGGGGCTAGGTGTGCCTGTGGTCATGGGAAGGAAAGATGTCCCCTGTCCTATAGGGATGGAGTTGGCCACTGGAAATGGAGGAGAGCCTGATGGGAAAGAAAGACATGAGGGTGCCGAAAGGGAGTCAGGGCCACAGAGGAACTGAGGATGAAACTGAGTCTATTTAAGTGAGGACTGTTTTAATACCAATGACAGAGACTCAAATGACCTAAGCATAAGAGGAAATTAATTGGGTAGATAAGGCTTCAGGCATGGCTGGATCCAGGTATCTCAATCATCATCAGGAATCTGTCTGCATCTTTGGTGTCTGCTTTCCTCATGTTGTCTTTGCTTTCAGGCACGTTCTCTTCCCATATGGTGATCTGAGAACCCCCAGCAGCTCCAACCTAGACTTCAACCAGCCCAGCAAACTTAGCAGAAAAAGAAAGATCCTCTTTTGTAACAGATCCAGCAAAAGTCCAAGGGTGGACTCCATATCCTCGATTGATTTTTAAGCTCGCCCCTGAAGAAATCACTCAGAAAATCAAGGTGCTACTACCTAGAAAGCAGAGAGCCTGTGCTTATCAAGTCAAGTCAGAGACCATTTGGAAGAGGAGAGGAGAGTACTAGAGATATAGGTAACAGGGACAGAGAGGGGAGGGCAGACAGAATAACTAAGAAAGTCCAGCCTCTTCTCCCACACTTCCTGCTGAGAGCTCTGCAGACACAAAGAAAGACACGCCTAAGGAAAACCTGTGTGACACAACCCCTTCACTCCTGCACTTGGGCCCAGGAGCCCCCAGATCGTCCACATCCACCTCTGGACCCAGGAATCCAGTCTCCCACTCCCTCCTCCCTTAGACCCCGAGGTCCAGAATCCCAGCTCCTTCTTCCCTCAGGCCCAGGAGTTGGATTCCTCCAGCCCCTTCCCCCCCGGTACCATGGCAACCAGGCCCCCTGCCCACCTTTCCCTCCCCCATACAGAATTCAGTTTCTGTTTAAATCTGGCCTGTGTCTAACCAGTTCCTGCGTTAGACAGGGATGAGCGGAGGGCAAGTGGGACCAGAAAGGGGATGACAGAGGGCAGGGGAGCCAGTTATGAGAGAAGAGAGGAGGAGAGAGATGGAAAAAGGAGACTGGGGAAAGATGGGGAGAGAAGTAGGGAGACAGAGAGAGGGTGGTAGGCTTGGAGAGAGGCAGAACGCTATGAAGAGAGAGAGGGACAGAGGGCTGGGGAAATGTTGGGGAAACTAGGGGAGAAGGAGACTGTGGGGATGGAGGGAGGGAGGGGGAGAGCAATGGGGAGGAAGAGGGCAGAGAAATCAAGGGAAAGAGTGGAGGAGAGATGGGGAGAGGTCAGGGGGAAAAGATCAGGAGAGAGGGGGAGGAGGGCTGAGAGATGGGGAGAGAAGGGGGATGAGAGAGGGACAGAGGCAGGGAGAGTCAGAGAGTTGAGGAGACAGGGAGAGACGGAGGTAGAAGCAGGAAAGTGGCAAAGAAGGAATTGGGGCACACAGGAATCGGAACTCATTGGGTTCCCAGAGGTTAGGGGAACCCGGATTCCTATGTGGTCTCAGCCTTCCAGTTCTTCCTTTTTTTACCCCCGGGGCTTCAAAGAGGAGGAGGAGATAGCAGCAGGGAGAAGGAGCTGGGGTGGGTGGCCCAGTCACGGCTCTTCTCCCCATCCTCCTGAGACATCCCCCACCCACCTTCCCAGGGTGCAGCAAGAGGTGGAGACCCTGTGCTCCTCCACCGTGGGCAACTCCAGCATGCACAGGGAGGCAGGTACTGAGCAGCGTCTGTGTGCGTGTGTGTACTAGGGGGAGGGGAGGGCCCTTCATCCATATCCCCTGTGGTAACCCTGACTCGCAGTGTGGCCTTAAGCGAGTCACTGGCCTACCAGAAAGCCACCCCAAACTCTGACGTTCACCAGATTCCTGGGCAGCATCCTTTGGACCTCAAACTACATTTCTCATGAGCCTTTGCAGTTCCCTGGCCAGTGGTCTGGACCCAGAACTACATTTCCCATGAGCCTCTGGGGCCTTCGCAACTCTTCCGAGGCTATTGTCTCCCTAGGTGCTCTGCCCTGGTCCCTCACACTCTCCTTTTCTCCCACACCGAGCTCAGCAGCTTCCCCCCAAGCCACTCCTCCTCCCTACTTCCCATCTTCAGCGGTCCCACTACCAACCTGGTCACTGGGCTGGACCCCAGGTACTGGCCCTCCCCTCCCACTTCCTCCCACAGCCATCAGTCCACAGCCCCACCTTCCTGCCCACTCCCTTTGTCCTCTGCCTATCTCTCCCTCCCACAGCCCCAGCTCAGGTCTTGTCCTCTGCCACAAGGATGCTTTCTCTACCTCACCTCCGGTCGTTTTTCCCCTCAAGCCCATTCCCCACTTGGCTCCTGAGGGGTCTTCTGACCACCATCACTGACCCTGTCTCTCCTCTGCTCACACCTCCCCTTCCTTCTCCATCACCTCCAGGATAGAGTCCCAAACCCTCAGCCTCAGACCCCGTGTGGTCTGCCAGCCGACTACTCCAGCCTCATGATCCGGGGCTCCCTACCTGCACTCTACTTTAGTAGGGTCCTTCCTTCCTTCATTCATTCGCTCAGTCAACATTTGTCAAGTAACATCTTGGTAAGGATGCATTTGGCTAGCATGTGATAGAAATTGGACTTAGTGTAGTATAAAGAATAGGGGAACCATTATCACCCAAAAAGAAGCCCGGAAGTGGGGCGTGGTTTGTGTTTGGTTGAGTCAGTGGCTCAATGATGTCATTGAGGACCCAGCTTTTATTTCGCTGCCTTTAGGCCTGGGATGTGTCTCCTTTGCATACCAGCTTGCTTACCAGAGAATGGCTGCCACAGTCCCAGGCATCATTTGCAGAGGTCTTCATCTCAAGAACCCCCAAATGATCTCTCCTCACATCTTACTGGCCAGCACTCAGTCACCCACTCACTCTTGTCTCAACCCCTGGCAAAAAGATTATCATAATTATTTTAGTCAGCGGTCCTCAATCCTGGCTACACACCAAGTGAAAGGATTAAAAAAAAATCTATACCAAACCTCACTTCAGATTCAATTTAACCAGCATCTCTAGGATTTGGGTCCTTGCATCTATATTTTGTGAATGCTTGCCAGGTGACTGCAAGGAATAGTAAGGGTTGGAAGTCACTGGTTTAAACTGGATGGGATACCTCCGAGGAAACCAGATTGGTGAGCCTCCCCTGAGTTGCATGGGCGAGGAATGGACCCTTCTCAAATGGGGGAAGAAGAATGGGAATGCCTGAGTGGGTATCCTTTCTTGGTGTCTGCTACAAACACCTACTCTGTTCCAGGAGCTATGCCAGGCATAGCAAATGACCTCGTGGCAAAACAGACACTGTTTCTGTCCTCAGATCTCTTTTATTTTTTTATTTATTTTTTAAAGATTTTATTTTTATTTATTTATTTGAGGGAGAGAGACAGAGATAGCCACAGAGATAGCGAGAGGGAGCAGGAGCAGGGAGAGGGAGAAACAGGGAGGAGAGGGAGAAGCAGGCTCCCCACGGAGCAGGGAGGGTCAGTCCCAGGACCCCAGGATCACAACCCTAGCCAAAGGCAGATGCTTAACCAACTGAGCCACCCAGGCGCTCCTATCCTCAGGTCTCTTTTAGAGTCTTTGAAGACCTCTTCCTTTTGCAGATCTCTGCCCCACATCATCTCTAAGCTAGACTGAGGCACCCATGTGATACATATAATTTATGTAGAGATCCAGAAAAGTTGAATGGGACTGAGTTGGCCAGTTTCGTAGACCCACTGATCTACAGTTTTGTGGCTGGCTTTGTGGTACTTTGGAACCAGTAACATTTTTAACTTACCAGGGTGCAGACTTTGGCGCCAGCCATCAGAAAGCCCATGGATCCCCAGTGTTTTGCCTGTGCTGCCCAATGAGTGAAATGACCCAGTCTGTTCCCATGCAGGGAGGGCGGACATGAAACACACTATCTCACAAATCATTAATAACCTACAGATGCAGTAACCGTGCCTTAGCCTTGGGGCTGAAGGGAATTCTGAGAAGTTGCTGCAGATGACCGTATTCTCTTTTGCTTAAAACCATAGTCCCCGGTGGTCCCTCTGCCAAAGGACTCTAAACATCCTTTTCCCTGCCATTTCTTTTCCTTCCTTTCTTTTTTCTTTCTTTTTTTTTTTAAGTAGGTTCCATGCCCAGTGTGGAGCCCAATGCAGGGCTAGAACTCACGACCCTGAGATCAAGACCTGAGCTGAGATCAAGAGTTGGATGCTCAACCGACTGAGCCACCCAGGCGCCCCCCTGCCATTTATCTGGCAAGCTCCTTCTTATTCCCTGGGTCTCACTGTAGATATTACCTCCTCCAAGGAGCCTTCCCTGATTGCTCCTAGACTAGGCTTCACCTTCACCTCATGACACCTCCACTGTAGCTTCTATTGCCCTTTACAGTGACTGCTTCCCCCACTGGACTGGGGGCTCTTGGAGGGCATGGCACTTGGTCTAGACAAGAGTGGGATGAGAGGCAGCAGACTAGGGAGACTGAGAACACAGAATCTGGATCCAGATGCCTCAATTTTCATCCTGATTCTATCCCTTAAGGCTGCGTGACCTTGAGCAAGTCCCATCATCTCTCTCTCCTTCCATTTCATCATTTGTTAAACTGCACTATTTCAGAAAGCTTTGAAAAGTGATCGGCTTTTTATTTTATTTTATTTTATTTTTAAAGTAAGCTCTATGCCCACTGTGAGGCTTGAACTCAAAACCCCGAGATCAAGAATTGCATGCTCTACCAACTGAGCCAGCCAGGTGCCCCAGGGCTGGGCTTTTTAAAAGGGATTGTAAACATATAGTTATTATTATTGTTATGTGGACAGATTTGAGGAGGTTATTGCGTTGGAGGGATGTAGGGGAAGCCAGTATAGCTGGAAGAAAGTGATCAGAGAAGTCAACAGGGGCGACCACACGCAGGGCAGGTGCTTCTCAAAGGAGATCTTGTTAAAATGCAGATTCTGATCCCGTGGGTCTGGGGTGGACCCCGAAATGCTGTGTTTCTTTCTTTCTTTCTTTCTTTTTTTTTTTTGTTCCAATTTATTTTCCAAGTTGCATGCATACAACGAAGAGATCTTAAATATATTTCAATCGGTTTTGACAAATGCCTAGGTTCATCTCACCCAAACCACTGTGAAGCATAGGCTATTCCTACCACACCAGTTCCCTCACACTGAAATGCTGTATTGCAAATAGGGTACTGCTCCCCAGATCACACACTGAGGAGCGAGTCCCCACCTCAGGGAGGACTGTATCCTGACAGCAAGAGGAAGCCACTGGTGGTTTGCAAACATGGGTCACTATGACAGAATGATCACCCCACCTGCCCTGTGGAAACAGATGGGAGGTGGGATGACGGGGACCAGAGCAGGAGACTTACGATGGTATAAGCCGAGTCAGAGACTGCCGGGAGCATAGCTGTGACATGGCTGTGTGCTGGAGACAGCCTGTATCTGCTCACAAGAGCCAATTGTTAAATTTTGCAAGCTGGTTGTTAAAACTGTGGGGAGCATTGAATTGGTCATGGTGGGAGTACTGACAGTATGAACACTGGCAAATGCTACGATCCGTGTGCGTGCGTGTGTGCATGTGTAAGAGAGACACAGAGACAGAATATTAATTAAACATTTACCAGCACACCCCTGAGTTTAGGGACTTGTACTGAGGGAGTCCGTAACACATGGAATGTCTTAGTAGGAGGGTGTTAGGGAGGACTTATTATTATGGGAGCTGCTGGGTTGGGTGACTTTGGGAGGATTCAGGGAAGCAGGCTTTCCTCTGGATCAGATCTTGGCAGGAAGTGGAGGCAAGTCTATGACGCAGGAGGGATGAATGGAACGAACATTGTGGGTGGGGAAGAAGCAGCATCAGCTCTGAACCAAGAGGAGGATGTTTGGTCACTTTGTGGTTTGGACAGTGTTCATGTTGTGTGGTGATGAGACGTGACTCCGCTCTTATTTTTATCTTGGTCCGTCATGGTCACAGAGTGGCCTTGGCTGATGTGGGTGTTCTGTGAGATTGTTTATGTCCGACATAAACAGCCCTGGCTGTCAAGGGCTGCTTTCCTCTTTGTTCATCTGCTGAAACAAAGAGACACCCCCAAACACAATGGCATGAAGAAGAGAGTGTATTTCTCTCATGTGACACAAGGCAGGTGGCCTGGATTGGTGGGACATCTCAGCCCCATGAGATGACTCAGGGACCCAGATTCCCTCCATATTGTTGCTCGAGCCTGGCTGAAGCTGGCTTATTGCTACATCTACATTCCAGTACAGGGGAAGGGGCAACAAGTCAGAGACAAGCAACCTTCTTTTAAATGACTCCAAAACTGCCCGCCTCACTCCGCTAACACTGTTGGTGAGAACTCGTTCACATGGCCACACAGAGCTGCAAGGGATGCTGGGAACTGTTCTCTCTAGCCCGGTGGCCGTGTGCCAAGTCAAACTCTAAGACCATAGAGGAGGGGGAACATGGATTATGTGGGACAACTAGCAGTTGGCCATAAGAGAGACCCGTCAGTGGATGGAGGAGTTGCATACAATGGCTCAGGTTTGGCAGCTGTTATCAGCCTAGTTGGAGCCAGGAGGCCGGTTCTGAGAGTGTTGGGAAAACCACATACTGGATTCAAAGGCTGCTGCCGGGCTGGGGTGACTGGAATAGGAAGCAAAACGCGGCAAGTCCGGTCCACTTCCTCCTGCCTTGCAATCTCTCTGTAGCGCCCCCCTTTCAGGCAGAGCCTACCAGGAACCTAGCTGTTGGAGCAGAACCCGGGTTGGTAGTGTCCCCGCCCTGGGATCACAGAGTGGGTGCAGAAGGGAGTTGTTGGAGCTGAGAGGCAACAGCTTAGTAACTGGCATCAGAGCTATTTGGGAGTGGCATGGACAATGCTTCGTGATGCCCATTTAGGCCGAATAATGTCTGAGGAGTGCTCAGGGCAGCTGACACTGAGTTCTTCATCCCCAGGAGCCCTCCTTGTGGACCTAGAGACCCCAGAGGAAACACAAGCCCGGAGCCTGGGCAGGCCTGTCAAATCCTCGTGAGTGGTCCCTGGCCCCATGACTTCTGATCTCAGCTCCCCCGAGGGTGATGACGGTGACCCCTGACCTCAGAGGTCCCTGCCCACTTGCTCTCTCCCCAGGAAGCAGTACTTGCGCCACGTCATTGCAGAATACGAGGCGCTGGACCGAGAGCTCCCGTGCATCCGGAAGTTCCCTCCCCCCCGTGCCTGTCCCTGGGACCCAGGCCCTGAGCTTCTGCACAGCTTGGGTGGGAGGATAAAAAGGGAACCGGCTCAGAAAGGAGGTGGACAGGGCTTAAATCTAGGCTCTGCTGCTTACCAGCTGTGGGCTTGGCTCCAGGTTTTAGGTTGCTAAAGATTATGAATTTGTCAAAAGATCAATAGTCACATTTATCACTGCTGATCCCAGAAAGGCAGAAAGAGGGGGAGAAGGAGGGGCAGAGAAGGACAGAGATTGAAAGGCAGAGAGCAGGGAGACTGGGGACACAGGGAGTCCTGTGAATCCGTCTACCATGAAATTCTGTAAAGTTTGCAAATATTGCAGACTCAAGATAAAGCCCCTGTTTTTGGCGGATTGCGAGAACTGGTCATTCAGTGTACAAATCTGTTGGCAATCCCTGCCATCCGTCAGAAGAGGTATCTACTAGGTTCTCGCTGGTAAATTAAAAGCACCTTAATGGGATGCTTCCATGTGCCGGCCACAGGACCCAGGGCAGTCTCGCAGCTGATGTGTGTGACTTTAGCCCAACACAGAGATTATTGTCTTTGTTAGGGGACCCAATTCCCAGCCCATCCCTCCTCTTCTTTGTGGCTCTGAACAGGGGACCCCGCCTCCTCCACACATACACCCACAGCTTGCCTTCCAGGAGGTGACCAATTTCATGATTTCATCCTAGTTCATCAGCAGTTTTACATGTTATGACTGCGGCATATCACCTTGAACATGGTAATCTCATGTGGAAAATGTGGTTAGTGGTCAATGTTTCTGAATAACAAGAAGTCACAACCCCTATGATCCTTATTATTATTTTTTTTACAACTGAACGTTCCTTAAAATGCTAATATCATAAAAGGAAAAGTGTGCAACTTTAATCCTTGTGGGATCTTCAAGAGCTAATAAAAGCCTGCCATCCAGTGCAGGTTTCCAGAAAAGTTTCTGGTAGCTTGGTAAAGTTGGCCAAATTGGTGAATCATGTAAGCCAACTGTTCCCTGGCAGATCGGCTCGGTGAGAAGTGATTTTTTGGAGAATGACCTCTTAGAATGACAGGTAGATGCTTTTGTACCTCAGAGATACCTGCGCTCCCTGCTTTGACTAGAGGGATAGGATCCAGAGATCGAGTGTGAACCTTGCCTCTCAAATGCTACCTGAGATTCTGGCAGGTTCTGCAAGTGGGTCTAAGGTGGGGACTTCGTAACCTGGACTGAACCTGAGTGTCACATGGCGAGGCTCTCTCTCTTGACTCCTCCAGCCGGAGGAGGACCTTACCCACCTGGAGGTGCTGGAGGCTCTGGAGGCCGAGTTACCCGGCGCCATGGAGAGCGGGCGCGTGAGCAGCATCCGCTTTGAAAATATGAATGTCATCTGTGGGACTGCGGGGCGCCGGGACAGGTGAGACTGCCCCTGGGTCGAGGCCAGGGCCCGGAGGGCACGAGAGAGGCGGGGCCAAGAGTGGGGGAGGTGAAGGGTGTGGCCTAGTGAGCGCGGTGGGGAGGGGCGGGGCCAGAGCCGAGGCGCTGAGTGGGCGGGGCCGGGAAAGGAAGGCAGTGTGGTCTGGAGAGGGGCCTTGTTGGTGCGCGGGAGGGACGACGCGGCTGAGTGAGAAGCGGGAAGCGGCTCGANCCGAGAGTGAGCGCAGTGAGGGGGCACGGCCAGGTGAGATCAGAGAGGAGGAGGAATCTGGAGTGAGGAAATGGACTTTGAGTGACCTGGAGAGATAAAACTGAAGTGTGGGGTCGGAACCTGGGAAGGCAGCTCTGAGGGGGCGGATCCTGGACCCAGCACATTGAGGGGGTGGGACCAGGAGAGATCTGGAGGGCCCGCGGCCTGGAGTGTCAAGTTGGGGGTGAGGTCGGGAGAAACCTCGTCTCAGGGAACATGCCTGAGAGACACACTGAAGGGCCCGGCCCTGGAGCGGCGGTTTGAAGAGATGGAGCCTCGACAGACCACAATTAGGGGACAGGACCAGGCTGAGAGAAGATGGGACCTAGAATGACCCGCGTTAAGGATCGAAGTACGGGTTGACTTCGGCGACAGGGCAGGGCTGCAGAGGGGTTTAGGGACAGAGCGACGAGATGAGCAACCGGAGTGTGTAAACGAACAGCGACCAGGCAGGGACCCTCCGACAATCAAAGGCGGGGCTGGGACCACCAGCGATTCCTTTCGGTCTCCGCCCCGTCCCTGTCCTCTTGGCCCCGCCCCCTTGCAGGTGGCTCATCACGGTCACGGACTTCCAGACTCGCTCTCGGCTGCTGCGCTCCGGCATCCGCCTCCGCGGGAACGCACACCCGCTGGTGCGCCACGACGAACTGCTGCTGGCCGATTACCGCCTGCACCTGCGGCGCTCCCTTGTCCGGCGGCGCATGCTCGAGGCCCTGGGGGCGGAGCCGACCGAGGAAGACTAAAGCTTACGGGGCGGCCCCAGCTGCGCTTGCACACCGCCCAGCTGGCTCGGGCTACCCACCCGGAACCCCCGAGGGAAAGGGGCGTTGCCTCCCCAGGAAGGAGGCGGGGCCGGCTCGAGGGGGTGGATACTGTGAGTTTAATTATAAAGAATGACCTGGTACAAAAGCCATTTCTCTCTGCAAAATCTTGGTGGGGAGTCAGGGGGAGGGAGGTGATAGGGGGTAGGGACGAACCCCCATAATATAATCCCGCCTCCCTCATCTTCCCCAAGTCCCTGCAAATGGACACCTGGGTCCCAATCCCTTGAAGGATGAACTGAGGCTCGCGAGAGGGCAGACCCGGGCGCCGGGGCTTTCAACCCATGCCGATCCCTGTCTTAGAGAGAACCAGACGTCCTCATCCGCCCCCCTCCTCTTTTCTCCTCCCACCCCCCTTGGAAGACAATTCTCGGGCTTTTATTTCAGGTTTTTTTTTTTTTCTGGATTTTTTTTGTTTGTGTTCTAGGGTTTTTTTTTTTTTTTGTATTTTCTTTAGTTATTGTTCCTCTTTTTGCTTTATCCTCTCCGCCCCGCGCTGCCCCCATCCAGTCCCTTCCCCCTCCCACCCCGACCTCTCCTCCCCCCCCTCCCCACCCCCTACACCCTCCCCAACCCCGCGGCACCCATCCAGAATGAACAAGCCCTTGATAGACGGGCGCCGCGCAGGCCCCCTGCGGACGGGGGGCATCCGACAAGGGAGAGGGGGCGGGTAGGGGCCCAGCGCGACCTCTGCCCTCCTCCTTGACCCCTCCCCCCTCCCACGACCCTCCCACAAGGTTCCCCGCAGATCCCTGACGTGGTGAGGGGAGAGGGCTGCAAGCGCCCTCCCCCCCCATGGACGGAGCGCCCCCCCCTCGGGGGTAGGGGGCAGCAGAGGGGGAATGGGCTTGGGGAAAGGAGGGGGAGCTCCCTTCTTTGGCAGCTGAACATGGGGGGGACCTGAGGGCAATGCCCTCCCCCCTTTACCCACAGTAGGAGAGGGGGCTTCCCAGGGGAAGGGGTGGCTTAAAATTCCCAAGCCCCAGGAATAAAGGGAGCGGGGAAGCGTGCAGGAAGGAACAGCCATGCTGGAGGGAGAAGGAGTTTCTTGGAGAGAAGGAAAGGTGTGTGTGGGGGATCTTCGTGCAAAATGGATGAGAGATGGTCCAGGAAGAACTAGGAAGAATGAGAGGAGTGGGGATGTGCAAGAGGTCACAGATTGGAGCAGGGAGAAGAGGAAGCATGGAAGCATGGTGAGCAAGAGGGGAGAGTGCATAGGGTCTTCTCTCACCAGGAGAAAGGAGCGTCCAAGAGGTGAGAAAATAGGCAGGGTAAGAGCTGTTCCTCCACAGGCACAAAAAATAAGGATGCTAGGAAAAGAAACGACAGTACAGCCCAAGAGTGTGCAGAAGAAGACAAGTGTGCAAAAGGAGAGAGATGGTTGAGTTCCCCCCGGGCAGATGGAAAAAGTCACCGAGGAGCCAACAAGAGCAAGGAGAAATTCAAGAATGAGTGTGCAGCAAAGCCACAGTCTGCAGGAATGTTGTTAGAGAAGGAACATGGCTTCAAGAGAGCAGCGGAGGTGCTGGGGAGGGCATGTGTGCAAGAGTTGAGTGTGTGAGAAAGTTCACAGAAGAGTGGAGAATGAAGCAGGACACAGATTTGGAAAAGAAGGGTGCACGGGAGTGGGAGCCTGGCAAAGAGGAAGGGAATGAGCATTTGAGAGAGAAGCAGTTCCTGGGAGGCAGGTGTACCAGATGCTGGATAAGTGATGGTGTGAGGAGGGGAGGAGCAGGGAAGGGCGTGGGAGTGTCACTGTGAGAGGGAGAGGTGGGGAGAGTCAGAAAACGTGGGGGTTCGAGAACAAGAAGGAGAAATGCTTAAAGACGATGGGTCGGGAGCGGTGCATGGGATAGCAAGTGTGCAAGAGCTGAATAAAGGCAGGTGTGTTCACAGAATAAATGTGTGCGCACAGAGTTTGTGAGTGGGTAGGGAAAAGGGTGTCCCAAGTGTGTCTGCAGCAAGGGTTTAGAGATTTTCAGAAGTGAGGTGTGTAAGGGAGGGTACCAAGGAAAGAGTACGCAGGCAAGAGTTTGAGACAGTAAGGGTATGGAACGTGGGAGAAGAAATGCAGTGTGTGCCGGGGAACAGGGTGTGTTTGAGCGCTGAGGGCCTCGCGAGCCAGAAGCGAAGGCGGAGTGTGCAAGACAGCGAGAGGGCAAATTTGTGCAAAATTGTAGCCCAGGGAGAGGAGAGGCAAGCAGGCGTGCAAAGGAGCGTGCAAGAGGCCAGGGAGGGGAGGGGGGGCGGCGGCTGCTGTGTGTGCTAGGGAGAGGGGAAGGTGGGCAGAGCCCAGGGGCCTGGAGAGGGGGGAAGGGTTGTTAGAGGGGCGGCAGGTGGTGGAATCTGAGGGCACCCCCTTCCCCTGCGGCCGGGGACAACCCCCATCCAATCAGGCTCAGGGCTGACCCTCTATGGCTCTGTCTGTTCCCCCCTCCCCAGAACCGACCCTTCCCTCCTCCTCCATCCCCCTCCATGATTTCCTCCATCACCCCCCCTCTGCTCCCTGCTTCACACAGTCTTGTGTCAGCTGCCCCCTCCTGTGAGGTGCAAATGTCTGGCCGGGATCAGGCCACCTGGTGACCTCCGGCCTTGGGAGAGGAGGGCAGGGCGCAGTTCTAGCAGAGTCCCTGGCCCAGGGGGAAGAGAATGATGGTCAGGGGTCAGAGGTCAAGAGGCCAGTAGGCTCAAGGGTTCTGTGGACGGGCTGGTCCGTCCAGGCCAGCCATCACCTCTCCAGGAAGAATTTGAGAGCCCGGTCGATGTTCATGCGGTGGCCCACCCTGGTCACGCCCAGATCGACGTAATCCTCCTTGGTCAAGGCGGGCAGATGGGAGCCATCGATCTCGTGGTCCAGGAACTGTGCTCGGTGCTCAGCCAAGCCTAGCCACTCGAGCCAATCAGCCACGTCGAACTTGGTCCAGAACCCCAGAGGTTTAGCGCCGAAGGGCTTGTCCGGGGGCAGCGAAAGCAGGCGGGTTGGTGAGAGGGAACGGGAGGCCCCTGACAAGGCTCCACCAAGCCCCCCGGATATCCCGGGGTGTGGTGGCACGAAGACAGGGGCAAAAGGGTCAGCTGAGCCTCCTGCCCCCCCTGTTGGGGAGCCGCGGATGTCAAAGAGGCCCGGATACAGGGGTCCGGAAGGCAGGATGGGCAGGGACGAGGGCCTGGGCGCAGGGCTGACCTTGTGCTCCGAGGCGGGCAGCAGTGAGGGGCTGGGGGCCCGGCGGAGCAGGGGTGGCCGCATCTCGAACTCCACGCCCTGGAGGTGGCGGGTGGACGTGGAGGAGGAGGCTGAGGGTGAGGTGGCCCCCGGAGCTGCAGCGGCTGAAGGGGGGACCCCACTTCCTGTGGGGAGTGGCGGCAGAGGTGGTTTGGGCCAGTTCTGAAACAGGCTGCTGACGGGTTTGGAGAGGATCGAGGACTGGGAGTCTTCAGAGAGTCTGGAAGGTGACAAAGGGGCAGGGGTGGAGGAAGGGGTTTGGAGGGCAATGGCAGGGTGAGAAAGAGGCAGAGGTCGGGATGTAGGGAGAGAAGAGAGACAGGAGAGGGGGGGTAGAGAGGTGGAGAAGAGATGGGAAGAGATAGAAAGAGCGAGGGGATAAGACAGATGTCAGGACAGAAATGAAGGGAGAGAAGAACGAGAGGACAGGGAGAGGGTGACAGTCAAGAGAGATGAAAGAAAAAGAGACATTAAGTGATAATAATAATAATCGCCACCACTTACTGATGCTCACGTGTGCCAGGCATTGTTCTAAGTGCTTTACATATCGCATCTCAGTGTATTCCCCATGACAGCCCTGATGCAGGTTACTATTATTATCAGCAGCACAGAGAGGTTAAATAACTTGCCTAAGGACACACAGCCAGGAAGTGGCAGAGCCCAGTTACATGGCACCAAAGTCTGAGCTCTTAACCACTACTCTATACTGCCTATCAGGTTATGGCCAGTCACAGCAGAGTGGAAGACAGGGAGACGGTGAGAGAGGAACAAAAAGAGGGTGAGCGTTCAAGGGAGAGAGATGGAAGGGGATAGGGACAGAGAGAGAGAGAGAGGGAGAGAGATGAGGAGAGGGAGATGAAAGAGAGAAGAAACAAGGGGAGAAAAAGGTTCCCCTCATCCCTTTAGCTCCCTTCAGAACAGTCCTGCCTCAGGGCCTTTGAACTGGCTGTTCCCAGCAGCCATGGGATCTGCTCCCTCCCTTCCTCCAGTTTCTGCTTGTCTTGCTGGTTATTTGAGAGGCCTTCTCTAACCATCCCCCATCCCTGCCTCATTAGACTATGAGCTCCTTGAGAGCAGGGCTTTGCCTGTCCTTCCCCCTGTGGGCAACCCGTCACCCAGAAGGGCACCCAGCGTACAGTAGGTCATAAACCAATAGCATCTGTCGCCTACGTTAAGCATTCTCTCCTCCACCCAGAATACTTAAACCTAATCAGCCAGTTGCCTTAAGATCTCAAAGGCCTGAAAATACCACGTTCAAATATCACCATAAGTTCATCAGACCCTCAGAGTTATAGTGAGCTCAGCAGATGGACAAGGGGGTTAAGAAAGCTCTCCTCACTTTCTCCGTGTGCCTGAATCAGGAATGTGACTCTACTTTCCCTAAGATTAAAAGGTCTTGAATGAGCTTGAACTTTGTAGTGATTCTGGCTAAGCTAGCTGCTTGAGGAAACTTCTTCACTATCCCGTATTTTTCCCTCTACACTTGCTGGGCTTTGGCAAGAGGCCCCTCCCCTCCCCCAACTCGTGTCAACATTTAACCCTCTCATAAACCCTTTAGGTGGGTCCAGTGCTGTCCCCCTTCTACAGAGAGGTGGATTCCTTTGCCTAAGGTCACCCAGTTAGAAGTCCAGGGCTGGGGTGCCTGGGTGGCACAGCGGTTAAGCGTCTGCCTTCGGCTCAGGGCGTGATCCCAGCGTTGTGGGATCGAGCCCCACATCAGGCTCCTCCGCTATGAGCCTGCTTCTTCCTCTCCCACTCACCCTGCTTGTGTTCCCTCTCTCGCTGGCTGTCTCTATCTCTGTCAAATAAATAAATAAAATCTTAAAAAAAAAAAAAAAAAGAAGTCCAGGGCTGAGACCAAGGCCCAAGAAGCCCAGCTCCAGACGCACATCCGAAGCCCTGCGCCCTAAAGCATCTGAATCTTGAGACGCACGGGGTTCAAGGGACTCGCAGATTTCAGGGACTGTCAGAAATGACAACCCGCCGAGCAAACAGACTTTGGCAAATTGTGCTCCAATCTCTTGTTAATAACTTTGTTGTTCATCAGGGGATGTGTGTTGTCATGGTGATGGAAGAGACCACAAAAGCTACTGAGGTAAAGTATCTGTGAACGCGTGCTTCTCAGAGGACGGACTTCTGCAAGCCAGCCTCGTTTGTTTTCTTTCTGCTACCTGGGACCCTCAAAGGACGCGGCTATGGCGAAGGTAGACTCTAGTACCCACAGCATTGGCCCCTGTGGCCTCCGTCACCAACCACCAGCCCCGGCTCACCTCTGCCTCTGCAGGGAAGAGGTCCTCTCCGGGACGTAGCCGGCTCCCCCGTGGTGGCTGTCCCCGCTTCCCCCGCTGCCTCCCCGGGCCCAGGGCAGAGCGCCACCAGCTGCCGAGGAGCCCCCAAATTGCTGAAGCTTGGAGCTGAGTTCACTGATGATGCTGGCTTTTACTGTGGCCAAGGCTGAGGCCTGAGGCTGGGCCAGGGGCCCGGGCAGGGGTGGTGGCGGTGGGCCCGGGCCCTCCTCCCAGGGCAGCAGCTTCCGAGGCAGAGAGGAGGCCGATGGCAAGGGCACCGGCGGGCCTTCCGGCTCTATAGGCACCGGACCCCCAGCCATACCCGCCGTTGAAGGTCCTGTGCAACCGCTCAGGGCCAGCAGCCCATCCGTTCCAGCCCCTGTCACGGAGACGGTGGGGCTGGTGGGAGTGACAGGGTCCCGCAGTCCCCCACTAGGGCCGGGCCTCAGGCCTCCACTGGTCCCCAGAGCCCGGCCCCGGAGCTTAGAAGGAGTCATGAGCTGCGGGGGATACGGTGGGCCAGGAGTACCACTCCCCCCGAAGGCCTGGCCGTCCAGGTAGGCCACGTATGTGTCCAGAAGCTCTGGCCCACTGGCCACACTGGCCCCCCCGCCACCACCACCGCCGCCTCCGGCGCTGCCACCGCCTTCGGCAGAAAGGCTGCTCAGTGTGGACGCGCTGCTGATGGTCTCCAGAGGGTGGTCACTGCTGCTCCGACTGTCCACCTCCTCGATACCCGAATCGGTGCCAGGCGGTGGGTCTGGGCCAGGCTGCAGGGCCGGCGGAGCAGGGGCAGCCGGGGCCGGTGGGCCTGGCGGAGGGGGGTCCCCTGGAGCCACGGGGGCCCCCTGGGTCAGTGTGGCCACCTCACTGTCATAGGAAGTCAGGCTGGATGCCGTGGAGTCCAGGGTGGGAGGTGCGGCGGCAACAGGAGGTGGTGGCACAGGGGGCAGTGGGGTGGTTGGGGTGGGTGGGTCCGGCAGCGGATGCGGAGGCCCAGGTGTGAGGGGCGACTCTGGCTTCTCGAAGCTGTTGGAGAACTCCAGAGGCGGGGGCAGCGGTTCCACAAAGAGGAATTCGCCATCTTCCACATCCACCGAGGGAGCAGGGGGCGGCAGGACTAGCAGGGGAAGCCCATTCTCTTCACTGCCCCGCGGGGAGGTCGGCGAAGGCGGGACGGACCGGCGTGGGCTGGGCGGCGGAACCCCCGGCCCGTCTTCCGAAGGGGGTCCCCTTCCCCCCGCCCCACTGGCTCTGGGCTGGCAGTTCTCAAGGAACCGCACGTGTAGGGGCAGCCGTTCTGGCTCCTCGGGGGCTCCCGACCTCCACGCCTTGCTCACCCCGGGGTGTGGGGGCGGGGGCTCCGGCCCCAGCTGGAGGAGGAGGGGCCCGACCCCGGGAGCTGTAGGGGGCAAGCGGTGCAGCAAGGAGCGTCGGGCAGCTGGAGGGCTGGCCGGAAGGGACTTCTCCTGGCTGCCCAGGCCTGCCCGGTACCCCAGCTCCCGGCGGGCGGGGTCCGGTGGTGAGGCCCCCCAGAGACGCAGCACTGGCTCATGGTGGGCGTGGGGCGAGTGGTGGTGTGGGGTGGGCGGCGGGGCCTCGTAGCGGGGCGATGGGGGCCTTGGAGGGGGCTGGGGGGGCCCACCACCCTCCGAGGACTCCTTCAGCGCCCGCTCTCGGGCTGCCAGGGCCAGCCCGAGCGGGGAGGCGGGGTCCAGGGCCTTGCCGGTCAGCGGGTGGACCAGAGGTCGGGGCGGCAGGAAGCTGGTGAAGGCGCTGCTGCCCCCGCTGCCCCCGTAGGCGCGGCTGCCGGCCCCGTAAGCCCCGTAGCCGCCGCCACTCCCCGCGCCTGCAGACTCCAGCCGGAGGTAGGGCTCGGCAGAGAACATGCCTTCATCGATGGATTTCGAGTGGCGCAGCCGGGGACCCGGGGGCGCCCCTGGGCCCAGCCCGCCGTCGCCGCCATCCTCGTCCCCCGCGTCGGTGGAGAGGAAGAGCGTGGATCGCCGGCGGGCTTCGTTCTGCCAGCCCCCTTCCCTCCGGGCCGCCCCCACCAGGGCCGCTCCGAACTGGCTGGTGAAATCCAGGGTGGCGGGGCCGCTGGGCGAGGTAGGGGTGGGCACGGGCGAGGGGGACGGCGGCACCGGCGACATGGCCGGGGCGGGGCTCGGCGCCGAGGAGCCGCCGCCGCCGCCGCCACCGCCGCCACCGCCGCCGCCGGCAGCCTCGGGCTGGGTGGGGGGTTCCGCCTCGGTGCTGCTGCCCTGGCTGCTGCGGCCGCTGCTACTGGTGGACGGAGCCTTGATGATGATGGTAGGGATGGGGATGGAGTTCTTCTCCGAGGGGGCGGCCGCGGTCGGCTGCGGCTGCGGGGACGCCGGAGACGTGGGCGAGGGGGCGGGAGGGAGGCCGCCGCCCTTCTGAGGCTCGCCTTCGACTTTGGTCTGCTTGACCAGGGGCCCCTTGCGCCCGCGGCCCGAGCGGGCCGGCACGTACATGGCCGCGCTGGCCGCCCGGGGGGGCAGCTGGAAGTAGCGCAGGGCCGGGGCCTGGGAGGAGCTGATGCCGCCCCCGCCATGGTGCGACGGGGACGGGGCCCCCGGGGTGGGGCTAGGCCCGCCGCCCCGCCAGCCGCGCAGGCTGGGCTGGGGCCCCAGAGCCAGTCGGGGTGGGGGGTCGTCGGGAGAGCCACCCGTCTCCATCTCCGGGGGATGAGGGGGGTGGGCGTGGTGGTGGTGAGGCTGGGGGGGCGGGGCGTGATGGTGGTGGTGGTGGGGCGGGTGGTGGTGGGCGGGGGGCAGGGGCCCGCTGTGGTACAGGCTCTTCTCACGGCCCCCTACACGTGTGTCGGGAAGGGAGGGTCCATCAAAGGATGCGGGGGAAGAGGAGGGGAGGGGGCCACCCGAGCTGGGGTTAAAGGGCCCGCCTCTGGGGGATGGGGTGAGGCGGCCAGAGGAGGAGGGGGCTGGAGGTGTGCTGTAGGGGGGCTCCGGTGGGGACGTGGTGGGCGGCGGGGGGATGTCCTCCGAGCCAGGCACAGACAGGCTGCGACTGAACTTCATGGCTGGGGGAGCTAGGTAGGGTCTATCATCTTCTGCAGCCCCTGGGGAAGACACAATGGATCCAGGAGTGGGGGGAGGGGGTCTCCCTCCTCCCCTATCCCATAGTACTACAATATTAATGAAATAACAACAACAACAACAGCAACAGCAACAACAACAACACCACGACGCCACTGAGTATATGCTAAGACCCTCACACGAATCAGTCTAGAGCTCCCCAGCTGTGGTAAATCGACTTGGTGACACAGGCTGTGCGTTGCACATCAGCAACCGGCAGAGGGAGCAAGGGGAGATGGGGCGACATTCAGCTGAACTTCCTCCCCGTGCCAGGAGGGGGCGCCGTTTTCTAATGCCCACAAAGACACAGCCTATGCTAGTGGTAGCTTGGGGTGAGCAAAAGTCCCTGGAGCCAGGGAGAGATGCCATGTTTAGGTGTATAGTTATAGATTTCTTTTCATGTATACGCAGAAATAAAATGTAATTAGCACATCAAACCTGTGCTTTCACAGACGGAACTGCTTAGGGTGAGGCTAAAGTTTACGAGAGAGAGCCGATTTATAGGGAAGCAATGTTGGGTGGCTTTACAGGTAGTTGAGATGAAGTAAATGAGGAGATACAGGCAGAGGACACAGATGCAAGACTCACACTGGCAGACTGTGGACGCTGGAAGTGGGAGAAAAGCTAGACCCAATCAGCAAAAGGACTCGGAGTGGATTGGAAAGAGTGAAGTCTCTTGCCTAATTATCACTGTCAGGGCTCAGTCTTTGACCCTCTTCTCCCCTCTGACTACTCTCTCCCCCTTGGCACTCTTAAGCGACATGCTGCTTCATTCACTGGCTCCCTGCTGAAGACGCCCACATCTTTCCTGGGGCTCAGTCCTCTCCCCTGAGCTCCAGACTCCTATATCCAAATGCCATATCCACTTACTCGGATGTCTCACCAGCATCTGAAACTCTGCAGGCCCCTAGCTGTGCTCCTGATCTCCTCCCACCCCACAGTCTCCCCCATCTGAGCACAAGTGGCTCAATCCTACCTCAGGACCTTTGTCTTGGCTGTTCTCACTACCTGGAATACCTTATGGCCATATATCCACATGGCTCTCCCTCTTCATTTTCACGTTTTAGCTCAAATCTGCCTCCCAGCACTCCTGATCTCTCTTATTCTCCTCTGCTTTCCCCCCCACAGAACTTACCACTGTCAACCTTCTATATAATTGTCTTGTTTCTTATCCTTATAATCTGTTGTCTGTCTTCCCCTGCTAGAAGGCAAGCTCCATGAGGACAGGACCCTTCCCTCTGTTTTGCTCACTGACATATCCCCAGCAGTCTAGGACTTATGGTGGGTGCTCAGTAAACATTTGTAGCATGCATGCATGCATCAGTGAAGTCAGGTATAAGAGAGAAGAAACTAGGTGGTGGGGGCTTCGACTCACTCCATCCAGGCAGGAACAATAACATGCCCATTTTCTAGATGCAGAACCCAAGGCCCAGAGAGCCAGAATTCAAAGCCAGTTTTGCCCAACAACAAAGCCTGAGCTCTTTGCCCAGAGCGATGGAACTGCGGTCATATACGAAAGTAGAAAAGAACATTTCAAAGCCCCTCCGTTCCTCCTGTAAACTGTCACCCTCCCAGCCTGCCCCTCCCCTGCTGGTGACATTATACCCACCCTTCCAGGTGACATACCAATAGATTTTTGCCGGAGCATAAGCCCAGGTCCCGGAGGCAGGTAAGAAGGACGTTCATAACTTGGCTGTGAGCGGTGGTGCGGATCGAAGCTTGACTTTGGGGTGGCAGTCAGAGAAAAAAGACAATAGAGAAAGATCAGTCTGGGCGTGAAGATTCATGACTTTACCACACAGCCAGCCCCCAAGCCTTCTCCAAGCCTCTGCAGGAAGGGTGAGAGGCCTGGAGGAGGCAAAAGGGAACTCTGGGGGAGGGAAATGTGTCTGAGTTTGGGCAGTGGGGAGAAAGAAAGAAAAGAAAGCAGATTCTCAGGCAGCCCTGTTTGCTCTGCTTCCCATACCCATTACTAACCTGGGTCTTTTCTCCGTTCTCACTGTCAACCCCCCAGGCCCAAGTCACCAGCATGGCCTGGCCCGCTGGCTGCCCTAGCCTCTTCCCCTGTCTCCCTGCTGCCCCCCTGTCCCACCACCCCTTTCCAGTCTGCTTGCCACATAAGAGTCAGAGGGATCTTTCAGAAAGAAATCCAGGTCGTGCGATTGCCCTGCTTACAATCCTACCAGAGCATCTCACATCACCAGTTAGGAGGGGATCGGAATTCCCAACTCTGGTGTTGAGTTGTGGTCTGTGGTAGACACTGCACACCCAGATCCCCTCAGCTGGGGCGCCGTGACCATCCCCAGCTGCTGAGAGTGTCACCTGCTGGGCTCTCGGCTGCCCCTGGCTCTAAAGAATCCCCCTCCTCCAAAGGAGCTGATGGGCCCCAGTAGTTCCATCCCGTACTTCTGGGAGCAGCCTGAAGCCAAGGACTGACTGACATGGAGATCCAAGACAGGATTCACTCCGTGGTGCAATTCGAACTCTCCCAGGGATCAGGCTGCAAGAGACTCCAGCGGGGACCACGTTTGCTGACCTCCCACAGCCCACCCTGCCCCCCTCACTCCCTTATAATTCTCCCGTTAGGATACTGTTGGTGCAGGAATCCCATCTCAGGCTCTGGCTATAGGAAACCCAGGCGCCCAGTACAATCGAGCCCCGTCTACATCTCCTACCTGCTCACTCTGGTCCCACCGTGTCCACCAGTCCTGCTCCTCCAATGCCCAGGTCCGACCCCGCTCTAGAACACTTGCAAGTCCTGCATTTGCTCTCTGCAACATTTTCACCTCCTCGTCACACATTCCTTTCTGTCTTTCCATCCTCCACTCAAATGTCCCTGCCAGTCACTGTCTACTGTACTTCCCTGTCCTGTTTTCCTTAGGGCACACATCTCCCTCTGAGATGACTTGTTTACTGGCTTACTTCCTGACTCCCTGCCTAGAATGCCGGCTCCCTGAAGGCAATACAGGTAGAGGATTTATGGCCCATGACACCTGCAGGGAAAATATTTTCATTTCCTTTAACATCGGAGGGGGGGGGAATGAATAGAATCCAGCTTGGATGATAATATTCATCTTTGCACCAATACAGCCATTAAAGACAGATTTTTAAACTTCTTTTTTTGAGGGAGGGGCTTATAAAGACGAAAGTGCCAAAAGCCCATGGAATCCTAACAGCCTGTCTGACGGTAGCAATGCTGTTGGTCTCTTGCACTGCTAGGACCCCAGTCCTCAACCAGGACCTGATGTTCCACAAGCTTGTGTCAAATGAAGTGTAACTAAAGGAGAATGAGCCAACATCAGGCACTGACTCCCCTGCTTCTGCCAGGTGACCTTGTATGTCTCTCTTCTCTTTGAGGCCAGAAGTGCAGAGAAAGGAAACCCTATTCGGATGAAGTCCCCACCTTACCGCCCTCACCTCCCATCACGCTCCCTGCTCCCTCCAGCCCCCTTGCTCTAAGTACTCCCCTGCTCTCTAGATTTCCTGTGGTGTTTCTCACCTCAGGGCCTCCGGATTCTCTGTTCCCTCTGCCTGAACATCCTTTCCCCCTGCTCTGCTTGGGAAGACTTGTCATCCTAGCCCCCACTCTGGCCTGGCCTCTCCCTTCCTCTAAACCTACACTGCCCAATACAATAGCCCCTACCCTTTCGGATGTCAATTTCAACGAATTAAAATACGTTAATGAAAAATTCCTCCCGCTGTGTTTGCTGGTCACATTTCAAGGGTTCAGTCACCACACGTCGCTAGTGGCTGCCCTATGGGGCAGCATGGACATAAAGCAGTTCTTTCAACACAGGACCTCTGCTGGACAAGACGGTGCTGCTTTAGACTGTCACAGGATGCGCCTGTCCTAACCGCTCCCTGCACTCACTTCCCTGGATTGAAACTGTCTCATTCGTTCATTCATTCCACAGATATTTACTGAGCACCCGCTCCATGCCAGGGACTGTTCCAGATGCTGCAGATGGAGCCGTCAACAAAACAGACAAAAGCCCCTGCCTACTTGGAGGGTAGACAAAATAAATTAGCAACACAACGGGGTCGGATGGAGGCAAGAGAGGGAGGAGAGGAGGACTATAATTTAAAACAGGGCCGTCAAGGAAGGCCCTTCTGTGAAGATATAATTTGAGCAATCTCCCAAAAAAGGGAGCCATGCATACATCTGGGGGCACAGTATGGGAACAGGAAGCGGAAAAGTCCTGAGGTGGGAGTGAGTCTGGTATGCTTAAGGAACAGTCAGGAGGCTGATGTGTCTTGAGCGGGGGAGCGGGGTGCTGAGGGGTGGGAGATGAGGTCAGACAGGTGGTAGAAAGGTGGTAACGGGTGGAATCTGTTAGTTTCAGATGTCTCCTCCCTGGAGAGGCTTCCATCTGTTACTCTGCATCATAACTCCTTCCACTTAACCCAGTGTAGAGTTATTATAATTATTTGCTTCCTTGTTCATTGTCTGTCTCCCTGGGCATGGAGCCTACCCAGTTCCCATTCTACTCTCCTTCCTTGGTAAGAAAACCCCAATCCCGTTTGGCACCTATTGGGACTACATTTCCCAGGCTCCCTTGCAGCTGCATGTGCCCACGGAACTAAGGTCAGCTGGGATGCATACGTGGCGTGGAAGGGTTGTGTGTTACTCTGGGAAAGTCTCCTCAGAGGTAATCCAAGAAGCAGCAATGTGCCCTCCTTTGCCTTTCTGCCTTTCCACTCTTCCTTGTCCCTGCTACCTGGAATGCTGGAAGCTAGAGCTCCAGCCATCTTGGACTACGAGGTGACCTTATGGTTGGAAAGAAGGCTTAGGATGGTGGAGCAGAAAGTGAGAAGGACCCTGGGTCTTCAGGACCATGGCGGCTGCCATACCTGCCTGGGAATCCCTACTCCAGACTTCATTAACATGACACAGATAGAAGACTCTTCTGGTTCAAGCCACTGTTATTTGGAGGTTTCTCTTACATAGAGCAGAACCCAATTCTGCAAAATCCAACCCCCGCCCCCAAATGTAAATTCTCTAATGGGATTGCCTTTGACTGGTTCACTCCTCCACCCCCAGAGCCAACCAGCAGGTCCAGTGCATAATTAGGTGCTCAGTAAATATGTGCAGAATGAAGGACACCCTGACAAGATGGGGGGAACAACCAGTCCGAACGGATGCGGGGACCCCATTAAGGCAGAAGCAGGCTGGAGAGGACACTGAATGCGGAGTCTAGGAGGGCGAGCAAAAGGGGATAATGGGGCAGTGGGAAGGGGCACCTGGGTGACTCAGTTGGTTAACCGTCTGCCTTTGGCTTGGGTCATGATCCCGGCGTCTTGGGATCTAGCCCCACATCAGGCTCTCTGCTCAGCAGGGAGCCTGCTTCTCCCTCTGCCTGCTTCTGCTCTCTCTCTCTCTTTCTCCGTCAAATAAATAAATAAATAAAATCTTTAAAAAAATTTAAAAAAAAATGGGGCGGTGGGAAGGAAGGTGAGGGAAGCATCTGATAGAGGCATGGGAGTGGGGATGGGTGGGGGGCAGAGTGATGGGGGAGGGGGACAGGGTGATGGGGGAGGGGGACAGGGTGATGGGGGAGGGGGACAGAGTGATGGGGGAGGGTTCGAATGACAGGGGAGGGGTCGAGGGGCAGGGGAGGGGTGCCTCTGACTGAAGAGAGTGCAGAGCGAAGGGAGAGGCATCAAATTGGCACACTGGCAGAAAACACTTCTAAGTGGAAGAGGAGGGATTAAATGTTGGGTTAACTTGACATAAAAGGGGTCAGAGTGGCAGAGGAGACGTCAGACTGATGGAGAAGCCATACAAGCGTCTGAAGAGGCGTTGGACTGCCTGCCTGAGGGGCACACTGACTCAAGGTGGGACAGGCTGACCTCCATCCACGAGCGGGGAGCGTCCTCTCCCGCGCAGAGGGGGCAGCCAATCAGAGTGCCTGGGTGCGCGTGACGTCACTGGCTGTGGGCAGACTCCTCCCCAGCGAGTCAGCCAGAGGTCCAGCCCTCCTCCCGTGCCACCTCGTGGGCCTGTTGTGGGTTTGATGCCTCAAGGGCAGAGTGTGTGCCCTGGTGCTGTGCACAGGCTGGAGGCTGAAAACGGACTAAGAAATGCGCACCAGGGAGACAGTCCCTGAAAGGGGTGAGGGGGGAGAGAGCAGAGGGGGAGACAGACGGAGAGGCAGAGATAAATAAAGACAGAGAGATGAGGAGAAAAAGACAGAGATGGGGGTGCAGAGGGGGGAGACAGGAGGGGAGATGAGACAGCGACGGGAAGAAAGACGGCCCCAACAAAGCAGGAAAAGAGGCAGTCTTGTGAGGCCCTGGAATGAAGCGGGGTGGGGGGGGGGGTGGACACGGACGACAGAGCTGCTCCAGGAGGGTCAGGCATGCAACCAAGAGGGAAAGAGATAGACAATACGATCAAGAAGGTATGGTCAAAATAATCAGAGGGAAAAACTGAGTCCAGAGAAAAGTTGAGACTGGCACCCAGACAAAGATGGGAAGAAGGGAGGACAGTGCAGGAGTGCGGGGGAGGTAGGGTACCCTTGGGGTCAGTGACTAGGCGACAGAGACAGTAGCTGAGGGAGCCAAAGCCACACAGAGGCGAGGACAGATGGATAGACAGCAGAACCCTAGGAGGAGACAGCCCAAGAGGCATCTTGTCCTACAGTGAATCTGTCCGGGGTCTGCACCCCCTCTGTCGGCATGGGCAGGCCCCTCAGTACCGTGCCCCCTCGCTAGGTTTTGTGCAGTGGGGTGTCTTTCAGGGAGGTTGGAATCTCCCAATTCTTAAGTTTCCAAGCAGTGGCATCTTGTACTCTGATTCACTGTTGCTCAGGCCTGACAAAAGAGGCCTCAGGGGCAATACTGGGCCCCCCACACCCCCTCTGGCCTAGTGCACAGGGCTCCAAGCGAGACAGTGAGGAGGGGAGAGAAGCTGAAGCAGATGGGAGATGAGAAACAGAAGAGAACAAGACCACACAGAGAGACCCAGAAGCAGCAGGAAGGGGCCCCTCTGTTGACTTAGTGTGTGAAAAGTCAGGACGGCTGATGGGAAGGTGGGGACAGAGATGGGGGTGAAGAGAGCCCCCAGTACAAGAGGCGGGGCTTTGGGAAGGCCCAGGGCCAGACCCTGGGAGAATAAAAAGGGAGACCCAAAGGGAAAATGACCACTGGCCTCCACAGCCCGGAGGGAAGGGAGATACCATTCGAGAACTCAGGTGAATGCCTACAAGTCCCATTTCTATGAGGGAGGGGCATGTGGGCAGCTGGTGTTATTATTGGCCCGTGTCTGCGCCCGCCTAGGGGTGTCTTTGGACCTCAGATGGTGAATTCTGTGAGGGCTGGGATCCTGTCTGTCCTGTTGCCACGGTTCACACAGGGAGGGGCTGGTATGCTGGCTGCCATTTGCTGAATAAATGAAAACAGGATTTGCCCTATCTACTCATGGGGACTCTGCACGCGATAAGCTGTTGGAGGGTCTCTGGGGCACATGCAAGCCTCACTGGCAAGTCATTGTGGGGTCTCCAGTTTGTTTTGTGGTCTAAGAGGGCTCACCATCTGTTGAGGACCTGCTGTGCTAGGAGCTGGTCTTGTTCAATCCTCATAAGGACCAGCAAGATGGACTTTAGCCCCATTGTACAGAGCAGGAAACTGAGACGCAGAGAAATTAGGTAGTATGGAGCAGATAACTCAGGAAGTCAGAGGAAGTCAGAATTTGGAGGCAGGTCTGCCTGGCTTGACTGCCCATGCACTTCTGAGTCTACACTGACCTTCGGGGGAGGTGGGCACAGAAGATGATCCTGACAGCCTCAGAGATTTCAGATTCCTCGAGAAATTCAGGACAGGTGAGACGTGAGGGGCTGCTGCAAGCAGGGCACTCTGCCAAACCCTGAGAAGTGGCCAAGGACCCTCCACATTGAAACCTGAAAGCAGTTCTCTGAGTCCAAGTACAAAATCTGCCACCTTCCTTTGGTTCTTGTCAAAGTACGGGGCATTCTAAAGTAGGTAGTCAAACCCTTAGCAGGTCTGTGGACAGACTTCGAGGGGGCCGTGCACTTGGACTAGAAAAAAAAAAAAATCTGTATTGTCATTATCTTCCAATGAAAACACACCATTTCCTCAATTGAGGATGTAGGCAGCAAACCAAGCCGGCCTTAGCAAGACCTGTGCCTGTAACGCTAAGAGAAGTCACAGATATTTCTATAGCTCTGCACAGCGGTTGCAGATCTCTTGAATAGTGTTTATGTGCCTCACGACTAGTTAAGAGTAGTTAAGAGCCATCACGAAGTCTTGCTGGCTAATGTGTTGACAAAAAGCACCGATATTACTATAGCACAAATTTTATTTTTACTTTGTGTGTGTTTAACTGAGCTCTAGGCCCAACACGGGGCTCGAACTCATGACCCCAAGATCAAGAGTCACGTGCTCCACCAACTGAGCCAGCCAGGTGCCCCACGAATTTTGCTTTTAAAAACATTTTGATGACTGTATTATCAGTGTAATTGGCTTCTTTTGTTTTCCTAGGTAGTTTATTTTATGCTTATAAGCATTATTCGGAGGGCTATGCCAGCCTGCCAAGGGGGTCCATGGTCCCTCAGAAGCCAAAGAATCCAGTTTTAGAGTAAATAGCCTGTTGGCCACTGGGTGGTGGGTGTGTCCCGTGGGAAGAAGGGTTCAGAGGGCAGGGTCAGAGGGCAGGGCTTGAGCAGAGAAGAAGCAAGGGCTAAGAGAGAAGTAGGGTGCTGTGTGACCTCTGGAGGAGAGACTGGAGGGTGGGAGGAGGCTGGTGGTGGCTGTGTTCCCATGAAGGGGCACAGCCCAATGACAGGCCAGCTAGGGAGGGACCAACAGGCCCACCAGAAGAGCCAGGGCGGTGGATCCGACTGCCTGACTTGCCTGGATTGAAATACTGCCTCCCTCTCTGAGCCTCAGTTTCCCCTCTGTAAATGGGCTAACAACCATGTGGACCTCAGAGGGTGATCCTAGGAATGAATGAGAAAATCCATGTAAAATGTAGTGTCCAAAATAGGACACCACCCATTACAGGTCGGCCTCCGTCCTAGGGAAAAGCAGGCAGAGTGGAGACAGCGATAATAAATAATATTTTAGTAACTCCCACTTGTTGAGCACCTATTATCATGTGCTGGGCCGATGCCAGAGATCACCAGCCATGACATCATTCTGCCTTCCCTGAGACTCTTGAGGTGGGACGGAGATGGACAAGAGGTGGGAGCAGGAGTGAGGAAACAAGGGATAAGACTTAGGAGAAGAATAAGGAAGAGGATGGGCAGAGAGGAAAGGAGGCCCCAGACTGGGAAGAAAGGAGGGGGGACAGGAAGTGTGGTGCCCCTCAGGGCTGACATTCAACACAGCGGGGTCAGGAAGGGTTTGCAAAGAGAAGCACAGAGGTTCCAGGATGGTGTGTGTACCCCCCCAAGCCTCCTCTCCATTATGCTCCCATCCCCCTCCTGGTCCAGGCTGCCTACCTCCGTGGCAAAGAAGCCTTTGGGCCGGTGTTTGCCCAGCGACGCAAGGCCACCAGGTCCGGGACTCTCGCTTGCACTGATGGTCTGCTGGGCTGCCGCCAAAATTTCATCCAGTTTGTCTAAGGGGAGGTGGGAAGAGGCAGTGAAATGAAGCTTGCTTTGGCCTCGGGAAGAAACAGAGCTGCCAGGAGCCCATACAATATGCTGTACGAACCAGGAAAGGGCACCCCTGCCTCCATGCCCGAGGACCGACGGCCCTGATGGAGACAGAATCTCCAGGTCCAGGACCCAGCGGTGGGAAGGGGTGAGGGCAGCAAATCGTCACAGGAGGGAAGGTGGAGGGGAGGCAGAAGGAACAGGGAGGTTGAGGCTGAGGACAGAGGTGGGAGCTCATACTTGATGGCCACGGCAAGGATGGGATATGAGGTGATGAGGTCGGAGGTGGCCAAAGGGCGCGCAGGCAGGAAGAGGGTTGGAGAGGCTGCGGCGCCCCAGGGGGCCTGGGTCAGGGGTCCTGGGCAGCCCGGGGAGCAGGGCTGGGCCATCTTACTGAGAGCCATCTGATACACGGTCCGCTTTTTCTCCATGCTGGGCACCGGCGCAGGCTGCTGCTCGTACTCTGTGGGCAAAGGATGCGGATGAAGTCCAGGGGCGCCCCTGGGGGGCGGGGCGGAGCGGGCTCGGCCAGTGGGCGTGGCCAGCGGGCGTGCGCAAGCGCGAGTGGGGCAGTGAAGGGCCCGGGTCGGGGAGGGGCAAGTCCGCCGGCGGGATGGGGACGGGGGGGCCCCCCCGCCAGTCCTGTGCCCACTCACCACTCTTCTTCTTCCAGGGGGAGACTAGCCCGGGGGAGAGGCAGTAGAGGAGCCAAGAGTTAGGACTTCAGGGGGAGGCGAGGGGCCCCCTCTCTGGAACACCCTCCTCCCTCAGGGTAGGGGCGGTCAGCTGCCCGATCTGCCCCCTGTCAGGGGAAACGGGACCCCCCAGGTCCACTCGGCCCTGTCTGGGGAGGGGCTGGCCTTCCTTTCTGTTAGTGGGGGTGGGGAAGCTGGTGGAGGAAGAGATAGAGAACGGGGGTGGGGTGAGGTGGGGCAGAGGGAGAGAAGCCAGAAAGGAAACAGGGACCCGTAAGAAGGGACGTGCACACCCAGAGAGAGACTCGACAGAGAAACAGATGTAAGAGGACAGAGCAAAGTCGACTCTCAGACGCCCCTTCCCAGAGACACACACGGAGGCCAGACAGAGTCTGACCCATGGACTAGGGGACAGGATGAGGACAGGACCCCTGGTCACTAACAACACTAACAAACTCAAGGTCTGGTTCAGCCCCCTTTTGCCCCTCGCCCTCCCCAGCGCCTGGGCCCCAGCAGCTCCACAGGCTCACCCATCTCCTCCAGCTCTGAAGTCATAGACTTGGAACGCAGAGAGATGGCTGGGGGCGGGAGCCGCTTAGCCTGCTGGGGTGCTGAAAAGGTGATGGTGGGGGTCAGGCATCAGTACCATGGAGAGAACCCACCACCACCACTGCAGTGCTCCCAGATATCAGAGACCAGTGGCCACCACCATGCTGAGCCCTGCCTCCTTCAGTTACTCCCTCAGAAGGGTCATGAACAAGTAGCCTTGGGGAAGGGAAGGCCAGTGGTGGGGACCATGAGGCCATTAGGGCTTCTGAGGATCTTAGTCTTGTGGCAATGGGGTGTCCAGGTCTGGCCACGCAAATGAGTGGAGAAGCACCTTTTTTATGGACAGCCTCATCCATGTCCGGGTGCCTGGTGACCATCACCACCTTGACCATCAGCGTGTTGCCCCCTTGGCGGATCATGTTCACCACCTGCCGGTGGCCAACCTTCACCACGTTCTGCCCGTTCACCTGCAGCACAGATAGCCCCACACCACACAGAGTAAGTGAGGGGAGAGATGCTTTCAGCTTTAGAGTCCCCAACAGAGCGGTCTCCTATCTAGACCTGTGTGTAGCACTGTTGGCTCCTTCCTCCCACTGACCCTCCCCACCACCCCCCTCCTTGCAAGGCCCCACTTCTCCTTCTGGTAACTTTCCTGGCCCCAGGGTTGGGGAAGGGGCTGGGCTCAGCCATTCACCTCTCTCTCCCCTCCTTGTCCCCTGCCCCTGCATTGTGTGTGTGTGTGTGTGTGTGCGTGTGTGTGTGTGTGTGTGTGTGTGTGTGTGTGTACGCGCGCTGGGGAACAGCTCTGTTTTCTTTTGATGCTTCAGAGAAGCCTTCAGAAGGAATCACTGAAGAAAGCATTGGCTAGGGGGTGGGCTGGGGGCTGGGAGGCCTGGTGCTGAAAGAGAATCTGGATTTGGGCAGCCAGATTTCGTGTGGAATAGGAGGAGGCCAGGGATTTTTGTCACCAGGGTCCCAGGGAGAGAATGGTATCTGTGGAAGGTGTGCTGGAGGCTGGCCCTTGGAAAGGCCCCTGGGGCTGGGGGCCAGGACTCACCTCGATGAGGAAGTCTCCCATCCTCAGTCCAGCTCGCCATGCCACGCCACCCTCGTCCACAGACTCCAGATACTGCAGCGCCGGGAAGGCCGGGGTGGGGGTGAACTCCTCGATGGGGGTCTGCGCTGCAGATGGGGAGGAGCCGGCGGGGTCGGAGGGGAGGGGGTGGAGAGGCCGAGCAGGGGATGGGGCTCAGACCCAAGTCACAGAGGCCTCACCGTAGCTGAGGGACCAGCACGCTGGGGTGGGGTGGTGGGTGGGCTGGGGTCCCTTCCCCTGTCCATCCCCCTGGGTCAGAGAGCCCTTCTCCCATCTCCTCCCCGGCTGGCACTCACCCTTGGCCCCCCGAAGCACGAACCCAAACCCCTCACTGTCCTTCTTCTGCAGCAAGACCGTCTTCTCTTTAATGATGTAATCGCTGGCGAGGGGGCGGGGTGGGGGGATGGGGGTGGAGAAGGGATTATGAGACACCGAGTCCCAGCTCCACCAGCAACCCGGTGGGTGACCTGAGCCCCTGCTCCAGAACCATTCATCCCACGTCCTAGGATCTTCCTCGCCCATTCTGTGTGTGTTTGCTCGCAGCAGCCCTTACAGGCCTCCCCCTCAGAGCCCGGAGTGCTTGCTCTCCCACTCAATCTTTCCTCATTCATCCTTCATGCATCCATCCACCCATCCATTCAGCAAGCAGTTTCCAAGCCCACTGTGTGCCGGCAGAGCGCAAGGGGTGGGGAGATAAGCCGCCAGTTCACCAGACAGCCTGGTTTGAGCCCCTGCTAGCCACTTCCTTATCTGTGACCTTGAGCCCAAGGCTTTAACCTTTCGGGCCTCAATTTCCTCGTCTATAATGTGAGACAATAACAGGCCCCACCAGACGGGGTCGCTGTGGGAGTTCAGTACGTACAGTATTCAGCACGGTGCTGGGCACACAGGAGTACGTGCTCAGTAGGACTCCTTCAATGTCTTCGGTCAAGTTACTAAGCTGACAGGACACGCGTACTTCGATGATAGCCCTCCCAGCTCCTTGACTATTTATATACTATAGTCACTCCTCCCCGGGTACCCAAGCAGATTGCAGCATGGCTTACTCAGCACTGTGCAATATGGTGGCCACTAGATGCATGTGACTATTTATATGCAAATTAATTACAAATTAAATTGAAAAATTCAGTTCTTCAGTCTCACTAGTCACGTTTCAAAGTGCCCAGTAGACACACGTGGCTAGTGGTTACCATGGTGGACAGTGCAGATAGAGAACATTTCCATCACTGCAGAAAGTTCTAGTGAGCAGCTGTGACTTATCTGTTCCCTGGTATACCTCAAATGTATCTCCTTCATGCAGTGGCTAGGTTCTAGTAAAATGCAAACTACCCACGAATATGCAGATAGTCGCCCCCATCAGACCACCAAAGCCTGTCAGCACATTTAGGGGATGTTCGCACACCCAGGAAAGTTCAATTAAACTCAAATCTATTCCATGTATCTCAACGCCTGCCTGGGCTCACTCAGATAACAGCCGCAAACCCTTGACATCACCGCTGTGTACCTCGAGATTATATATCCATGCCATTCCAGGAACCCCAGTATACAACAGGAATACCCATACGCCCTGACTCCAACCCCACTCACCTCGGGGGCCCCAAGAATACCCTCCATCCACCAGAATGCACACACTGCTGCACCCCAAGCATCCCGTGGTCACATCTGAGACCCGACCAGCGCACGTGCAGACCCCTTAGCAGATCCCAATAATATGCACCAGCCCCAACACATTCCAATAATAGCCAAGCGTGCTCCCAGCGCGCTTCAATTACCTACCCCCACAGATTCGGCAAAACAGCCCTCCACGAATACTCCAGTAGATTTCAGTAACGCCCCCGCACATCCCAGTATGCTCCAATAATAACTCCCCCTCACTTGGATCTCAGTATATTCCCATAACACGCCCCCTGAACACATCCCAGCACACGCCAATAATACCCACACTGCTCCTACTGTATTTCGGTACCATTCCCCCTACACGCAAGCACCCCTGTGTACTCCCATGACCCCCACGACTTCCACTGTCACTGTCACATCCATACATTTGTACCACAGCGACAGCATTCTGCACATGCGCGTGTATGCCAGCCCTGCCCCCGTCCCACCTTATTGTAACTGGGCGTGCTCAACAGTGCGTGTGCGCACGCAGGCAGACCTGGCAACTGCTCTCGCTCAAGGTTCACCACAGTCCCGTCAACATGCCACACCATACCCACCATGTCTTCTCGATCTTATATTCAAACCAGGGAAAGGCCACCTTTGTAGCTGGGTGGAAGGGGTGTAGGAAGAGAGGAGGAAAGGAGTTTCAAAGGGGTGAGGGAACATAGGGGAAGAGAGGAGGAAAGGGCCAAGGACAAGGCCAACAGAAATTGGTTCAGAGGTCAGAGCTGCCTGCTCCTGACCATGCACTCTGCGATGCCCACCTCTGTCCCCGCCATACAACTTCCACTGAGCCCTTATGCCCTTGCTACCCCCCATACCCTCCCTTCAGATCTCCAGGTCCCCAGCAGGCAGCGTGTCCTTGGGACTTCCTTTATCCTTCATTTGCAACTGTTTCTTTTTCTTCTGTTCATGCCACAAGCCCCTATGTTTCCCATGTCTTTCCCCTACCCCTGGAATCTCTTTTTTACCCCCACATTATCCTCACACTCCAGACACAAGCCTTCTCCAAATACCCCATCCCCCAATATAATTCAATAGAACTCCCATACCCATTGCATGCCAGGAAGAAGCACTTGCTATGGGCGAGGCAGTATTTGAAACCCTTCACAAGTAAGTAACTCAGTTGTCTTTCCTAGCCAGCCTCTGAGGTAGGCATAAGTACTGTTTCCACTTTATAGGTGAGGAAACAGAAGCCCAGAAAGGTTAAGCAACTTGCCTAAGGTCACACAGTGAGTAATCTTCAGAAACACAGAAGAAATACTTGGGTGGCTGCAGTTATAATACCGTCCACTCCACTGCACCCAAATACTCCAAGAGCATATACACCTGCCCCAAATTGGCCATAATCACCCACCCCTTTGGTGCCTGAAATTTATCCCAGGTTATGCCAACAGCACAACGAGTGACGTTTACTGACCCGTCACTGAATGCCAGATGCCGCTCCACACATTTAACATTTATCTATCCACAAATTCTCACAACACCCCTGGGAGGGGTAACTGAGGCACAGAGAAGTAACATGCTCAAGATCCCACCAGCTAGAAAAGTGCCAAAGCCAAGGTTTAAATTCCTCACAGGCAACCCATACACCCCAATAACGTCCAAACACTCGCAAATCATCACAATACCACCTCTGTCCCTCCCTCTCAAGCATCCCCATCCCATACGGGCTCCTTCCTCTCCCCACTCCCATGACTTTCTTGCCCACTCCCTGGCCATGGGATGCTTCCCTCAACCCACCATGTTCTCCCCCAACTTCCCACCTGCCCTGTTGCCCCAGCAGTTTCCCTAAACTCTGTGCTCCCCATCCTCTGGTCCTGTGTGTGCCCCTTCACCTCTGTGTCCCTTGCTCCCTCCTCCTCCCTGCCATCTGAAAGCTCCACTTTGACCCAACCCACCCTCTTTAGCTTTCACTTCCACTAACCCTCCTCACACACCCATGGGGCCATCCCTCCACCTCCTGCACACCTTGCATCCCCTTCTCCAAAGTGTCCTCCACAGACCTCCGTGACCTCTCATCCCTCTCATGGCCTCTCTCTCCCCTTCCTTAGCTTCACCCCCCCAAATCCTCTCACACCTCTGTAAGCAACCTCACTGTGTCCCCTAGAGCACCCTAGGTTCCTTTCATACTCCCCAGTCCCCCGCATTCTCATCCGCGGAAGCCTCTTTCTACTTCTGCATCCTCAACTCACTTCCTCACACACGCTTCCGCCTCCTGGTACTTGCAGCTGCATTTCATTTCTATTCCCTGCATCCTCTCTGTGCTCTCCCTGTGTTGCCCGAATCCCCACCCCCAAATCCTCCTCACAGTTCCTGCATTCCCTCCTCACCCCATTTCGCCAGACACCCCACGCACCCTCTATGCTCCAGCACCCCCGTTTCCCCCACTTCAGTGTTCTCCACTCTCCTCTGTTCCATTCTCATCAGCCACCCTCCTCCTGAGACCCTCTAACCCCACCCCGCCCCAGCATTCGCTACCCACGCGATACCCCATTCACGCTGGTATTGCTGACTACCTGCCCTGAAGAAGCACACACAATGCTCTCCCCCAGGCCATCCCTCGGCGACCCCAGAGTGGCCTCCGGAGCTCAGCGGCCAGCTCTTGTTCACTGGATCCCACACACGGAGACTGCAGCAGCGTCCACTCCCCCCACCCCCACCCCAAAGGTGCCTCTCACACACCCAGGATCTCACAGCCCAGAGCTTGCTGCTGTACAAGGCACCCTCTTTGGTACTCAGCCCCTCCTCATGTACCCATCTCCATGGGTCTCTCCATGGTCTGCACAGAGGCCCCCTCGCAGGGAAGCCAGCCCCCTCCCATGCCGAGAAGTGGCACACACAGGCAGAGGCAGCTCCCCGTGCAGAAGCTCAGCCGTGGCTCAGCACACATGCCCCACATCGGCACAGACCCCCTGGAGGCAGGGAGAGGGGCACATGGGGACAGAGACACATGGGGGGACTAGAAAAGGAGGGGTTGTGGGGGAGGGGACGGGCCTGGCATGAGAGGATAGGTAATGGGAAACACAGCCGCAGTCCCTGGGACAGACCCACTCCATCACACACACATACACACAGTCCTCAGACAGCCTCTCTATCGCTCCAAGTCACACACAGAGATAGACACCGTCAAACAGGGACACACAGATGGACACAGCTGGGGGAGGGGGGCTGGGAGCCCACCATCTCTCCATCTCTGTCTCTCTCTCTGTCTCTCTCTCACATACACATGCACACACACGCGCGTGCGCACACGGCTGCAGGCAGTCACACACGCACGCACATCGACACAGCCACACTGACACATGCACAGTCGCACAGTGACACGCAGCGGAAAAAGAGGAGGGGAGGGGAGGCCGGGGGTGGGATGTGTGTGTGATGGGGGGATGACTGTGAATGGGAGAGAGGGGTATGAATGAGGGGACTTGCCAACTCTGTAAAGGGGTGTGGGGAGATGGGGATCAGAGGAACAGGGGCCTGGAATGTCGGTGCCTGAGGGGGAGCCACTGTGGCTCCCCACGGGGAGGGCTCCACAGAGTGGGGGCGGTGAGGGGGGCAGAAAGGGGTAATGGGTTCCAAACCCCGGAGTGGGGTCCGTTTGGAGGGTCTGACTGGGGGCAAGATTTCGGAGGAAGAGATGAGGGGAGTCTGAAAGGGCCTGGAAGGGAACTGAGGAGTGTATGTGGTGGTGGGGGGGGGGTCGGGGAGAGAGGCCCAGGGACGGGGATGAGAGAAGGATTGAGAAGAGGGGTCCAAAAGGGTTTATCACTGAGGGAAGGTAAGGGGGGGGGCGGCTTGAGGGGGGAGGAGTCCCAAGGCTGGGGGATTAGCGGCGAGGGGAGGGTCGTCACAGCGGGCCGGGGCCTCCCAGCCTGCCGCGGAGAAAAGGGGCGGCGCGCTCCGTTACCTGTAGATGTACCAGACGCTGCGCCGCCGGGGCCCCAGGGCCGGCCAGCTGGAGGAGAGCGCGGGGGGCGGCTGCGGCAGGGAGCCCCCACCGGGGCCGCCTCCGAGACCCCCGCCGCCGCCGACCGCAGACAAAGCCATCGCCGCCGCGGCCCCGGCCCCGGTCCCGGTGCCGGCCGCCCCCGCCGCCGCCGCCGCCGCCGCGTCCCCGTCCCCGCTCGGCCGAACCCCCGTGTCCGGGCCCCCAGGCCCCGCCTCATGCTGACCCGCGCCGGGAGGGGGGAGGGGGAGGGGGCGCGCACCCTCCCGCGGGAGGGAGGGCAGGGCCGGGGGCTCACATGCCGGGGGGCGCGGGGGCGCGGGGCGCGGGGTCGGGCCGCGGCGGGAGCGCAAGGACCGCGGACGGCGCCGGCTTCAGCACCGCGGACAGCTCCGGAGGCGGGCGGCGGGCGCGAGGCTTTAACCCCTTGGCGTCCTGCGCCGGGTGGCGGAGGGGGCCGGGCAGGGGGGAGGGGGCCGGGAGGGGAACGCGGGGCCCCCTTGGCGGGAGAAGGGGGAGGGGCGAGGCGCGGGCGGGGGGAGAAGAAGGGGGAGGCACTTCCGGTCTGGGGCCCCCCCTTAACCCCCTCCCCCCTCCAGAGCCCTCCCGCGCAGGTGCAGAGCGAGGGAGAGCGGAGAGAGACGCACAACACCGTACAAGATGCCTGGCGACCGCGTGCGGGGACGCGCGAACCGAGCCCCACTTCCCAGGCAGGGATACCACGGTGAGAGAGGCCCCAGGAGGGGACGCACAGCCCCCCATCGCAGACCGACACATAATGCACCCCAACACAGTCTGGAAGGGCCAGGAAGGGAAGGCTAGAAACATTGAGACTGGGCCCCAGAGCAGTGAGAGACACCCCTCCCCACGCCCCAAAGAAGCCCAGAAGAGGGACAGACACACACTGCAGTTCACTCGAGAGAGGAGAGAGCACAGACCCCCAGGGAGAGGAGAGAGGGTGGCAACAGGCCAGGCCCTCACAGCTCCAGCAGGGATGCAGGGCACACAACACAGGCCAGGCCACCTCAGACAGGGGCAGGGAGAGCCGGGGGGGGGGGGGGGGGGGAGGCAAGAGGGGAAAAGGCTCAGACACCACACAGAGCAGCACATGCCAGCAGGCACAAGGAGGAAGGGAGAAGGGGAGGGAATGAAGTTGACAGAGCTAGGGGAGGAGAAGGAAGAAGCTGAGGGCAAGAGGGACCGCCCCTATCCAGCTGGTGGAGCAAGTGATTCCCAGACCAAGGCCAAGGAGAGACCCAGAGAGACACTGTCAGAGACAAGAGGCAGAGGCTGATAGGGAGATTTGGGGTGGGGGGACCTTGATACTCACCCAGTGCCCAGAGCCAGAGACGTGCCAGGTGAACACGCACAATGGTCAAGCGCCTCAGACACTCCGGGCGCAGGGTGGCACCCCAGCCCCACCCTCTCTCCCCATCTTGTTATTTTTCTCTCCCCGCAACCCTCCCACCCATCCCCACTGGCCAGAACACAGACACATAGGTTTGGACACATTTAATGGAAGGATGCTACAAACAAGGAGACCCTTCCCTGGAGGGGGGGGGGGGAGCGGTGGGGGAGGGTGTCATCTTTCAGATACCCAGTTATGACCATCCCTCCCCCACAGTCTTGCCCTTCTGGAAGCCCAAGCCCTGGAATCCTCCCCTCTTCTGCCCTCCCCTCCCCCAGTGCCCCAGGTCCTGAATTCCAGATCAATGGGACAGATGCAAATGCATGCACACGATTTTCTGGGCTAACACGCACTCACCGTGACATGCATAGAAAGAGACAGACGTGTGCAGAAACCCACCTGTCCGTACAAGGTAAGCAGACACACTGACATCCCTGGAAACACTTGCCCTCATTCTCAGACACACAGATTCAGGGAAACACAAATGTGCAGTGCCAGCTGCACGATTAGCCTCAGTCGTGCACCCATAAATGACAGCCACAAATGCACCCATCTATACAGAGGAGGACAGACCCTCTCGCTGTCATGGGCATATATAGGCACAGGACTATACGTCTAGGGGCGTCTAGCCACTCATGCACACAGACACATGTCATGCGCATCTACAGAGACACAGGGGCAAGGACACACTCAGAGAATCCGTACAAGGACGCTCGCCTGTGTAAGATGTTCACGCACAGGGAAACCAGCTCTGGTCGTGCACACACAAGTCCATACATCCCCAGGCACCCCTTTCTTCCCATTCCTGACCCCGTACCCTCCCTTCCCCTCCCCTCTCACCTCCCTGGGCCAATCCCATCCATCAAGCTTCTGAAGCAAGTCAGCCAGCAGCCAGGGAGGGGAAAGGTGTCAGTGTGCCCGTCTCTCCAGCCCCACCCCTCCTGGCCCAGCTATGCCTGCCCCTCTCCCCACGTCCCTGCGAGGCATGGGATGCATACACTTCTGCTGCACATGACCCCGCACAGAGATGGGGCACATGAAGGAGACAAAGGCCTCCAGCCAGCCACACACACGAGCTCCCTGGGCCCCCAGACATCCCCATCCTTATTTGTCCACCCCACTATTCTCAAGCTACCCCAAAACTGGGCAGTCTCAGGCTGCCAAGGATGGTTTGGGACTAGGCTTGTGGTCTGAAGCTAACTCTGCCTTCCCCCACCTCTGAATCAAACTTTAGAGGGAGCAGAAAGGAGGCTTGGAGGTGGTGGAAATATTTAAAGGTGGAATATGAAGGGAGGTTGGGTGAGGGGCACCCGAGGGTGTAAGGACATTTACCTTGGGGCATCAAAGCTGTCGTAGGAGCCCACGGTATAATGCCGGAAGAGTCTCTTTGCCTTGTCACTGCGGCTTTCTGCAGGGGGACAAGCGACGACCTTGGACCCTCACTCTGAAAACCATGGGCCAACCCCTGGGGGTCCCGGCCCAGCTCGTCCCATCTACCTCCCAGCACCCCATCCCCGTCAGGAGAACCCTAGGATGATCGGGGACAACTGGGGAGTCCTCATTACCTTGCTTGCCCTCCTGGGAGCGGTTCGCCACCTCTTCTAGGCAGTCAGAGGGGAACCAGCCAACGCGACCTTTGACCTGGCCTTCCCAGAAGCCTCCTTCCCCGATGCTAAGCACTGGGTGGGGAGCAGGGACATAAAAACATTTCTAGGTTTCTGTGTCGCCTCCCGCCCCCAACATACTCGATGCACAGCCTTGCCACAATTCCCCAGTACCTTGCACAGGGCCTGGCCCCAAGGGCATCCTTAATAAGCGTCCAGGGAAGGGATGAGGGGGAGGGGGTAGAACCAAATCGTATCACTACTGCATTCTCGCTTTCCAAATCCAATGGGGACATCCAGAGGCACTGGGAGAAAGGGCTGTGTCTGGTGACATGGTCCTCACAGGTTAGGGACATATTCAGGACTGGCCCTCACCTCCCCTGGTAACCAACCAGTCACAGCTCGGGGCGGGGCGGGGGGGGGGGGTCTGTAATTTCCCTAACCTGTCGCTGGGGGCCCCACACGACACACATTTGCTGACTGCGTACTGTCCGCGCGTGTGGCAACCGCCCAAACACAAAGACGGACATCAGGGAACTGCTAACGTCTATCCAGTTCTCACTGGTGACCAGAACCCTATGAAGGGACACTTTCATTAAACCCTTTACTGATAGGTAAACTGAGGCTCAGAGAGCCGGAGTCATGTGCTCTGGAATATACGGCTTGTAATCCAAAGAGCCTCGATTTGAACCCCACTCTGTCTCCAGAGTGAAGGCTTTGAGTCATAATGTTTTGCTACCTCTCTGTTCAAGCAGGGTTGCTGCTGCTTCTGACGTTGGCGATCATGGCAAGAGTAACAAACGCGCACCGTCCTCCCTCTTTTCAGCGTTTCTCCTGGCTCTGGTGCTCGGCCCTTCGCACACTTCCCTTGGGCCTACCTGGGTAGGCAACACCTGATTTCCCATTTTCTAGATGAAGAAGCTGAAGCTAGAGCAGGAAAGTCCCTTGCCCAGAGATGGCTCAAGCCACACTGGGATTTGAGTTGGGGTCCCCTTGTGCTTTTCTCTGCTTCAACTGCCACCCTTGGGAGGATCTGGGGAGACCAAATCGAGGAGACGCTCAAGGGCATGGAAGGGAACAGGCGAGGGGGTCACAAGCGGTCTGGGTTCTTGGCTAGCCCTCCAGTGACCAGCTGGGTGGTCATGGAATCAATCGTCCGTTCACTGAACGAAGATTTATTTAGTGCTGGTCACGAATCAAGCACCAGGCTAGACACTGGGTTGAGGGCCATTGGACACAACCAATGTGGTTCTTGTCCTCGTGGCGCTTCCCCGCCGGCACCCACTGGAGGCGTAACTCTGTAAGTGACCGTACAACTGAAAATGATGGTCAGTGCTCCAGGAGAAAGGGACAGGGTGTCCGAAGAAAGGCCAGATGGGGGTGTATAAATCGGACAGCAAAGAGGTGCCAGGACAGTGTCCCAGAGGACATGACATCTAGACTGAGACTGGAAGGATCCTAGGAGTTGAAGAGGCAAAGAGAGGGAGGAAAGGCTGTCCTGGCAGAAAAACAGCGCGTGCAAAGAGCCTAGTGTGGAAAAGGGCTTGGGCCATGTGAGGAATGGGGAGAAGGAGGTCCCTGGCACCCTGTGGGGGAAGGGAAGAATGCCATGAGTTGAGGTTGGTGGGTGGGTGGGGAGGGGAGGGGCGAGCAGGCCAGGCTCAGGCACCGGGCTTTGGCCTGAGAGCAGAAGGAGCCTGCTGCCTCAACGGGGTGCGGTGAACCTCGGTGGCATCGTGGATGGAGGCACGCTTTGAAGCGATTAAATGTCTTAATGAAAGGGAAGGATACAAAGACCGAGCAATGTACAAAAGTATTGGGCTTGAATTTCAGAAAGAAACTTGGAAGATACTGCACACGGAAGGTCCCTCCCCTCGGACCTTAGCTTCCCTTTCTTCTTTCAAACTCTTGTCTCAGAGCACAGACCTGACCCTCCACATGTGGGTGCCTGTGTGTTCACCCACACATAGGCACGCACACACACTTCCCAGGCACCCTGCCTCGGGAGGCACTGCCACTGGCCCCCACAGTTTGCTCCTGCCTCTGGCCATTCATTCATTCACTCATTCAGCAGATGGGCACTGAGGCTTCCTGGGTCCTGGGTCATTACACTGGGCCCCAGCAACCCAGAGATCAATGACACGTGACCTTGCCTTCAGGAACTCAGGCTACGGGAAGAGATAGAACAAAACAGATGCCGATCCACGACCCACCTGATGCTCCAATCCCTGCACATCCTTCAAGGCCCCACACAACCTCTGTCTCCTATGGGAAGAACCCCCAGCTTTCCCGGGCAGCCGGGGTCTCTCTCCTCTCTAAGCTCCTGTCGTGGGGACCCCCTGAGGATCACAATCGTTGGCGCTTGCTATGTGCTCAGCATTATCCTGGCTGCTTTAAGGGAACTGACTTTTTAAAACCTCACCAGGGTCCCATTGTACAGATGGAAACTGAGGCCCAGAGAAAAGTCCCTTGTGTGAGGGCGCCCAGCCAGGAGCGGTCGAACCGGGATTTGAACCCTGGCAGCCCGGCCCTCCAGCGCGACACTACTCAGCTCCTCCGCAGCCTAGAGTCGGCAAAGAATTGCTCCCCCGCCTCGCATTAACTGCCACGTCTGCTTGCTTCCCGTTTCCAAGCTTCATTCTATCCAAGAACACACGTCAACAGCCCTGCGAAGTCTGCACGTGAGGGCTACTGGCACCATTTTCCAGAAGAAGACAGAAAAACCAAAGAGAGGAAAACTCCAGGAACAGCAGCCGCCGCAGCTCAGGGAGCCCTTGGCATGGCCCTGGCTTCCAACACCTGTCTCATCAGATCCCTGGGAAGCGGGCCCCACCCTGTTTCTCAGAGGAAGACACCTGGCAGGGGCAGGAGGTGAAGTCAAAGTGGCTTGGCCTCACGCTCCACACCAGGGGGCAGGAAAGACCGTGGGCTCAGACGGAGGACCGGGGGAAGTCACTTGACCTGTGGGACTGTTCCTTCAACTGTCTGATGGGCTCCTGACACCCTCCTGAAAGGCTGATCCTGCGGGGGTACCACTCCCACGGGGCCCAGCATGGTGTCGGGCCCCCCCAAATGCTCATTTCCCTTCTTTGGCCTCAACACCTCCTCCCAATGGGCGTTTCATGCTCCTCCGGGGCCAAAGGGCATCCAGGGGCTCTCTGGGGTCCCCAGAGTCCACTGGAAAGTCTGGGCCCCAGAGCACTGTTTGTCCTTGACTGCCTCGTCCTAGAGCGGTGCGCTCCCCTGCCCGACCCTCGCCCCCCAGCCTGGCCCGGCCCTGCCCTGTTACCTTTGATCTTCTCCCCCTTGCTTAGGGAGATCTCCCCCTCCGCTTGGGCCTGGTAGGACTTCACGGCCATGAAGGAGCGTCCGGGTACCGCTGAGTAGAGCTTCCTGCGCCTCCCGCGGCTGCCCAGGGAGCCCCCAGGGCCCCCCGAGCCCCCCGTGCCCCCTGCCGGCCCTTCCCTGGGCGTCCCGCTGGAGCTGCATACACAGAGGGTGTGAGAGGCAGGGGAGAGTGGAGGGAAGGGGCACCTCTGGGAGAACAGGGGTCCGTGGGGTGGGGGGGGATGGAGCATCAGAGGGGGGGAGGGGGTTTGAGTGGGTTTCCCAGCTCTGGTGTCCTTGGGGGAAGAGGGCATTTGGGGGCTCCCTCTGCCTGCCCACTGCTGCCCCCCCCCCGGCCCCCTCCTCTGCCTCTTGGCTTCCGGCTCTGCCCCTCCCACGGCCCTGCATGCTGTGCCTGATTCAGCTTCCTGAAGCAGAGCTCTGACTGTGTCATCTCTTAGCTCCCTCACGAGCCTTCAGCGACTCCCAGCTTCCTCCTGAGGCAGGTCCAACTCCTCTGTCTGCCATGCCCAGCCCGGCGTGATTTTTCACTCTCCCGTGTCCTCAGGACATACTGGCCAGCCACAGTCCCCCTTCTCACCCTCCTCTAGCCAGCCTGGCCTCTTTACCCCCAGAATGCCCCCTGCTCGTCCTCCCCCCTACGCTGAGTGGCTCCTCCGCTCCCGCACCCCTCCTCTGGCCTCATCTCCAAGCTCAGACACCCTTCCCCAAGTCCCTCGCCCGTTCCCACCCCATTTGGCTTTTTCTCACCTTGCCCTGTCTGTCTGTCTGTCTGGCTTCAGGGGCTGGAACCAACATTTCTTTTGGGCACCCCACCCCTGGCCCCTGGCATTGAGCAGGTGCTCAGCTAAACTGGCACATTTGGGGATGGGTGCAAGACTGGGGCTTACAATGCCCTCCCTTCCTCAGAGGGCAGGAGAGAGATCTGGAGGCCTGAGGGTGGGACCAGGGTCTGGGGTGGATGGGGCGCCAGCCTGGGTGGGGGGACTTGTGGCTCCAAGGATAGGATCTGGTTGGGTTGGGGTCTGTGGGACCAGGGCTGAGCTTTCCCCTACCTGGGCCGTCCACGGGGCTGCCTCTTGGCCTCTTCGGGGTGCCTCCCACGGGATGGGGAGCGGGCCCGGGCGCCCCGGGGGCTGCTGGCACTTCGGAGGGTCCCACTGCTGAGCTTGGTGCTGGGAGCCGAGGGCTGCGACTGGCCCTGGGGCCCTGAGGTAGGGCCGGGGGCCCCAGAGGACGAGGTCCCCGGGGCGGCAAACACCATCCAGTCAGGCAGGGCCATGCTGGTATCACTGTTGGCCCGAAGCAGTGCCGGGGGCACCGTCAGCCCTGCGCCTGGGGGTCCCCGTCGCCGGGCTGCATACTTGGGGGACTCCTGGAAGGGCACTGAGAGGGCACAGTGGCAGGGGGCAGCAGGGGCGGGGGAGACAGGCAGGTGGAGGGGGCATGCAGGCAAGGGAGGACGGGGGAGAGGCATGAGGGGAGAAAGATAGACATGAGAGAGAGTGGGGGCCTAGAATCGTACCCCCTACTACTACTCAGTCCACTGACTTCCCAGTCCCACCATGCATCTCCAAGTACCCTAGGGTCTCCCCTTAGCCCCACCTCCCACTTGCTCACCCACATCCTGTTCTCGATGGTTTCGGATCAGCTCCCCCAATTCAAAATTCCCAGCGATCACTGCCACCTGGAAGGAGGGGGCACAGGGAGGTGGGGTGGCCCAGGCAGCAGAGGGAGAGGGTGGGAAGCACGGTGAGGTCCCTGGCCCGCTGCTCCCCGCCCCTGCCCCCCAAACCTTCACCCCAGCAACTGCTCCCCTCCCTCCTCTCCCAGACCACCAGCTTCTCCGCCAGCACCCCTATCTGTCCCACCTTCCTCACCCCCTGCCTTCTTTGTGCCCCCCACCAGCCCTCAGAGCCCCAGACCTGGAATGGGGTCTGTCCGTTGTTATTCTTCACATCCTTGTTGGCCCCTCGATAGAGGAGGATCCGAGCGCAGGTCTCCTGTGGGTGATGGCGACGATGGCCGGTGGCAGAGGGCGAAACAAAGGACAACCGTGAAGGTCATGAGCAGACAGAGGCACTGGGCTAAGAACTTCGGAAACAACCTGCTCTAAACCTGCCTCGCCCAGGACAGCAGCCACTTACCACATGCGGCTCAAGAGCCCTTTACATGGGTCCGGTCCAAACTGAGGAGAGCCGTACATGTAAAATACACACCAGATTTCAACAACTTAGCTGGAGAAAAAATTAAATATTTCTAATAACTGTTATATCGCTTGCATGTTGACATGATAATATTTTTGGAAACCATGGGTTCATAAGATACGCTACAAAAATTAACATCACCTGTTTATTCTTTTTTTTAATGCGGCTCCTGGGACACTTAAAATGACCCGTGTGACCCGTGTTGTAGTCTATTGGGTGGCGCTAATCAGAAGCAGGGTTTCTTGACCTCAGCGCAGCTGACATTTGGGGCCACATAAATCTTTGCAGGGGCGGCTGTCCCGTCTTAGCAGCATCCCTGGGCTCTACCACTAGATGGCAGTAGCACTCCCCTGCCCAGCTGTGAAAACCAAGACCCGCTGCACACAGCGCTCCATGTCCCTGGGGGCCGGGCTGTGGCAATTGAGAGCCACCAACCCAAGCGGCAAGGAGGGCTTCCTATGTTGCACGTCAGGTGCTCAGCGCTTTAGAGGCAGAAGCTCACTGTATTGCCCAACAATTCCATGAGATGGAAATTACTATCCCCATTCTACAGACGAGGAAGCTAAGGCATCACAAGGAGCCCCAGGTCGTGCCGCTGGTGACTATCAACAGTTGGATTTGAACCAGGGACTGTCTGATGCCAGAGTCTTTGCCCTTATCATGCACTCCGCTAGACCCAGAAGGAACTGGGCCAGAGGGGGCCAGGGTTGGGCAGTGGGAGGTGAACGCTGTCCGCGTCCAGATCGATGCCTTCCTAATGCCAACCACGTCACTCCCTCTCGCTGTTTGGATCAAACCCCGGGCTCTTGCCACGGCCTAGAGGCTCTACCTGCACCTGACCTGCCTGCCCTGCTCCCCCCCAGCCTCACCAACTTCATCTTCTGCCACCTTTCTTCACTCCCCGTACTCCAGCCACACTGGAGCCTCCTTCTTCCTCTGACAGGCATGCTCCTGCCCCAGGGCCTTTGCACCTGCTGCTCTGTCTGCTTGGAATTATCTGCCCCTAGATTTCCACATGGCTCACTCACTCACTTCATTTAAGTTTTTGCTCAAATGCCTCCTCTTCGGAGAGGGCTTCTCTGGCTACCTCTAGCTCCCTATCCTGTCCCCTGTTTTAATTTATATGATGCCCATTATATGCCAGGCATTCTTCTAGGCCAGCATTAACTCATTTTCTTCATGACACGGTCTCCCTCAAATGACATTTCTCTTTGACTTGTCTCTTTAGCAGCTCTCCCCCACTACATTGAGTTTTATACAGGGCCATGATTTTGTCTGTGGCAGGACCCACACCTGGAGTAGTGCCTGGCCCACAGGAACTGGCTGTTTCATAAACAGTTGCTGAAGGCTTCCACCCTTTACCTTGGCCTGGCCAAACCCAGCCTGGCCCCCAGCTCAACCCCGAGGCAATTCAACCAGCATTTACAAAGCACCTTCTTGGTCTCTCCCTCTCCGTGTGACAAGCACACCAAGGATGCTTGTATGGGACCATCCTACAAGACAGGCTCAGAGAGGGCAAATCTGGGCCCAGAGTCACACAGCCAATGAGTGGAGCAGCTAGGACTCAAATGTGGCCTCTGAAGCCTAGGGCTCATCTATGTCTCGTGGGCGCACAACTCCACTTGCCCAAGCCGGTCACTGGACAGCAAAGCTCAGTTAGTTTTCTGGGTGTGTTCGTGAGTTGTGAGTGTGTGTGTGTCTAAGTGTGTACATGCTGACCCCAATTAGACAGTTAACTGCCACGTGTGTGTTTTCGCATGTCTGCCCGCCTCCACCGCCACCTCGCCTAGCCCAGCGCCAGAGCACTCCGCCAGCCCAACCAGCAATTCACCCGATGCCTCGAGAACCTCGATTTACTGCTGTCCTAGCACTGATCTCATAGCATGGCAATTCCTCGTCTACACACCTGCCTTGGGCCAGAGGTGAACTCCCCGCCAGTTCCCCAGGACAGGCACCATGCGGAGTCTGACTCATCTCACATCCGGGCACACGGTGGATGCCCACGAAGCATGCACAGGGATGCATGAGGATGAAGGACGTGGAGCCGAGTCACTCAAAATTCATTTGTTCAAGTCATTCATTCATTCACTCAGTCATTCAGTCTTTCGCAGAGCAAACACTTGTTGAATATTCTGAGGGGTGCTCGTAGTCTTGGGGCAAACGCAAGGTAGCTGATTCCTAATTCATCCGTCCACCCCCTCGTTCAGCAAAGACGCACCGAGACCTACTACGTCCTACGGCCTTGGGACACAGTGATTGATCAGACTGAGCCCGCACCCTTGAGGAGCTCACAGCCCATAAACATGGACCTGACCTTCACCAGCAGGGGAGAGACGGGCATGTCAGGAGGCCAGGGGAGGAGAGAGCGAGGACATCTGTCAGACCCAGCTCTGGCCCTTGGGAAGCTTAAGGTCTGAGAGGGAAGACAAGGGAGGGAGAAGTACAAAACGAACTCTATCTGTCAAGCATCTACTTGCGAAGCACCATGTCAAGAGCAAGTAAAACATCCAGCCCCTGATCCTTCACGCCGAAGGTGTTACTGACCCATTGCACGGATGAGAAAGGAGAAGCTCAAGAGGGGAAATGACTCGCTTATCTGACTAAGAGTAATAGCTCCCACACTAATCTTTATACTAAGTTTTCCCTGTTGAATTAACGATACACTTTCCACGTCCTAACAATGCTGCCTTCTGGGGATGAGGGCTTAACATACGTGGTCTTTTGTCCCCTACAATCAGCTGACATTATCCCCTTTGCAGGGAGAGGACAGAGCCTGGGAGAGGGCACAGGGTTTGCCTGGGGGGGGGGTGGTCTGCCCACAGGCCATGCGCAGAGGCCGTGGAGCTGGGGAATCTGGGCACGAGGCCTGTGTCAGGGAGCAGGAGAGACAGAAACACCGGGGAGGGGAAGTGACAGCACCGCGTTGGTTGGGTTTGACAAACACTGAGTTCTCCCGCAGCAGAGCAGACTGCTTGTTGCCACAAGGCAGCACGTGGCTACCTGCCACGTCCCCGGCACTGCAAGTTCTGATGAGGCAGAAGGGGCTGGGGCTGTCTTGGAAGACTTCCTGGAGGAGGGGGAGAAGAGGTTGGCAGACCAGCACCAGCGTGCCAAGCCCTGCTCTGCGGAGTCCCTGAGGCACCCCTCCAAGGGCAGGAAGCCCTGGAAAACAGGGAAGGAGACTGAGGGGCTGACTTGCGTGGGATCGCCTAGGGCTGGGGTCAGCAGGCTGAAAGCCACAACCGGCTGCCACCGCCCCAACAGGGGCCGGCTCGTGAGGCCCCCTGCCAGCTCTTTACTGCTCACCTCCACTCACAGCTCCCAAGGTGGGGGCTGTCCACCCAGCCTCGAATTGCTACAACTTGCAATATACTCTTGTTCCCTTCCAGGCTGTGGTTTGGCCTTTCCTCTGTCCCCTGAAGCGCCCCCCAGACGCACCGCACACAGCAGGTGCTCCAAGGGCAGCTGAATGGAGACACACAGGAAAGGGGACCCGGGAAGCAACTTTCCCTTCTGGGAACGATCCTGATGTGCTCTCTCCCCTCTGGTTTGTTGCCCAGGCTGTGCCCACTCCCTGGAACACCCTTTCTCCCCCTCCTACTCAGCGACTCCCGCTCGTCTTAGCACGGGTAGCACATTTTCCAGAGAGCCCCCTTCACCCCAGCCCTAAGGCCAAGCCCAGATTCAGGCTCTCAGGGGGACCTGGATTCCCTGGGACCTCCCTCCGACTGCCCTGGACTGTAACGGGAAGGCGTGCCTGACAGAGGGGCTGTCTGTCTGGCTCACTACCTGGTCCTCAGCACAGGGAAGGTGCTCAGTAAATACCTGTTGAATGAATGAAGGCGTGAACGAACGAATGAATGAAACAGTGACGGAACAGAGGGCACAGGGAGGCTGGGGGGCTGGGGGCAGGAGGAGGGCCCGGGCCGCCCGGCCAGAGCAGACCTTATTGTAGAGGGCGCAGATGTGCAAGGCCGTGTTCCCCGAGGCGTTCTGGGCTCCGGGCTCAGCCCCGTAGAAGAGCAGGTGTTCCAGGTGCTGAGAGTGACCCCGCTGGCAGGCCTGGGGGGGGGGCAGGGAACCCAGGAGACCGCATCAGACTCTCCCAACCATCGCATATCCTACAGCCTGAGTCCAGGAAAGCCTGCATCTCCCTCTCCCTCTCCTTCCAGCCCCCATTCCTGCCCAGGGGCCCAGACTGTCGACTTCCCGGGTCATTCCAAGACCCAGGTGCCTGGCCTGGCCCCTTAAGTCTCAAGAGACCTCCCCCCCCCCCCCCGCCATCTCAGGGATCAAGATGTCCAGTCCCCAGTCCGTGCCCCCTTAAGGTCCTGGTGTTGACTCCTCCCATCTTTTTCTCTTTGGAGACTATGCTACTCCCACCTTCACACTCTATGAGGACCCCAGCATCTGGATCCCCAGCTCTTTGCACCAGGGTCTCTGATCCTTGCTCTGATCAAGGCCCAGGCTCCCCTCTCCGCACACCCCTCCCCAACCCCTCCTGGCCACGTCTGGAGCACCTGGTGAATCTCCTGCCAGCCGTTCTCATCAGCGACGCCCAGCTGGGCTCTGTTGTACAGCAGCAGCTCGCAGCAGCGGGGGTCGCCCCCCACCATAGCCGTGTGGAACAGAGGGGTCAGGCCTCGGCGGTCCTTGTAGTTGGGGGAGCCCCCGAGGTCCAGGAGTGCCTGAGGAGGGAGACAAGACAGAAGACAGTCCCACTAGTACTGGCTCAACCTGAGGGGCCAGCGGGGCAGGGAGACTTGGGTGACCCACACTGGCCAAGGCTGCTTTGGGTTCTGCCACAATGCCCTTGTGCGACCTTGAGCCTGGCCCTTCCCCCCATGGCTGACGTTGGATGAGCCCTTGAAGGAGCCTGGCGTGTCAGTGCCGCATCCTAGCAGCAGGACTGTGTGGGGACCACATAAGAGAACAGAGTCTGGATGCGGGAGGACCCCCGGCCAAGCAGGAGCTGTGGTTGGGACCAGGACCCCAAGGATGGGACGCAGAGGGAGACCTGGGGAAAGGGCAAGCTCGGACCAAGGTGAGTCGGACCAGCCTCACTGAGGCCAGGGGCTGGAGGGCGGGGGCGTCCCTCTCCAGGAACAGCTCCGGCCACAGAGGCCGGGGGAGCTCAGCTCAGATCATTAGAGGAGTGACGGCAGCAACCGCATGAGGACAGCCTGTAGCAGCGCGGGCCACCAGAACGTTTGCAGTGACAAAAAAACCCCGCAACCTCACCATTCAACACGGCAGCCACATGTGGGCTCCTGAGCGCCCGAGGAACAGAAACGTTCATCTTAGTTCACTTTAATTAATCTAAATCTGAACAGCCCCATGTGACTAATGGCTACTGCACTGGCCAGAGTAGGTCTGGAGGCCTGGGGTGGGGGTGAGAGCAGGATCCGTCTGGGGGAAGGGAGCAGACTGGGGGTACATCTAGAGGGTTTGTCAATCCCAAGGGCCTAAGCAGATCTTTGTGGCTGGCGTCTGACTGCATTTAGGGTCTTCAGGGCAGCTGGAGAAGGGAAGAGAGGCCCCATTAAGCTGGAGCATCTGTGAGCTGGGGTGTTTATCAACAGCCCCATATCTCTGGGGGCAGCCTATCCTGACCTGTGGCTGAAGAGGGATTGAGTGCCATTGCGGAGGGGGGAGAGGAAGAGGATTTTAAAATAAGACCACGTAAGCGACTCCAGGTGTGTGTTTTGCAGGGATAGGGGTTCATCTACGTGGGAAAGTGCATTTTAGTTACGGAGCAGGGGAGGGGCTGCGTCTGCTGGTGAGAGAAGGGGAATGAGCCCCAGGCTGGAAGGGTAGGAAATATGGGGGCCAGAGCTTGGGGGAGGCAGGGGGAGGCGCTGCGTTTGCAGGGTGTGTGTGAGCAGAGGAGGGTCTGTATCTGGGGGCATGGCAGCTTGCTCCCTGTGCACTTTAAGGAACAGAGGAGGGAGGGTCTACGCTTCAGGGAGACAGAGGCAGGGTTGGTGGTGAGCTGGGTCCAAGGGAACCAGAATGTCTGGGTAGCAGGAGAGTACAGGTATTAGGATCTCCCTGGGCCCTTCCAGGACAAAGCTCCGTGTGACAATCCCCTGTAGGGTGGGTGCGCCTGGGGGTCAGCCGAGGGTCTCAGATTCCCTTGGAGGAGTGACCATGGGGGCTGTGTGTCTGTCAGGCTATGGAAAGGGGCTTTGTGTTTGGGACACGAAGAGAGACTATTTTTAACAAATCTAAAGAACTGAGGCTTGAGAGAGAACAAACGGGAAAGGGAGAGGAGTCCAAGGGAAGAGCAGAAGTGGCATCCCCACGGGGACGTGGGAGGGGACATCCAGGAGGCGAGATGAGAGGCAAAGGGGAGACCAGGGAGATGAAGGGGGGGAGGAGGGTGGGTCCGGGGCAACTGGCTGCAGTTCGGCCTGCTGTCAGGGGACCACTGCACTCTGGGGGAGGGTCCCGGGGGGTCTGGCACCTCACCGTGAGAGCGAGGCAGTGACGGGCACACGCAGCTTTGTGTAGCGCTGTCATGCCATCCCGGGCCCGGAAGTCGATGTGGGCCCCTCCCAGGCACAGGGTTCGAATCACCTCTACGGAGCCTTCAGTCTGGGCAGCCAGAGTCAGGGGGGTCTCTAAGGGGCAGGAAAGGCCAGTCACATGCAGCCCTTACGCCTCATTCTTGGCTCCCCCCATCTCTTCCAAAGCCCCCGCTTCCCTCCCTACCTCCTGAATCCGAGTCATGATAATTGGGGTCCAGCCCCTTGTCCAGCAGCCTCGCCACCTTGTCGGACGTCCCGAGCTGCACGTACTCCAGGAACTTCTTCAACCCCGTCTGAGCCATGGACAAGAGAGAGAAGACAGGCCAGTCAGGGAGCAAGGGAGAAAAGCTGGGGTCCCGAGTAGCGCTGTCCGGTGGAAACACACAGCGAGCCACGTGTGGCACTGAAAAGTCTCTAGTAGCCACCTTTAAGGAACAAGGAAGGGGCACTGTTGATTGTGCCGAAATTCATCTCAATGACCTATCTTTTTAACCTAATATATGCGCAGTATTACCGTATCAACAGGTAATCCACAGGAAATTTATTAATGAGATAGTTTACTCTTTTGGGATACTGGGTCTTCAAAATCCGGTGTGCATTTCACACTCACAGCGAGGCTCAGTTTGGACCTGCCACACCGGAAATGCTTGGGAGCCGTATGTGGCTGGTGGTCCCGGAGCGCATGGCGCAAGTCTGGAGGGATGGAATATTTGGGGGAGGACAGAGACGAATGCATGGTGGGGTCAGGCTGGGGGATGAGGAGGGGCCAGGGGCTTTTTTCCCAAGTGTCAAGAATTGTTCTCTTCACCTCTGGCTAAAGGAGCCCCCTGGCTTCCTCCCAGGTGTTAGGGAACCAGGGTAGACACAGGGGACATATGGTCGGAGGCCTGGAGGTTAACGTGGATCGATGTGGCTGGGGCTGGGAGACATCCCTGGATCTGGGAAAGGTGTAGGCTATGGGTTTGGGGGAACTACGGGGTCTCTATGAAACAGCCCTGAGGCAGAGGCACACTGTGTCAGAGTCCAGGCCAAGTCGGGGGAGGCAGGGGCCCTGCGTGGATATGGGGGACCCAGAGATGAGATGGGGGAGTCCAAGGAAGAAGAAAGTGGGAGCCAAGGGGAAATGGTGTGGGCCGGGCAGAGCAATGAGGGGCACAGAGGGGAGTGAAGAAGGGCTTATAATGGAGAGAACGGGGTGGCATTTGGGGCTGTCCCAAAGGCAACGCAGCATCTCAAGTTGGTGGGGGTCCCTGGCAGAGGAACAGAAGGGGCTGGGGAATGTGGAGGGCTGCGGGGAAGAGGTGGGAGAGGAAGTGGGAAAGTGGCGGTGGGGGGTTCCGGGTCTCTGTGGGGGGATGCTGGGGGGTAAGCGCCAGCAGGGTTCTCTCACCTTCGTGTGCAATTTGGCCAGCTGCTTCTCATCCAGGTTGGTCTGTTTGTAAACCCGGGTCTTGTATCGGAACTGTGGTCAGGGGCGTATGAGGGGAGAGACATAGAGACTTGGAATCAGGGGCCTGGGGAGGAGGCTGGACTCCTTTTGAGCCGGGGGAGGGGGGGTCATCTCAGGGTCAAAGTGGAAACAGCCCTAGAGCCTTGGCTGGGTAGGCAGAGGAGTGCAGGGCTCCTCCCTGACGTGGAGGAGTAGGAGTCTGGACCTTGCACAGAATGTTCTAGAACACCTACTGTAATTGTGAATCCTTTCCCACTTTGAAAGGTGAAGAGAAGCTTAGGGCAGGGAAGTGACTTGCCCAAGGCTGCTCTGTTGGTCAGAGGCAGCACACGCAGGCCTCTCTGACGCTAATGCTGAGGAGATCTGGAAGAGCCCACTGGGTTTTCTCTTGCAAGGGCGTGACTGGGAGAAAAACAGGGCAGCCCTTCTCTCCTCTGTGACCAAGCCGGGCAGGCTGCGGGCCTCACCTCCAGGTAGGGCACCCCCTTCTCAAAAGACTGGGGGTACTCCCGAAGCAGCCGTTCCTCCTCCAGAAAGTTGGCATCGCGGCCTGAGGTGGCCGGCTGGAACAGACCGTAGTTGAGCACATCCTGCAGGCTCTCGCTCAGGGCGCAGAGCACCTGCTGCTTGGCTGTCCAGATGGTGGCATCGGGGTTGAAGCGCAGACATTTCTGGTTGGGGAGGTGACAGGGAGGAGCCTGAGGTGGTTTGGCAAGGGGGTGGGGGTGATTCTGGGGACAGGAGGGAGACCTGGGGGAAGCATATGGGGGTCTGGAAATGGGGCCCAAGGGGGAGGACGCCCAGCAGCAGAAGCCACCTCCTGTGGGCTCGGGGCCCTGTCCCCCGCTGGCCAGCGGGCGCTCATCACTCACTGTCTGGTGCAGGTCCGGGATGCCAATCCGGAAGACCATCATGCTGAAGTGGGCGTCGTCCGGGACAGACATGGAGCGGCCCTGGAGGCCTCGGGTGGAGGCCAGACTACCAGGTGCTCCGCTGCCCTGGCCCCGGGTCCCCCGGGGGCCTCTGCTGGGCCCGTCTGGGGAGCTGTCGGACTCTGAGCCCCCTTCGGGACACTCGCTGGCACTGTGGCGTTCCTCGTCCTCGCTTGACGCGGGGCTGTGGGTCATCGTGGGGCCACGGGGCGACAGGGGACAGCAGCATCACAGGCGGCTGCCGGGGGGCCGAGGACAGCTGTCAGATGGGGAGCCCGGGACTCTTTGGAGGCCGCAGGCACGCACGTGGACAAGCGTTCTAGGGGCCGCCACCCCCCCCACATGCCCCAAGTAGGCAGGAAGGAGGCTGGACACACCCCCCAGACACTCCTGCCGCCGCTGCTCACACACGCCCATCCCTGTCATGCTTCCAGAGCGTCTCCTTCCCTGCCCTTGGCCCTGCTCACAGCCCCCCACCCCTCCTGCGCCCCACTTTGCCGCTGACCCAGCATGGCAGTGTCCCAGAAACCGCAGAATCACCGCGGGAGCTACTGGCCCACTTTGGCAGGCCACGGAAAATGCAGCTAAAATTAGCTGAGGACAGACAGGTGGATGACCCACCGGCATCCTGCCCTCCTGGCCCCAGCCTGGCCCCTCACCCGAGGCCCTCCCGTCCTCCTCCTGGATAGCTGGTGGGGGGAGGCTGGGACGTAGTAATGGGGAGACAGAGGTGCCGTGAGCCTGGGACGGCAGAAGTGGGAGGCCGCGTGGTGCCCGGGAGTGGTGCCCAGGAGCGGGTGGAACCGGTGACTTCACTGAAGTGTGGCTGACAACGTGTGCAGGACTGCTGGGAATCAGTGTCCCAGGGGAGCAGGGACACTCAGATGCCGCTGTCGTGGGGCAGACTATCATGCATGGGGAGTCCCCAAGGGAACCACAAGCCTGCAGCCTCTGAAGGCTGTTGAGGGCATCCTGAGAGGGGTGTGGGTGGGTGGGGACACTGTCCTGGGAGGGCCGCCTGGTGACAGTAGTGCAGTGGCCTGGGTCAGTGTGGGGTGACTGTGGAAAACCTGTGGGCGCATCTGAGGACTGGCACTACAAGACAGGGGGATTGGCATTGCCTGGTCCTGTGGATCCACTCTAAGAGAGACTGGGGGGCTGGGAGGGTGGCTAAGAGGTGGGGTGATGGTCTGGGGGACTGGGGTAGGAGGTCATCTCCAGATCCCCACTATTCTCTCCTGAGGTGGCCTTATAAGCCTGGGACCCAAATGGGGTCCGCCTCCCTCTTCTTCTCCCAGTCTCCCACCCCAGCACCGGAAACCAGAATGTCTGGTCTGGTCCCTCCCCCCCCACACCAGGCCCAGCTCCTGCACCGTTGCCATGGAGATGGGAAGCAGTGGAGGGTACTGCTGACTTTGGGGGAGTGGGGATGGGCTGGGGGGGTTGGGGGAGGGAAGACAAAATGAGTGTGCGGGGAGGACAGTTCCAAGAGCTGTGGGTGAGCGAGCAGCTTAACCACGAGCTGGCCAACCCCCCCTCCACCATGCGTGGCTAGGCTGCGAAGCCCCCTCCCCCCCTCCAGGTACCAGGCAGAACTGCCCCACCTTGCCCTTGCGGAGCACACCCCCCCCACCACCCCCCGGGCCTCCTACCCTCTGGACTTCACATCCCACCTCCGGACCCGGAGCCCGCTGCCACTCCCCCTCGGCTGACCCTGGCTGACCCCAGCCTCAACCGGGCAATAATGGGGTGGCCTGGGGGATGAAAGCAAAGCTGGCCTGGGCTCCCCAGCGCGTGCGGTTGCCCCCAACCCCCCAGACCAGCTCCGGCCCCTCCCCCTCAGGCCCGAGGGAGGGAGCGGGCACACTCCGCCGGGGCGGCATGAATCAAACGCTCCGCGGCTAAGAATAGCTGGCACGCAGCTGGTACTGAGACGGGCTGAGGAATCGGCGGGGGTGGAGAAGGGGAGAGAGGGGGTGCCCTGGGAGGCTGCGGGGGGACAGGGGGGTGGCTGGTGTGGCCGAGAGCGGGGCCCGGGAGAATGAATGGAGGCGGAGAGAGGCGGGGAAAGGCGGGGAGAGGAGCCGGGGCTGGGGCCGAGAAACTGGTGGGGGAGAGCCCCGGGCCGGGGAGAGGGGGCGGGGGCACCCGGGAGCAGGACTCGGAGGCGGGAGCCGAGGGGGCGCGCCGGCCGGTGGAGAAGGGAGATGAGACGGGTGGGGATGAGGGGAGCTGGTGAAGGGGGTGGGAGGATTGGAGAAGCCTAGAAGGAGAAGCAGGAGCTAGAGGGGTCGAAGGGGGCGGAGGAGGCTAAGGCCCAGACCCCCGACGGAGGGGCAGGGAGCCAGGGTGACCTGGGGGAGGGGCCTCGCGCGGTGGGTCTGCAGAAGGGGTCTACGGGCCCTGGTAGGCCGGGGTGGGCGAGGCGGGGGAGTGGCCGGGCAGGGCCAGGAGGTGGGTACAGCGACCGAGCCCTTGGCCTGGGAGCGCGGGGAAGCGGGTTCGGGCTGGGGGGCCTTACTGGCAGGGGATGGGGGCCGCATCCTCCCCTCAAGTCTGCTATCTGGGACGGGGCACGGGGGACCGGGGCGTAACCCAATTTGGCGTCGCCCGGGGCAACGCTCCCCTCCTCACCCCCACCCCCCACCGCACACCCGGGCCCGGAGCCCGGCGCGCGGCCAAGGACGTCCGGGGCGCCCCCGCCCCCTCCCGCGGCCCGGGCCCCGCAGCTCCCCCAAATCCCCGGGTTTTCGGCCCCCTTACCTGCCTGGCGGGGCTGCTGAGTCCCGGTCGGCTGCGCCCGCGGCCCCTCCCCCCTCCCCCCACCCCCCACCCCCCCGGAGACGGGGGACCCTCAGGCCATGCCCCACCGCCCCGGAGGGCGAGCGGGCCGGGGAGGGGGCGGGCGGGGGCCGGGGGGGAGGGCGGGGGGGCCGAGGACCTCACCCCCCCCGCGGGCCGGGCCTGGCCATCCGCAGAGCGCCCCCCCTTCTGCCGCGGCCGCCGCGCCCCTCCGGGCTAGCCCGCCCCCGGCTCGGTCCGGCCGGCTCCGGGCGCGGCGTCTCCGCCTGCTCTTCCTCCTCCTCTTCCTCAGGCCGCCGCCGCCGCCGCCGCCCGCTCCGCGCCTCCTCTGCCTCCCTTCTCGCTCTCTCGCTCTCACTGTCTCTCCCTCACCCTGTCTCTCTCTCTCTCCCTCCCTCCCCTCCCTCCGCCCTCTCCCCTCCCTCCGGAGCCGGCGGAGGAGACATCGCCCCTCCCCGCGCCCCCAAACCTCGCCCATCCCCCCCGCCGGCTCCGCCCCCTCCCCCTGCCCTCCCCCACCACTCCTCATCGCCACCAGATAACCCAACCGGGCACTACCCCTGCTTGCCCCCCTACCCGGACCATGGGGCTCCGCCCCCCTAAGGGCTACACACACACACACACACACACACACACACACACACACATCCCAGGACCGCCACTTCCCACAGCGCTTACCAGCCCGTCTACACACAGTAGGGCACAATAAATATTTGTCACTAGACTGTAGACCTCCAAATTGGATTGTGAGAACTACAGATTCCTGTCCCCCCAAACACACACACACATACCACACACACACACACATACACACACACACACACACCTTCCCCCAAGGCACAGGTGCTTAGAATCACTAGCTGGCCCTGCAGGGGCGCACATTCCCCCATATAGATACTCTCCAGAGCATGCATGACCTAACATACCTGAGTGTTCATCGCCACAAACACACAACCAGGTACAACGCGTACTTCTCGCACCCGCGTGCCAGAGCATACACACAGCACAGCATTTACCCCCCCATACACACACACACACAGGGGCACGCACCCAGGTGTGCATGCTCAGATCTCCAGCTCACACACAACCCAGAAACAGAGACACACAACTGTAAGGAGACGTTTGCATGCGGCCCCTTCACACCCACCCACCTCACCATGCATCACGCAGGTGTGCACACAGCCATTTAGATGCACAAGGCTAAGCCACAGCTCCCTCCCATAGCTGACATTTCTTGAGCACTTCGTGTGTGCCAGGCTCTGCTCTGGATTTACTCATCAACTTCCCACACCAATTCTATGGGCTATGGACTTTCACCATTCCCATTATCCAGAGGGGGAAACTGGGGCATAGGGAAGCTAAGTAACTTGGTGCCCAAGGTCACCTAGCTCTAAAGAGGTGGCACCAAGGATCAGGGACAGGCAGGCTGGCTCAGTCTTCACAGCCCTGTTGTTCACTACTAGGCACACCATCGCTGCATGTCCTCCTTCCTGATACACAGACACACCCCAAGTCTCCTCACAGCTCAGATCTCCGGTGCCTGGGACATCCTAGAGAGACAGGGCAATGGTGGGAGTGTCCCCAGAGTCCAGGCTCCTACCCTTCTTCCAGCTTCACCAGCGCCTCCAGGGCTGCCAGCCGGAGCACAGGCACCTGCAGAGGGCAGTTCTGAGAAGCCTCTGGCCGCACCTCCAGCTGTGGGCTCCAGGGTACCAGGGGATGAGCCAGCCTGGCCCCAGGAGGCCTCGCTCCGGATGCATACCCACCAGCCCAGGGGGTGAGCGTCTGCGCCCCGGGAGAAGCAGCTGCCCACACTGGCACCAGCAGCAAGAGAGGCTCTGCACCCCACTATAGTTTACAAGGCCTTTCCTAGACTGTGCATCATCTCTCGAGGCCTCTAGCTGCTAGTGAGGGGTCCCCGGGCCCCTAACAGGCACCCGAAGGGCCCCCGGGGGTGAGCAGCCTGCCCTCATGTCACACTGCCTTTTGCTTTCTTGGAAAAGGGAAGGCTGGGCGAGTGGATTTCTGAGACCCCTCCTGGGGCTCCCAGCAGCAAAGGCGGACACCCTGCCCTTGCTTAGATAAGCCAGAAGCCTTGGCTGGCTGCTGCCACGCTGGTGACCTCCAGCAGGTCACGCTGTCCCTTCTCTGAGCCTCAGTTTCTTCCCTTGAAGAGTGGGCCCTGCATCCCTGGCTGCTGAGCTCCATGATCGCTGGCACAACCAGCCAGGCCCCGGCTGGGAAAGCCCTGCATGACTCACGGGTCTGGCATAGAGTGGGCCTGGCCTGGCCTCTTGCTTCCCTTGCCTCTGCAGCTTCTCTCCCACTGCCCTCACCACCTCCACCCTGGCGACCCCCCCACACCCCCACTGTGCCCCTGTGCCCCTGCCCCAGGGAACGCGGGGTGCCACTTAACACAGCAGTCGAGCGCTCAGTCTTTTGGCTAAGCTGTTACCCCACCAGGAATGGCTATTTCCTTCCTCACTGAGCAGACCCATTGAGCACCTACTCTGTGCTAGATTGGCCCTGTTCTAGCTCCGGGGATACAGCAACGAACAAGAACAGCTGCCTTCGCTGGCAGGAGACGGGCAACAAACAAGAAAACGAACAGACAAGACAATCCCGTCTTGATTATACCAACAAGATAAAATGGGGAGTTAACTTGTAGCAGTGCAGCTTCTGTGGATATGATGGAGGCCTCACTGAGCTGAGACCTTAATAATGAGAAGGAGCTGGGGGAAGAGCATCTAGAAGGAGGAAAAGGCTAGTGCGAAAGCTCCGAGGTAGGAAGGAGCTTGGCATTCAGGAAACAGTGAAGAGGCTAGTGTGGATGGCTTGCAGAGATGCCAAGGGTCCATCCTTCCCAGCCCCCCCACTGGGCAGGCCAGGCCCCTGCTGAGGACAGGGTTTGGCTTCCCTCCTGCATATGATGGGAAGCTGGGGGAGCAGGGGAGTGGGGAGTGACGTGATCTGATTTACGGTTTGGAAGCATTGCTCTGGCTGCGGCAAGCAGCGTGGATTGGAGGGGCTCAGGAGAAAGGAGGGGGAGAGCCAGAAGGAGGTGACTGCAGTGGTCCAGGCGGGAGCCGAGGCACTTGGATGAATGCTTCGAGCTCCAGGCGCCCAGCCCTGCGTCTGTCTACTCCGCCTCCCAGAGGAAGAAGCTTCCTTGACCACCACCCACCCAGCCTTCCCCCTCCCTCTGCCCTTCTGTCTGCCTGTCTGTGGGCAGCTGGAGTCCCCAGCATTGCCCCACCCAGAGCCTGGCCTGCAGGAGGCTTCCAGGAAAGTACAGCAAATGAAGCCCAGAGCCCCGCCTGGGAGTCGCATACACAGTGACACGCATGCTCTTCCTATGTGTCCCCATAGACAGGCACACACACTCATTTTCATCTTGGGGCAAGGGCTTGAGGCCAGCATGGGAGATCTGGGGGCAGGAGGCGCCCTAGAGCCTGCGAATTGAATCGTGGGAAAGCCTCCCCCAGCAGGGTGCGTGGGCGATGGTGGCCACAGGGTAATAAAAACCTTATGGAGACCCTGCAGTCTCCCTGGTCCTGAGGAGTGGCCAGGAGGAGGAGTAGGGAGCAGGGCCAAGCCCCAAGAACCCCCTGGTTCCCGGACAGAGGTTGTATCCCCAGGATCCCTTGAAGAGTCGGCTCCATCCTCTTCTGGCCATCTGAGCTTTTGGCCATGGTGGAAGGAAAGGGCAGGGCGGAAGTGAGCTCTGGAAAGTGGGAAGAGGGGGGTATGCGGGGAGACCCAAGGCGGGATCCAGGCTTTGGAACGTTGGAGGTTTCCGGCCACAGAGGCAGGGCCTCAGGGGAGCCAAGAGAGGCGGAGAGAGACACACACAGAGGAGCAGAGACCAACGGACGAACAGACCGGTGGACAGAGACAAAAGCCTGGAGGAAAGGGACCAGGAAGAAGCTGGGAGAGGCAGGAACCGGGGGCTAGTGATTTGCACGCACTCCAGTCCCCAGAGACATCCCTCTGCAGCCTGGGGTGCTGCAGAGCCCAGCCTGATGCAGGCAGCCTGGCTGCTTGGGGCCCTGGTGGTCCCTCAGCTCCTGGGCTTCAGCCATGGGGCTCGAGGAGCAGACAGGGAGTGGGAGGGGGTCTGGGGAGGTGCCCAAGAGGAGGAGCGGGAGAGGGAGGCCCTGATGCTAAAGGTGAGTTGCTTAGGACTCTGATGGGGAACTGTGGGTGTGGGAGGGAGGGTATTCCAGGGTTAGGGAAATGGGCAAGGGTGAGTGATGGGACAGGCTCAAAGGGCAGGGATGATGGATTCAGACAAGGAACTCAGGGGCAGAACTCACTGCTGTAAAGGGGCGGCCGGAGCGTCTGGAGCGTCAGAATGCAGCTGGGCTGGCCCTAACCATCCGTCTCCTGCCTCAGCATTTGCAGGAGGCCCTGGGGCTGCCCGCTGGGAGGGGGGACGAAAACCCTGAGGGAACCCCTGAAGACAAAGAGACCTGGTGGACCGAGGAAGACGGTCAGGGGGAGGAAGAGGAGGAAACAACGGTAACCCCCTCCTCTAGCCCTAGCCCCTCTCCCACCCCTGAGGACACCGTCACTTATATCCGTGAGTAATCATTAACTCCGCCCGGCCCCCAGGTCTCCGCGGTCATTTTCTCAAAAATGAACCGTCCTTTCACTGCCTGGGACCTTTCAATGGCCCACCGCCCAGCCGATAACCCCCACATCCCTGGGAGCTCCGGGTGCCTGGTCTTGCCTCCCAAGAGCCCGGGGCCACCGGCTCCTACCTTTCAGAAATACCGAGTGCCGCCCACCCCAACTCTGCCCCCAGAAGCCCTAGGTCCCTCCAGGCCCTTTAGTCCCCCAGCTCCGATCCCCGGGTCCCGTCCAGCGTGCTCCCTGTCTGCCCGCAGTGGGCCGCCTGGCCGGCCTGGACGCAGGCCTGCACCAGCTGCATGTCCGTCTGCACGCGTTGGACACCCGCGTGGTCGAGTTGACTCGGGGGCTGCGGCAGCTGCGGGAGGCAGCAAGCGACACCCGCGACGCCGTGCAAGCCCTGCAGGAGGCGCAGAGCCGCGCGGAGCGCGAGCATGGCCGCTTAGAGGGTGAGTCCGCGCCGCGCCGGGCAGGGAAAGTGGGACGATCGGGGTCAAGAGGAGGACTGGGGGGAGGAGGGCCCAGAAACATCTGAAGAGACGTGAGGAGCCAGGGTGTTAGGGACGAGCGAGTTCCTAAAGATGTGCAGGGTGCTGGCTTATGGGGACTTAGAGTAGCGTGGAGGGTGAATGCGGAGAGCTGGCGCGCGGAGGGACAGGCCCGCTCCCTACCACGCTGTGGAGCGTACCCGACTCGGGCCGCGCCACTCCCCCTACGGTCCCTTTCCAGCAGTCTGGCCCCACCCCAGCGGTCCTAACTCTCCGCCTCCCTGCTCCCCGTGGCTCTGACCCCGCCTCCTCCCGACCCCGCCTCCTCCCCGCCCCCGGAGCCCCTGACCCCGCCCCTCCCCGCCCGCAGGCTGTCTGAAGGGGCTGCGCCTGGGCCACAAATGCTTCCTGCTATCGCGCGACTTCGAGGCGCAGGCGGCGGCGCAGGCGCGGTGCGTGGCACGGGGCGGGAGCCTGGCACAGCCTGCGGACCGCCAGCAGATGGAGGCGCTCACTCGTTATTTGCGCGCGGCGCTCGCTCCCTACAACTGGCCAGTGTGGCTGGGCGTGCACGACCGGCGCTCCGAGGGACTGTACCTCTTCGAGAACGGCCAGCGCGTGTCCTTCTTCGCCTGGCACCGCGCGCCCCGTCCAGAGCCTGGAGCCGGTCCTAGCCCCGCGCCGCACCCGCTCAGCCCCAACCAGCCCAACGGCGGCACGCTCGAGAACTGCGTGGCACAGGCCTCGGATGACGGCTCCTGGTGGGACCACGACTGCGAACGCCGCCTCTACTACGTCTGCGAGTACCCCTTCTAGCGGGGCCGGTCCTCGCGTCTCCAGTCCATCCCACCACTCGCCGTTTGGCTGGGCCGTTCACCCTGCGAGAACGCCCTTCTCTCCCTCTCTCCCTGCCCACGGATGGAAGCGTGTTCCCCCTGGCTGGGCGATCCCAGGGGGCCTTCTGCGCAGCCGAGAGCTCTTACTCGCCCGTGTCTTTCTTGGAAGCGGCGGGCATCCGGCTAAGTTCCGCGCCAATAAAGCCTTGTGGAATCTGACTTGAGCGGGCGGTGGAGGCACTTTTGGTCTTTATCTCGTCGCCGGGCAAGCCTGAGGGCAAGACCCTGGCCTTTGGGTGCCTATCCCGTTCCGCTTTTACATGTATAATTTGAGCCCTAGAATCAGAATGATGGAGAACACATGTACAAATGTACACGCATCATCTGCTCCTGCACACAGATGCCCGGAGTACACGCGTGCACAGGCTGCTGACGTCTCCACCCCCATCGTGTCCCACTCACGGCCTTTGGGACACAGGGCCTGTCAATCATTGTCCAGGCCTTGGCCTTGGTCCTGGTCAAAGAGATCTGGGAAATACAAAGGAGCTAAAGGTTCTGACAAGTCCTGCAGAAAAGAGCCCATTTAATTTTGTTTAATTGGTGTATCTCAAACTCGTTCCACCAGATAGTTCCTTTCCATCATGTAATGTCAGGCCCTGCCCCGGTCCCTTCCCCTACCCTCAAGGGCCTGTGTTGAGAAACAAACTTAATCTATATTGCGTGGAAACGGGCTCCCTCCCAGTGTTTCCTTCTCTATTCCCTGCCTGCGAGGCCATAAGCCAGTTCCTTCCCCTCTGTCAGCCTCAGTTTCCTCACCTGAACATGGGAACAACCATCCCACCTTGTATTAGCTCTTGGGAAGTTCAGGTGAGCCCAGGAAAGTGACATTTCAAAAATGGTTGAACGTAAGTCACGTGCTACCTTTCTTTCTTCACCTTTTTCATACCTTTGTTCCCTGAGTCAGAACACTCCGGAGTGGGCCAGCCTGGGCCTCGGCGTCGAGGACAACACGCTTTGAGGGAGGAGCTCTTGTTTTGGAATTACCCAGTGTCTTCCCCCCAATACTGGCAACATGGGCCTGACCCTGACAATCATCATAGAGCCCAGGAACTGGAGTGTGACCCCGTCTGTCCTTATTTCCCTGCGTCTTCATCACCATGGTACCACCAGCCTAAAATGTCACCACTGGATCCACCAGTGAGGGGAATGAGCCATCCGTATCATCTCCACCCCTGTCATTTCTCAGCCCCACAGCCCCTATAGGAGTAACAGAATGGGGAATGGTGGGGAGGTGGGGTGGGGGGGCTCTGGTCAGGAAGGCTTCAATCAGGGGACTGAAGACCTTGCTCAAAATTCTTCCCCCTCTGAACTTGTTTCCTGGGGTCAGGAGAGGCAGCAGGATGTCTTCTAGGCGACCAGAGGGCACATTAGGCAGACATGGTTGGGTATCTGGTACTGCCTGGAAGGGGCCCACCATTACAGACCCGACATTCTGGAAAGTGAGTGGGTGAATGTGGAGCAGTTCAGTGGTGGTTACCTGCCTGGACTCTAATCCTATCTTGGCCACTTACCTACGAGGCACATAAAATGAGATATAACCCCTGTGCCTCAGTGTCCCCATCTGCACATCATGGGTAAGAATACCTTCTAGAAGAGTAGAAGAGTGCTGGACACAGAGGGGTCCTTGCAACACCAGATCTGACTCTCACGTGGCAATTTTAACCTCACCCTCACCTCTCTATGTTCTGTCCAGACACTGTCTTTGCATACGAATAGCTTCTTTCAAGAACTGGCCAAGTGTGTCACCCTGAACAACCTGCTTCCCCCTTCCCCCAGCAGGGTATGGTGCCCCCCGTGATGTTCCAGAACTGCTGAGTTCTCTTCTGACCTAAGTAAGCCCTGATCAGCCAGACCGGGGAGCTCGCTGGGCAGGGCTGGGTATGACCAACTCCGAGCCCCCAGCATCCCTGGGCACAGGGGAGCTCTTTGTAGAAAGGAAGATGCCTGCACGATGCCATGTTTGGGACCTTGAGATGAGCTTGATCTCTGCTTCTCTTCCTCCCTGGCCTCCCCCAGTCAGGAGCCTTCCCTGGGCGCCCACAGAGTAGGGGGCTTTCCTCATCACACCGTCCATTACTCTAGGTGCCACTGTTGGGTCACTGTCATATTAAGCCCAGGGGCATAGACTTATGAGCACACAGAGAGGCGGGGCGGGGGGGGGGGGTGGGGGGAGTGGAGGGCATTTTGCAAGGACTGTTTAAGCATCATCAGCTCCCCTGTACGCTGCATTCTGGACTGATTCCTGACTCCGTTTTGTTCATAGGGGCCCTGCCCCCCTCACCTCTGAGAAGCCCTCCCAGGCCTGCCAAAGACCAGCGTTTGCCAATGCCCCCGCCCTGACTCTCTGCGGAGCACCTGCGGTTTGAGAGCTCGGAGTCGCGGACCAGAGGTCTCAGCAGCTGCCTGGGATCGATGCATGAAGAGATTCCAAGGCGGTGGTGGAGGAGGAAGGGCCCAATGCCTGAGATGACCCAGCGGAGGAAGAACCCGGCCGGCATCGGTTTGCCAAGACTACAAGTCCCAGGACTCCGAGCGGCAGGCCCTCTACCTTCTTCTCGGAACCACGTTTCCCAGCAGCCATTGGGAACCTCACGCAAGTCCTCTCGAAAGTCCCGCCCCCTCTTCCCACATGAGGCTCGCTTACAGTTTCCCAGAAAGCATGACAGGTAGGAATTTGGCTGTCTCCAATCAAAGCTCACCCCCCCCAATCTCCCACTGGCGGGCCTCGCCCTAAGGTGCTTTGGGAAATGTAGTTCCGTCACGAGTCAACGGGAAGAAAAACCCGAAGTCGAAGTATAACATTCATTTAGGATTAGACTGTATGTAACTAGTGCTCAGACCTTTCCAAGAGTTTTTAAAAACGGATGAATTTCCACGGATAATTGTAAATTAATAATAAGCGTCTTTCATAAGTGCATAGAAAATAAGAGAATGCATAGAAAATGGTAAGAATTTTTCCCCCAAAATTTGAGTATCTTGAATATGTACTGAATTACAACATAAAATACAATATAAAAATTCTTCCTTGGCTTCGAAAAAAATTACTAAATACTGGTCCAAACGAATTTAGTTTTTTCAAAAACACACACACCTTTTTGTTTGGAAATAACCTCAAGCTTACAGATAACCTGCCCAAATACAAGTAGTATCTACCCAGATTTATCTATTGTTAACAGTTTACCCTATTGCTTTGGCTTTATCATTATTTATCCACCCGTCCATCCATCCATCCCTCCATCACCCACCCATCCATCCTAACCCAATGACCAGCAACAAATTAAAATCAGGTTTACTGACCAATTGCAGGGGAGGAGACCACATCCCAAAAGAGAAGCTGTGATGAACTTACAGGATTTGGGGGAAGAGAAGAATTTGGTGAAATTTAAGTGAAACTGTGGTTCGGTAGCTTTAGAGCAAAGCAGGGGTGTGTATAAATGAGTCAACAGTTACGGACTGCAAAGTGGACTCAGGATCCTGTTTCCTTGGAAACTACAAAGTGAGGATAAACGTGGCATGCTATGCCCAGAAAGTCTATATAAAGCTCTGCGTCAGGGCTGGAAATCGAGGCTTCTCGTCAGTGTCAAAGTGACGTAGATCTTCCGGGAAGAGTGGGCTAAGTTTCATTCTTACGGATATACTTTGAAACAACAAAGTTTCGAAAAGCCTCTGATTTTAGAGAACAAACTCTCTCAGTGAGTAAGACAGCAGTAGTTGCTCACATAGGAGCCGGTTAGGACCCTTCACAGCTGCTGCGTGTCCCTGGGGGAAATGCTTCCCGTTCACTCTGCAGCGGCCTCGTGGCGTGTGTGGGTAGATGGGCAGATTTTGAGAGTCCGGGCTACTTTTCGTTTCTCAGTACATGCGTATGTTTTCTGAAGCATGTGTTAGTTACACACATCATCGCCCTTTACCCCTGAATACTTCAGTGTGTATTTCCTAAGAAGAGAGATGCTCTCTTACTCACCCACAGTAATCAACCTCCATAAATGCAACATTTACTTAATACTTTTTATCTAATCTCCTAGTGGTATCTCCGTTTCATCGACTGACCCAAATGCTCCCTCTCGAAGCACTTTCCCCTCCCAGTTCAGGCAGGAACTCGTCTGGGCTCAGGTGTTGCATTTTGTAGTCATGGCTCCTTGAATGTGGAACATTTCCATATTTATGATGTTGACATTTTGGAAGAACAACCCCCACTTTTTTTTTTTTTTAACAGAAGTTCCTCACTTGAGTTTGCCTGATGTTTTTTCCTCATGATGATTCGATTCAGGTTATTCTCCACCAGAATATACGAGGTGAGGTGTGTCCCTCCTTAGGGCCAGTTGAGGGAAGCATGCAGAGGATAGAATGAGTTCTTTTGTTTTAGGTCGTGGAGATATATATATATATATATAATTTTTATTTTATTTTTTTAAAGATTTTATTTATTTGAGAGAGAGAGAGCACAAGCAAGGGAAACAGCAGGCAGAGGGAGAAGCAGGCTTCCTGCTGAGCAAGGAGCCTGATGTGGGACTCGATCCTAGGACCCCGGGATCATGACCTGAGCCCAAGGCAGACGCTTAACCAACTAAGCCACCCAGGTGTCCATTAGGTCGTGCTTCTGTCCTCAGTGGTTCACTTTGAACATGACCCCCTCCTGGCTTCCACAGGCTTTTCCATGCCAGCCCCACGTTCTTTATTCATTCATTCGAACAACCTCTCCTCTGCTTCAGCCCCAAGCTACCACCTCCTCCCAAAATGCCAGCCTCTGTCATTCCAGCAGCAAGTTGCTTTTTTTCCAAAGCACAGGTGGTTGTGTGAGCCAGGCCAGATGGCAGTGTGAGCTTGGGTTTTGCAAATTCCTGCAGGAGGCAAGTAACCTTCCTTTCTCAGTCTATTTCCACCTACTCCAAACGCAACTGGACTTCGGGTTCCGACCCTGAGCCGTGACAGCTCCTGGCAGCCTTCCGGGCAGGAAGCCAGAGCTGGGGTGGATTTGGACGACAGAGGTGGCAGGAAGTGGAACGCCAGCTCTGCCTTTGAAATGATCTTTTGGGCAATTCTGTAATAGTGGGTACATGGAAAGTAATATATGTGTACGGACCCAGGGAGAAGAAGACCGCCTATTAATTCACCACTCGATATAATACTAGGATGTTATTATTTACTACTCTGTCCTTTGCTGTCCCTCATGCCCACCTGTAACCATTATCCCGAATCAAGTTTATGCTTGATTCCATGATTACTTTAGCACATATGTATGTGTCCCTAAGCAACATATGATTTCGTTTTGCTTGCTTTTGAGCTTTATAAAAGTAACGATATCTGCATTAGTATTCTAGGGCCGCCGTAACAAAGGACCAAAGACAGGGTACCATTTTTTTTTTTTAAGATTTTATGTATTTATTTGACAGAGAGAGAGAGACAGCAAGAGAGGGAACACAAGCAGGGGGAGTGGGAAAGGGAGAAGCAGGCTTCCCGCTGAGCAGGGAGCCCGATGCGGGGCTCCATCCCAGGACCCTGGGATCACGCCCTGAGCTGAAGGCAGACGCTTAACAACTGAGCCACCCAGGCGCCGCTAAAGACAGGGTACCTTAAACAACAGAAATTTTATTTCTCACCGTTCTGGAAGCTAGAAGTTGAAGATGCAAGTGTCAGCAGGTTGGTTCCTTTCGAGGCTTCTCTCCTTGGCTTGCAGATGGCTGCCTTTTCTGTGTGTCCTCACCCAGTCATTGTCCATGCTTAAGCATTCCTGGGGTCTCTCTGTGTGTCCAAAGGTCCTCTTAAAAGGACACCAATCAGCCTGGATTAGGACCCACTCCAAGGGCTTCATTTTAAAGACCTTATTCAAAATACAGTCACATTCTAAGGTGCTGGGGTCAGGACTTCGACCTATGAATCCGTGGAGAGGGGCAAAATCCAGCCCATGACCATATCTTACTATACGTAGCTACAGACGTAGCTAGCTGGGGGTTTTTTTCTTTAAGATATTATTTTTTTTAAGTAATCTCATCGCTCAGAGTGGGGTTCACACTTACAACCCCTAGATCAAGAGTTGAACGTTCCGGGGCGCCTGGGTGGCTCAGTCGTTAAGCGTCTGCCTTCGGCTCAGGGCGTGATCCTGGCGTTATAGGATTGAGCCCCACATCAGGCTCCTCCGCTATGAGCCTGCTTCTTCCTCTCCCACTCCCCCTGCTTGTGTTCCCTCTCTCGCTGGCTCTCCCTCTCTCTGTCAAATAAATAAATAAAATATTAAAAAAAAAAAAAGACTTGAACGTTCCACCGACTGAGCCAGCCAGGCACCCCAAGGTTTTTGTTTTTGTTTTAAATAAGTGTCTTTCTTCCCTTTTTTTTTCCTTTTAAGAGCAGTTTTCAGTTGACAACAAAGTCGAGAGGAAGGGGGCACCTGGCTGGCTCAGGCAGTGAGGCGTCCTGGGATCAAGCTTCGTGCTCAGCGGGGAGTCTACTTCTCCCTCTCCCTCTGTGATCTCTCTTGCTCTCTCTCAAATACATAAATAAAATATTTTTTAAAAGGTTGAGAGTAAGGCACAGAGATTTCCCATGTACCCCCACCCCCACACAGGCATAGCCTCCCCCGTCATCCACGTGGGTAGAATGGGTACATTTTCAAGCTCATCGATTGATGAACTTACCCATCATCACCCCTCAAAGTTTACCTGAAGGCTCAATCTTAGTGGTGTGCATTCAGCGGGTTTGGACAAATGTATCATGACACGTCTCCACCATTATGGTATCATATAGTCACTTAAGAAATCCTTCCCTGGGCCGCCTGGGTGGCGCAGTCGTTAAGCGTCTGCCTTCGGCTCAGGGCGGGATCCCGGCGTTCTGGGATCGAGCCCCACATCAGGCTCCTCGGCTATGAGCCTGCTTCTTCCTCTCCCACTCCCCCTGCTTGTGTTCCCTCTCTCGCTGGCTGTCTCTCTCTGTCAAATACATGAATATTTGGAAAAAAAAAAAAAGAAAGAAATCCTTCCCTGCCCCCAGGGGTGAAGGATATTCTCTTGCATTCTTAAAGTTTTCCCTTCCACACGAAAGTCTTCAACTCACAAGTTGATCTTTGTGAGGTGTGATGTAGAAATCCAATTTTGCTTTTTCCCCTAAGGATAACCGATGATTTCAATAGCATTTGTTAAATAGTTATCTTTTCCCGATTCTCTGTGGTCCCTGCCCCATCGTATTTTAGTATTTGTGGGTCTTTTATGGGACTCTGTTCTGCACACTGATTCACTGATTCATTCGTTTAAGGCTGCATCAAGTCCATCGTGTCTCAGTAACCGTTGCTTCGTATAACATTTCATGGAACAAATCGTTACAACTTTGTATAAATCCACCCAGCAATTAGAAAAAGAAGTAACGCTCCTTAACTCATTTTATGAGGTCACTACAATGTAAGTTCAAGAAAAAAATAGTCAAGGACAGGGGCACCCGGCGGGTGTAATTGGTGGAGCGTGCAACTCTTTTTTTTTTTTATTTTTTATTTTTTTTTATGTGACAGAGAGACAGCCAGCGAGAGAGGGAGCACAAGCAGGGGGAGTGGGAGAGGAAGAAGCAGGCTCCCAGCCCAGGAGCCCGATGTGGGACTCGATCCCAGAACGCCGGGATCACGCCCCCAGCCGAAGGCAGACGCTTAATGACTGCGCTACCCAGGCGCCCCGAGCGTGCAACTCTTGATCTCGGGGTTGTGTGTCTGAGTCCCACGCTGGGCGTAGAGATGACTTAAAAAAATAAAATCTGAAAAAATAGTCAAGAACAGCGTAAACAGGGAAAACCACAGTCCTATTTCTCTCATGAATCAAAAAATCCTAAATAAAATACTACCTCCTGATTTCATCAATTCATTCATGCTCCGCATTCACAGGTTAATGGAGGAAAACCAGATGACATCTCCACAGGTGGAGAAAAAGCAGTTGATAAAAACTTGATCCAACAAATAGTTTTTTCTATGATGAGCAAACAATCTGATGCAAACAGTGGGAAAATAAGCAATAAAGCAAATCCACAGAAACAAGAGCAAAAGAAGTGACCAAAAAAGGGGGGGGGCAGAAGTCAATGGAATGAAAGCGGGGGAGAAAAGTCTAACAAAACAAGAAGTTATCTTGATTTTTGAAAAAGTCACTAAGATCGATTGACTTTTGGCAAAACCGAATAAGAAAAAAAGAGAGAGGGCGCCTGGGTGGCACAGCGGTTAAGCATCTGCCTTCAGCTCAGGGCGTGATCCCGGCGTCCTGGGATCGAGCCCCACATCAGGCTCCTCTGCTATGAGCCTGCTTCTTCCTCTCCCACTCCCCCTGCTTGTGTTCCCTCTCTCGCTGGCTGTCTCTATCTCTGTCGAATAAATAAATAAAATCTTAAAAAAAAAAAAAGAAAAAAAGAGAGAGAACTCTTGGTGTCAGGGTCACGAGTTTGAGTCCCGTGGTGGGTGTAGAGTTTACTTTTTAAAAAAATGAATAAACTTTAAAAAAAAAGTAATTTGATAGTACTATGACCAACTACGGGCCAACATTTAAAAACGTAGATGAAATGGTTACATTACTAGAACAATATAAAATGCCAAAAATTATCCAAAAATCAAGAAGTTGAGTAAACTAGTAAGTACTGAAATATACAAAGTTATAGTCAAAGATTACCATTCTCTCTCTCTCAAAAAAACCCTAGGGGCACAGATGGTCTTCTAGGTGACTGATATCAAATATTCAAGAAATGCTTAATTTTTGTCTTATACACATTATTCCGGAAAATAGAAATCATGTAGAATCTGTCTAGTTCATTTTTGGAAGCCAATGCGATGCTGATTCCAAAACCAGATAAGGAACATGCATAAGAAAAGAAAATCGTAGGTCCATTTCATTTGTGAATGTGGGTGCAAAAATCCTACATCGCATAATAGCCGGCTAAATCCAACATTGTATCATGATGCATCACAATCAGGTAGGATTTATCACTAATTAGTAAGGGTCGTTCAAAATTTTAAAAAAATTCTTTCAGTGTAATTCACTAACAGACCAAGGAAAAAGATGTAATGATTACAATCAACATGGAGAAATAACTTGATAAGGTTTTATATCTATTTACGATTGAAAATTAAAACACGTAGTAAACTAGGGGGGGAAAGGATATTTTCTTAACTTTATAAAGCTTCCAGCAAACACCATAAGAATTTTGGATGTCTTCCTTCCAAAAGCAAGAATGACATTAGAATATCCTCATCATGGCTATTGCTTAACGCAGTACTGTGTATAAATCCTGATTAATGGTTTATTTAAAAAGCTGTAGGAACAAGTAAGAGATATCAGCAAGGTCCTGAGTTACAAGATTAACCTACAGGGGTGCCTGGCGGGCTTAGTCGGTGGAGCGTGAGACTCTTGAACTCTGAGTTGTGAGTTTGAGCCCCATGTTGGGTTTAGAGATTACTTAAAAAAAATAGAAAATCTTTAAAAAGTCGAACAAAAAAACCCAAGATTAACCTACAAAAATCAATTTCATTTCTCTACACCAACAACAGACACACATGAAATGTAATTAAAATACCATTCACCATCCCTTTGAAATATCTAGAAATCATCTAGGAACTCATACATAAAAAAAAAAAATTAAGATTCTGGGGAGAAGACTTTAAATTCTAATAAAGGACCCAAAGATGATTGGAATAAAAGTGAAGACACTCTATGCTCTTGGTTGAGTGATTAAACATTATACAGACGTTAATATTTCACAAATAAGTCATAGATGTGATACAGTTGTACTTGGATTACTTTAAAGTTTTTTTTTAAAGATTTTATTTATTTATTTGAGAGAGAGAGCAAGAGAGTAAGAGAGCACAAACAGGGGAAAGGAAGAAGCAGGCTCCCCACTGAGCAGGGAGCCTGACGTGGGACTCGATCCCAGGACCCCAGGATCATGACCTGAGCCGAAGGCAGACGCTTAACCAACTGAGCCACCCAGGCACCCCTATTTTAAGGTTTTATTGAGATTCACATACCATACAATTCATAAAACTTAAGTGGACAATTCAATGGTGCTTCGTACATTCAGATACGAGCAGCCATGACCACGGTCAATGTCAGAGCATTTTAACCATCACAGACAAACAAACACCAAACCTGTACCTTTTAGCAATTATCTTCTTACCTCTCCATCCACTCCCAGTCCCAAGAAACCAAGAATCTATTTGCTGACCTCCCAGATTTTCCCGTTATGGATTTCAGATGAATGGAATCACATAAACGTGAGGTCTTTTGTGACTCCTTCTTTCCCTTAGTGTGAGGGTCTCCAGTTCCATCCGGGTTGTGCAGCAAATTATCACCTCAGTCCTTCTTACGGCTGAATAACATTTCCTTGTATGGTTATGTTGCGTTTTATCATTCTTCGGTTGATGGGGACATGGCGACTGTTTCCACCTCTAATGCCGTTCTAAATATTCAGGTACAAGTTTTTGTGTGGTTGTATGTTTTCATGTCTCTTGGATATCTATCTAGGAGGGGGAATGGCTGGATCCCACGGTAACTCTGTGTTTGACTTTTTTTTTTTTTTTAAGATTTTATTTATTCGACAGGATAGACACAGCCAGCGAGAGAGGGAACACAAGCAGGGGGAGTGGGAGAGGGAGAAGCAGGCTCATAGCGGAGGAGCCTGATGTGGGGCCCGATCCCATAACGCCAGGATCACGCCCTGAGCTGAAGGCAGATGCTTAACCGCTGTGCCACCCAGGCACCCCTCTGTGTTTGACTTTTTTGAAGTGCCCGCCTGTTTCCCACAGTGGCTGTGCCATTCTATGCTCCCACCAGCAGTGTGTGAGGCTTCCAATTTCGCCTCATCCTTGCCAACACTTGCTGTTATCTGGCTTTTTAATTTGAACAATCCTCGTGGATGCGAAGTGCTATCCCCTTGGGATTCTGATTTGCATTTCTCTGATGACTAATGATGCCAATATTTTCATGGGCTTTTGGTCATTTGTGTATCTCCTTTGGGAAACGTCTATTCAGATCTCTTGCTCATTTAAAGATTGGGTTATTTGTATATTTCTGTTATTGAGTTGTAAGAGTTCTTGACACTGTTAATTTTTTTGGGGGGGTTGTTGTTGTGGGGTTTACCATATACATTCTAATTGACCGGAATCAGGTTCCTATTTATACTAGCTTAATTCCAGTGAGATAGAGAATTGCTAGTCCTACATAGCTCTAATCTCTTTTCTCGCTTTCTGTGGTATTACTGTCATACATATTAATATTACAAACCCAACAATAATTATTACTACTTTACCATCCATCCATGGTTATTTCCTTAGCTTTCCTCCACCACTTCCTTTGTGTTGATATTGGCAAATATATTACATCTCTATATGTTATAGGCCAATGATACATTATATGCACATTATTTCATACAACTGATTTTATTTATTTTATTTTTATTTTTTTTAAAGATTTCATACAACTGATTTTAAAATCAGTTAAGAGAATAATGGAGAAAAACTATGCATTAAGTCTGTCTTTTAAAATTACATAATTACCAGGGCACCTGGCTGGCTCAGTTGATGCAGCGTGTGACTCTGGATCTCAGGGTCAGGAGTTCGAGCCTCACACTGGGCGTCGAGATTGCTAAAAATAAAATCTTTAGAAAATAAAACAAAATAAAATGACATCATTACCTTAACTAGTTTTCCCTCTGGATTTGCATTACTATCTGGAATTTGCCTTCCTCCTGAAGAACTTCCTTTAGTATTTCTTGTAAGGCAGGTCTGCTAGCAGCAAATTCTCTCTGTTTTTGTTTATCTAGAAATAAACTTCGCTTTTGAAAAATAGCTTTGCTAGGTTTAAGATTCTTGGTTGCCACTGTTATTCTTTGAGCCCTTTGAGGGGTGCCTGGCTGGCCTCCCTCAAAGTGGGGAGAGCACGTGACTCTTGATCTCGGGGTTGTGATTTCGAGCCCACGTTGGATGCAGAGATCACTTAAAAAAAATCTTGGGGCGCCTGGGTGGCTCAGTCAGTTAAGTGGAGAACTCTCAGTTTCGGCTGAGGTCATGATCTCAGGATCCTGGGATCGAGCCCGGCATTGGGCTCCAAGCTCAGCATAGAGTCTGCTAAAGTTTCTCTCTCCCTCTTCCTCTGTACCCCACCCCCCAAGTCTGGCTCATGTGCGTGCGCGCACTCTCTCTCTCTTTTTTTTTTTTTTTAAAGATTTTATTTATTTATTTGACAGAGATAGAGACAGCCAGCTAGAGAGGGAACACAAGCAGGGGGAGTGGGAGAGGAAGAAGCAGGCTCATAGCGGAGGAGCCTGATGTGGGGCTTGATCCCACAACACCGGGATCACGCCCTGAGCCGAAGGCAGACACTTAACCGCTGTGCCACCCAGGCGCCCCGCGCGCACTCTCTCTTAAATAAAGAAATAAATCTTTAAAAAAATAAAATAAAATCTTTAAACAACAAAAAGATAGGTTTTTCTCCTTTTCTTTATTCTTCTTAGGGGACTGGCAGGGCCAGAGGGCGTGTGACGTGTTGCGTTGCTAGAGGGTGCCATGGGGCACCCAGTGGGGCATTTCACATGCTTCACCAGGGCGACAATGACGTCACTGTCTTCCACCTTCCCCTCCCCCCCCAAGGAGAACTGAGGGATCCCCATGAAGTTTTAAATTTGTATTGATTTTCTGATGAATGCGGTTAAGTAGTCTTTCAGGAGACTCTGGTGTTGGAGTTGGCTTGAGGATTCTCCTCAGGGCGGTTGGTAAGGTGGGTTTGAGACCCAGAGGGAGCATGGCATGGCCAAGGGAAGGAGTCAGCATTTCCTTGGGCAGCCTCCATGAGAGAGGATTTTAGGGACTGAAAATCTCTCTTTAATAACATTTCTTTGAGAACCTTCCTTCATCAGATAAGGGCAGTTCACAGGCACGGATGGTGTCCTATGCACCAGGTCCTGTCCGGAGCTTTATAAACATATGGACACCCAAAATCGGCATCTCGACCCCACCAGAGTGGTATTAGATTATTACTATTCTACAGATGAGGAAGGTCCGAGAGGTAAAGTCACTTACCAATGGTCACACAGCGAGTAAGTGGTAGTCAGGACTTGAAAAGACTGACCCCACTAACCCATTCAGTCATGATTATTGAGAGCCGGTGGGCCGAATGGCGTGGTTCTAGGCTCTAGAGAGAGGTGAACAACACCAGGATCCCTACTTTGGACAGGGTCATTCAAGGGAGAAGGGCCTACATTGGAGGGGGAGGGGCTAACATCCAAAGGGAGGAGCTGACACCCCAGTGGTAGGGGCTGACATTCTGGGGGAGGGGTTGACATTCCAGGGGGAGGGACTGAAATCCCAGGAGGAGGGGTTGATATTCTGGGGGAGGGGTCAACAGACCAGAGGAAAAGGTGACATTATGGTAGGAGTTAACATCCCAGGGGGAGGGGCTGACATCCTGGGACAGGAGCCAATGTTCCAGGGAGAGGGGCTGACATCTCAGGGGGCGGGACTGATACACTAGGGGTAGGGGCTGACATTCTGGGGGAGGAGCTTATGTCCCAAGGGGAGGGGTCCACATCCCCTAGCCTGCAGAGCCTACAGCCTCTTCCTAACAATACTCTGTCCCCTCAGGTATTGACTGAACCCACGGTACAGATCTCTGCCATCCTCTGGGATCCCTGACCAGAACAGGGCCTCTGTCCTCCCGGAGCTCGCCGCCTAGGGAAGACAGTCCTGAACAGAAAGATCCAGCAGAAAGATATTTACCTCCCAGACAGGAGGGAGGCAATTACTCGCTCTTAATCACTACCTCTGTTTCTCTCAGCAAGGAGAGAGGGGAGGCGGCGCCCCCAATCTGGCCTGGTTTGAGATGTTCCCGGCCGTGGGAGACAGACAGACTGTCATCAAATGTCGGAAAATAGCTGTCATGAGACTCCTCACCCCCTGACATCTGACACCTTTCCCTTCCCCGCGCCTGAAGCCCTCCTTCCGCGGGTGCTGCGAAGTCTAGGTTCTGTTTCTGTTGACTGAGCACCGAATGCTTCCTAATCCTCACGCATCCCTGCTGGGGCAGAAACTGAATTGCTCGGGGTCCCAGACAAGATCAGGAGGTCAGGGTCTGGGTTCAAACTCAGCACGGTGGCGGGAGTCCAGAGCCCACGCCCTTCCCAATACATACGACCAGCTGTGCTATGGGTGTCCTGGTTCCCATTCTTGTCCCTGTGGAATCAAATGAAGAGGGGGGCAAGGTGACAGCCTTATTGCTTTGTCTGTTTCATTCGCTTCTGTGTCCCTTGCTCCTCAGATGCGGACTGTCATGAACGATGTGCTGTCCCATCCTCTGGGTCTCGCACTGACCCAGACCTGGGCTTACGCAGTGTAATGATTCATTTCTTTGAAAATGGGGACCTCCTACGTGCCCCCTCCTGTGGTGTGTGATGCTGGGGACCCCAGAGGAGTCAGACCAGGACCCTGATCTCAAAGAAGCTGCAGGCTGGCCACAGAGATGGATATAGTCAGTGAGTTATCAAGTTGGTTCCAGCTGTGACAGAGCAGGGACCAGGTGTAAGGGGTTGGGGGGGGGGTGTTGAGAGATGGAGTTGAGGGCTTTGATGGGCCCTGGTGGAAAGCCAGACTGAGGGGCACTGGGGAGCCATGGGAGGTGTGTGAGCAGGAGAGGGGTAGAGTCAACACTGAATGTAGAGAAGTCCCTCTGGAGTCCCCTGGGGGATGGAGAGAGGCCAGGAGAAGGTCGATGTGGGGGTCCTGGGGGAGAGGAGAAGGCCTGAGTGGGGCCCAGGCCATAGAAATGGAGAAGACAGTGAAGGGAGGGAAAGGCTAGTAGTGGGCTCTAATTCAGGACACCCTCCCTAGACCATCTTGGGTCCAGACTCCCCTCTTCGTGCTGCCTGCCCCCAACTCCCTACCCCTGCCTTCCAGAGACAGACTTATTGACCTTCAAACTGTGTGCCTTTCAAGAGCGCCTCCATTTGCTGGTCTATAAATTGGGTGTATTTGTTTCTAATGGCTGCTGGAATCAATACCTATAAACTTAGGGGCTTAAAACCACATGAATTTATCCTGCAGTTCTGGGGGTCCTAAATGGGGGTCACTGGGCTCAGGAGGAGAGTCCATTTCGTTTCCTTCTCTAGCTTCTAGAGGTCGCCCTGTTTTGTGGTTCGTGGGCCTTCGTCCATCTTCAAAGCCAGCAGGGACCCATGTTCCGTCTCTCGGCCCCTCACTCTTCTGCCTCCTTCTCCTCCTGACTACCGTGGGCCCACCTGGATAATCCGGGATCCTCTCCCCGTTTTGACAAACAGCCTTAATTCCATCTGTGACCTCACTACCCTTTGCCATGGAATGGAACATATGTCCGGTCCCGGGGGTTACGGCGTGGACATCTTTGGGGCCAGCGATCTGGGGGGCTGGCCCTTCTAATGGGATGCCCGCAGGGGCACGGCCCCACCGCTGTCCAGCCCCACACTCAATCAGCTGGTTCTGGCTTAAGGGGTGCCGCTGGGGGTGCTGAGCACCTTTCACAGCCTGGTGAGAGCCAGGCTGCAGCTGGCGAGACTGACAGGGAGGCCCCAGCTCCCTGGGGGGTGGGGGGCATGTTGTTTTCCTGCTGGTTCCCCTTCCACCTGCTGCTTCTGCTGCTGCTGGGGCTGGGGGGGCCGGGGGGGGGCCCAGGCTGGACATGGTGGAGGTGTGGGTGCTGCTCAGACCGCAGGAGCTCGCCCAGGGTGGGGGAGGGGGCAGTCAAGGCTGCTCCAACCACTTGCATTACACTCTGGGTCCAGGCCTTCAGGCTGCGGCTGTGCCGGACCCTCCGGTCCTGCCCCGGGAGAGAGTCTGCGAAGGACATGGGTGAGACATCCAGCCATCCTGGGAGGACCTGAAGGGAAATTCCTGGGGGTTGAAGACAGTATGGGGGAGGTCCTCTCTCCTCCATCTCTGGAGAATAGGAGGCGGGAGATTCGGCAAGAGATGGATAGGAGAACAGAGAGGCAGAGAGAGAGTGGTGGAGAGAGAGGGACAAAGATGCAGAGGGAGGGACAGGGATGGGGTAGGGGAGAGACACAGAAGACCCTGAGAGAGGGATAGAGACCCTGGGGGGGGCGGGGACGCAGAGACCCTGAGAGATGGGGTGAAATGCAAAAAGAGGTGGGAGGGGGAAGGGACGCGTGCAGGTGCAAACGTGTTGGGACTGCATAGACGCGGGTGGCAGATGGCAGCCAAGGCAGGGAGGGGAGGTGAGAGGCAGGTCAGGCTGCCAGGAGGGATCAAGTGGGAGAGGAGACAGAAAAAGATACGGAGACAAAGACCCAGTGAGAGACAGGAACACGAAGAGCTCTAGTCAAAGACTGAAATAGCACCGGCCTCAGCTTGAAGGACAGCGCTCTCCCGGGAGACAGACGGACAGGGAGACAGATGCCACGGAGAGAGGGCTGTGGGCCTGCACGGAAAGGCAGGACTGTGGACATGGCGGAGGAATTCGGAACGAGAGCGACCGACCGTCCCGATTATCCCGGGATCGAGTGCTTCCTGGGATCCGGGGCTCTGGGGGCTCAAACCGGAGAGTCCGATGCAGCCCAGGACGCCTTGGTCCCCTAGGTGGAACCGGGGCAGCCCTGGGCCACCGGCTTTTCTGGCTCAGCAGGGCGTTGGTGATCATTCAGGCCCGCCTCCTCTTTCTGCCCTGGGCAATGCGCCTCCCCCCACCCTTCCAGTGCCCCTGCTCCGGGGCCGAAACTACTTTGTCTGTTTTCTTCGGTTTTCAAACTCCCCAATGTTTCTAAACTAAAGGTTAAATTTTGTTCTACGTTCTGAGTCTTTTGATGTGTCCACGGAGCTGCCTCAGAAATGAATGCACTAAGCTCCAAGGGGTGGGGGGGAATCCATCTCTTCTTGTCTTCGGAAAACACATTACAGAGATGGCTCTGACCCTGGCTGCACATTAGAATCTCCGGGGGAGCTTTTAAAATCCAATCGATGTCCAGGCCCCATCCCCAGGCATTGTGGTTTAAGTGGTCCAGGGTGGAGTTGGGCTCTGGGAATTTCAAAAGCTCCCCAGGGATCCCCACGGGGCAGCGGGCTGAGCCCCATCCCTCCGAAGTGCCTGCGGTTGTGGAAATGCAACCTTAATAGCTCCCAGGGGACCCAGAACCCCAGCACTAAGTGGTTGAAAATGCGGGGGCGGGGGAAGGGGACATGCAAAGACCGACTTCTTTGTCTATATTTGGTTGTTCTATAAGCATTAACAGCCAAAACCCAGGCTGGGGGGCCCTTAGGAGTCAGATCCTATTCTGTGCACTCCACTCTCAAGCTCCCGGTCACAGCCAGGAAGGATGGGAGGGGAAAGCAGGCAGCCAGACTCGAGCAGGAGGGTTTTAGGAAGCTTCTAAAGGAAGCTGTCACAGAACGGAGGTGGGAAAGGGCACTCCAGGCAGGGAGCACAGCACGTATAAGCAAAGACCCTGGGGAGCAACATTTTTTTACTATCTCTGAGTTATATGTGGTTAATAATATTTTGGGGGGGCGGGGAGAGAAGCTGTGCGTCGGATGTAGGTGAGACGGGGAAAAAAGAAAGGAAAAGAAAAGGAAAAAGACTAGAGGAGGTCAGGTCGTACACAGCCTCCAAGGCCAGGCTGAGGAGCTGGGACTCTTGGGGGGGCGGGGGACACGACCTGGGGGCCACGGGAAGGCTGCGAGCAGGGGCAGAGTCCGCTCTGGTTGTGGGAGGACCTGTGAGAGCTGGAGGAGAGAGCCCGGAAGCAAGGCAAAGGTCCAGGAAGAGAGAGAAACCCTGGGAGGGGCAGGAAGGTCTCCGAATTCTGGTTTTCGGAAGCCGGGTTCCCTCCCAGAGCCGGGCGGACTCACTTCTGGCTGGGAAAATGGTCCAACACCGCCCCCGTGTGGTTGCTCATAGTATTGCAACCAGGACCTCCCGTCTGTAAAACTAGCCTCTTGAATCAGGACGCTTTTGAGAATTCAAGAGGACGCTGTTACCAAGGATGTTGCAACAACTGGCCCAAAGCGTCTGCAATCCGCGAGGCAAAATCGTAGTGAGGCTATAAATCCGTTCCTAATCAAAATTTGCTAGGCCTTCCCTGAGAAACCCAGGATGTTCGGTCACCCTACTCAGGAGTTGCCTTTTCAGATGTTGAGTCGAAATGAAGTGGTTCGTCAGATGAGAAGGTGACTGAAGCTCACTCAAAGGCTGGGGTGTCACCCAGGGCATCCCATCTACTGGGGATGAGGGTAGCGAGTGGGGAGGAGGAAGTTAGTGAGGTAATAGACTGTCTGTCTGAAGGTCTAGACACTTCCATAGGAAAGGGCATTGACAGTGGGTACTGAAGGTTGAATAGGAGTTTTCTAAGAAAAGAGAAAGATGTGTTGGTAGAATATAACAAAGAAGATGATAACTACAGACTTTTTGTGGCTGACAAATTCCATTCGTGTCTTTGATCTCAAGTTTTTCTGGCTGTGGCCACCTGGGCCCCCTAGACAAAGATTTTCACCTTTGTCTGAGAAGAAAACCAGGGTTCAGAGAGAAGGACTATATCTGAAGTACACAGCAGTCCGTGTTGATACCAGGTGAATCAGCCCTGCTCTGTCTCCCCTCTGTGCTTTTTTAATTTTTAAAGATTTTATTTGTCTGAGAGAGAGAGAGAGCATGAGCAGAGGGGAAGGGCAGAGGGAGAGGGAGAAGCAGACTCCCCGCTGAGCAGGCAAGTCATTGCGGTTCTCCATCCCAGGACCTTGGGATCATGACCTGAGCCCAAAGGCAGATGCTTAACCAACTGAGCCACCCAGGCGCCCCTCCCCTCTGTGCCTTTGCACCCAGAGTTCAAATGTCCTCTTCTTCTCTAATTGTTCCTGAAAGACTCCTACTCAACCCTCAAAACCCAACTCAGACTTTGGGCTCCCTGTCTCAAACCAGAGACTCCAGGCCTCTAGCCCCTCCTCCCTCAGACCCAGGAGACTGGACTCCTGGCCCCTCCTCCCTCCGTCTCAGAGCCGGGTCCCTCAGACAGAGCGGTGGGGGGCGGGGGAGGGGGGGTCTGTGCCACAGCCAGGAGGGAACAGTATATGCTGATTCAGTCCATTTATTTGGTCTCAGGGGCCTGAGTCATGATCGAGGGCAGAATGCTCTTGGATGAGGCGTCCTGGGTCTTCTCATTGCTGAGCCTAAGGGAGGAAGACACAGAGATACACAGAGGCATGGGAGAGGAGGAGAGCCTAAGTGGATAAAATAGGGGCCAAAGAGACAGAGATTCAGCCCACCACCCCTACCCTCTTCCCACTCACCTTGTTGAAGAAGTAGATGGAGGCCAGGATGGTGAATACAGCCATGGCCAGGGTTACATTCTGGGGGAGCAGTCAGAGGTCAGGGTCCACTCCCTCCCTCCCCTTTCTCCCGACCTCCCTCCCCCTGCCAGACCCCTCCTTACTTCCTGAAAGTTCATGGCCATGGCCTTGAGCTCAGTGCTTGCTTGCTTGACCTCCCTCTTCCTTTCCTGGACTCTGAGCCAGAGAGGACAGACCAGCCACTATAACCTAAGAGGGGTTGCCTAGGAGACCAGAATGGTGGCCGTGGTGACGAGAGAAAGGCATTCTGGGTAGAGGGGACATGGGACAGGTGCTTGAGGTAGAGGGGGACTTGTTTGCAGAATGTTACATGGAGTACCGGCACTTGGGACTGGGACATTTGAAATTGGAGAATCCAGATCTCCAACGCTACACTGAGGCTTTTTTTCCCCCCACCCCACCCCAGGGTGCTGGGGAGCCAGGGGAGGCTGTGAACAGGGGAGGCACCGAATCAGCTCGGAGCGTTAGTGTCTTGGAGCAGGGAGGAGGCTGGAAGCCAGGAGGTGGCCCCGGGCAAAATTTCTTCCCGCAGTGTCGGCCAGACACCAGGTGAGAGCATTAGAGCTGGACTGGGCGTTTCCATGAGTCTTGTCACCAGTGCTGGGGGTGGGGGCGGGGGCAGCTTCCCCACCTGTGGACCACAGGCACAGGGACAGCGCCAGAGACTCCCGCCGCCGCCCCCTCTCCCGGTCACGGTCACGGTCCCTGACTTGCACTCCACCAGCCTTCCCGCGAACATTCTATGCAGCCAACTCTTTCTGTCCATTAAGCCTTCAGAACTAACTTCCCGGTTACCAGAAACACAGAGGCTAAAGAACAAGGACAGTCGAAGGTCATTACCCACGGGTTCCATCTTTGCCAACTCGCCTCCTCGCTAAATTCTCTGTAATCCCAAAGTGCATGCCCGTTGCCCTCTCGCGGTCACTCGTGGACATGCGCAGACCGGCTAACAGTTTGAGTTGCTGGAGGCGCGCGGGTTCCCCGCTGAGGTTCCGAAGAGGCTCCGCCCTGCTCTTTGAACTCATTAATCCTCAAAGCAGCTCCCCGAGGTACGGATTGTCCTCGTTCCCATTTTATGGATTTGATGAACGAGGAGGCACAGAGAGGTGCGGTAACTTGCCCAAAGTTGCACAGCTTGTAAACGGTAACGTTAGGGGTTTGAACCCAGCCTACCCAAATCCAGGGTCCAGGTGTTCAACCCCTGGGCCGTGCTGGCTGGGGCCAGATGTGGGAGGCGCTGGGAGAAGGTGACATCTCCAAGAAGAGCTCCAACATTTAAGAGGTGAGAATAGGAAAACAGAAACATGGGCTGTGGGGAGGGAGAAGAAAACGGAGAATGTGTCTAGAATGTGGGGCTACTTGGGGGTGGGTATCTCTGTCTCCTTTTTTTTTTTTTTAAGATTTTATTTATTTATTTGGCAGAGAGAGAGAGACAGCCAGCAAGAGAGGGAACACAAGCAGGGAGAGCGGGAGAGGATGCGGGGCTCGATCCCAGGACCCTGGGATCACGCCCTGAGCTAAAGGCAGATGCTTAACAACTGAGCCACCCAGGCGCCCCTCGCTGTCTCCTTTTGCATCCCAGCTTTGCCACTCACTGCCTGTGTCCCCTCAGGCAAATGACGGACCCCGCTGTACCTCAGTTTCCCCATCTGCACAATGGGGACGGTGAGAACCGTATCAACCCCTGCCAGAGGTAAAGTAAAGATTAAGCAAGTCTGGCTAATCCAAGTCCGGTGAAGGCCCTGGGGGAGCCGGATCCCAGGAGGCCACCTTGGCTCCGGGGGGAGGCATGCCGGGACCTGCTTTTCGGGGGGTGCCGAGGTGGGGTAATGAGCAGGTGGGGCTGTGGCACAGACAGTGGGCTGAGCTCAGCGTCTGGGCTGTGCGGAGATGGCCGGGCCAGGGTTTTGGGGCCTCCCTGCTGGACTTCTGCTCCTCCTGCTGCTGCTGGCACCCTGGGCCCTGGCGGAAGGTCCCCTGGTGTTCGTGGCTGTGGTGAGGTGTCCCCTGCCCTGGCCTGGCCCCTCACCTCTCCCAGGCCAGCCCTGACCTGGTCCTGTCCCCAGGTGTTCCGCCATGGCGACCGGGCCCCGCTGGCCTCCTACCCCACCGACCCACACAAGGAGGGAACCACCGCCCTGTGGCCCAGAGGCCTGGGCCAGCTGACTGGGGTGAGAAGCCGGGGGTGAGGCTGTGGAGGGGGCGGGGGGGGGGAGGGGTCTGCTGAGGCTTCCTCTGCCCTCAGGAGGGGGTCCGCCAGCAGCTGGAGCTGGGACGCTTCCTGAGGAGCCGCTATGAGGACTTTCTGAGCCCGGAGTACCGGCGGGAGGAGGTACTGCCAAGGACATGACCCTCGCCTGGCCTCCTGACCTCTCACCTCTGACCTCCTCTGACTCCAACCCTCACTGTGGGCCTCCACCTCTGGCCTTTGACCCCCAATAACCTGACCTGCACCCTGTATCTGCTCTCTGACCTCCAGACCATCAACTAACTCACGCTGACCTCTGACCCTGTCTCCGCAGGAGTCCCATGCTTCACCTCTGACCTCTGGGCTCCATCAACTCTGACTTTATTTTCTGGCGTCCACCTCTGTCTTCTGACGCCCACCAACACCAACCTGACCTCTGGTTTCTGACTCCAAAACTTGACTGATTCTGACTTTGACCTTCACTGGTTCAGTTTGCCTCCCGAGCTCAACCTTTGATCTCTGCCCCTCATCAGATCTGAATTGTCTTTCCTACATCCTCCTCTGTCTTTTGACATCCCCCGTTTAGGCTCATTCCTCCTGACCTCTGACCTCTGATCCCTGATAGACATGTACTGGATTCTGGTCCCATGTCCTTCCACCTCCCCTCCCGACCTTGAACTCCAACTTCCAGCCACCAGCAATTCTTTCTTTCTTTCTTTGACGCAACTGACCCCTTTAATCCCACACGTTCACCCAACTTCTGACCTCCAACCCCATTGCTCCTGACCTTGACCTCTGACCCTTGATCCCACCTTCCAACGTGAAAGACCAGACACTCCAACTCACCCTGGGTTTTGACGCCCTGCACCTGACCTCTGACCCTGCACTGAATCTGGAGCTTTTGGTTTGCTGCTGCAGCCGACCTCTGACCCGGCAGTGGTCCCTTTGCCTGCCTTCTCCCCGCCACCGCAGGTCTACGTTCGCAGCACTGACTTTGACCGCACGCTGGAGAGCGCTCAGGCCAACCTCGCAGGGCTGTTCCCCGAGGCTGCCCCGGGGCGCTCAGAGGCTGCCTGGAGGCCCATCCCTGTGCACACAGTGCCCGTCACTGAGGACAAGGTCAGGGGGCTGGACAGGTGCAGGGGGTGGGAGGGATGGAGAGAGACCCAGACCCCTGGATGGGGGGAGCCGGTGGCTGGGAGAGGCAGTTCCGGCTGAGCGGCCCCGGGCAGCCTGTGTGGGCTGGAGCCGTGAGCCCTTCCCTGCCGCCGAGCTGCCTGCACGAGGTGAGCGGCCGTCCCGTGCTGTGCGGCCAGATTTGGGAGGGACCGCATATTTTGAAGAGAGAGGCTTGGACCAGGGCTCCACAGCCCCAACTCCCCGCGCTGTGACTGTGGGGTCCCAGTCACGCTGTCCTCTCTGAGCCTCAGTTTCCCCCAGCTGCTGAGGTTCCCCATGCGCAGCTGTCCTCGATACCATGAGCTGCTGAGAGAGGCCACGGAGGCTGCGGAGTACCAGACGGCGCTGGAGGGCTGGACAGTGAGCGGGGGTGGGGCGGCGCTGGAGGGGCCTGGGGTGGGGGCTGCGTGGCAGGGCTTGTCAGGGAGGGGTGAGGAGGCCCGTCAGACTCACCCAGCCCCGGTACATCCAGGACTTCCTGACTCGCCTGGAGAACTACACAGGGCTGTCATTGGTCGGAGAGCCGCTCCGCCGGGCATGGAAAGTTCTAGACACACTGATGTGCCAGGTGAGCCCCCACCCCACCCATCCAGCCGGGTGGTTAAGGGCACCTGGATTCAAATCCCAGCTTTGCTGCTCAGTACCTGTGTTCCCTCAGGCAAGTCACTTAACCCTTGGTGCCTCAGTTTGCCCACCTGCCCAGTGGGGATAGCAACGCCCATACCAACACCCCTTGGGGTTTCTGTGAAGATCAAAACGGATTAATCCACACGAGGTGCTTAGAACCGTGCCTGGCACACAGCGAGGCCTGCAGGAAGGCTCGAGGCTACGTGTTTGCGGTTCCTCCTCTGTTCGTTCTGTGGGAAAAGCTCCCAAACCCGACACTCGAGCAGCAGGAGCTGACCTGAACCGGCGTGGCGCTCTTCGGAGAGATAGTCTTTGCTTACCCTACCCCGTGACAATGATCCTAGTCGCACGTGGGAATAGCAGTGTGTGTGGTTAAGGGGGCTGGACGTGTGCTGAGGGAGACGGTACTGCCACCATCGGGCCCTTCTAGGTTCCAAAACGTCTGAAGTTTGAAACAGCTCTGACTCCAGGCGTGAGGGCTCCTGGGCTGTTGCGTGATGGTCATTACTACTGTCAATTCATGGTTGCTATTGGCCATGACTTCCTGCCCAGCCCCAGCCCACGAGGGATTCGGAGGAGGGGTGGGAGAGAGGACTGCGGCTCAAGGGGACAGCACAGGCACCGGGAGGGACTGAGGGGAGCATGAGGAGCTCAGGATGTCCCGGTCACTTTGTCATCTCTCCTTGTCTCTCTCCAGCAAGCCCACGGTCTTCCCCTCCCATCCTGGGCCTCCCCGAATGTCCTACGGACCCTAGCCCAGATCTCAGCTTTGGATATTGGGGCCCACGTGGGTCCACCCCGGGCAGCCGAGAAGGCCCAGCTGACAGGAGGTAAGGTGTGGGGCTGGTCGGGAGGCCAAAGCGCCTTCCTCTGCAGGATTCTCAGCGCTCTGTTCCTGCCCTCTCAGGGATCCTGCTGGATGCCATCCTTGGCAACTTCTCTCGGGTCCAGCGCCTGGGGCTGCCCCTCAAGATGGTTATGTACTCAGCTGTGAGTCTTTGGGAAGGGAGGCAGTGCCACGTGGGCACAGGGATGAGGGGGATGGCAGATGGCAATGTGGGCAAGGAAGAGCTGGTGGGGTGGTCTCAATGGAACTTCACTGTTACCCACTGTTACCCACTGCCTTGGGTAACTCCTATCTCCAAACCATACTGTCAGACCATATCACTAGAGGTACACAGTCTGGAAGGAGGGAGGTGATGTGTTATAAGAGAATTTACCTCTTCTGGAAGGACAAGTTGTTTAACTGAGCTGCCCAATCATATTTTTGCATCTGTTTGACCAATGTTCATTAAATGATTCCCTGTAACTGGTGGGACTGACTCCAGGGTGAGCCGATTTGGGGGGGGGGTTGGTTCTGTGAGATCTGGGGGACATCTGGGAGGAAGCTGGATGCCCAAGTCTAGAGTTCAGGAGAGAGGAGACATCAAGACAGGAGCCGTGTCTCAGCCCTGGGATCCGCCTGCAGCACGACAGCACTCTGCTGGCCCTCCAGGGAGCCCTGGGTCTCTATGACGGGCACACCCCACCGTATGCTGCCTGCCTTGGCTTTGAATTCCGGAGGCGCCTAGGGGACCCGGACGAAGATGCAGGGTAAGGAGGGGGTGGCACCCGGGAACGGGCAGGACAGAACTGTCTCAAGGAAAGAAGATGGGGTCCCAGGCGGCGGGAGATTTGTGCGGGATGGATGGAGGAGGGTGACAGGTAGGAGTCAGGGGCCCAGCGTCTCCATTCAGCTACTCCTCTCCAGATTTCGGTCAGTGGCAGGGGAGGCGAGGAGGGGCCTGGGTGCCACCACCTCCTGTCTTCCTCCAGGAATGTCACCATCTCCCTTTTCTACCGCAACGACTCCACCGGCCTGCCCCTGCCCCTCAGTCTCCCCGGGTGCCCAGGCGCCTGCCCACTAGGCCGCTTCCGCCAGCTCACCGCCCCGGCCCGGCCCCCGGCTCACGGGGTCCCCTGCCACGGCTCCCGTGAGCCTGCCACCCCAGCAGGTGACGGTCACTGGCGTTGGGGTGGGAGTGTGGGGGGGCCCAGGTCCCAAGACTCACACTCCCGTGTTCTCCCCACAGCCACTGTGGTGCCCCTGCTGTCTGGGGCTGTGGCAGTGCTGGCTGCGCTCAGCATGGGGCTGGGCCTGCTGGCCTGGAGACCCAGCTGCCTGCGGGCCTGGGGGGGCCCCGTGTGAGCTGGGAAATCGGGCAACCCCTCTCCCACAGCTGGCGTTGCACCCGAACATGTCTGCTCACCCGCTGCTGTGGCTTCTGTGACTTACTGTGCGCGCCTGTTCCTGCGGGAAATGGGGGCGGGGGGCTCCCTGGCCTGGAAGCTGCAGGCAGCGCTGTGCGCACGCGCGCCTGTGCGAAGTGCGGCTCGTGGACACGTACGTGGCACGCAGGTATACCCGTGTGGTTCCTGTGTCTAGACACTTGTGTTCTGCACTTCTGTATGGGGGCACACAGGCCGTCTGCATACATGTGCACGCGTCCACGGGGCACATTTGCATGCACACACGTGCGTGTCGGTCCACGTGTAGGTGCTGTGTATGTGCGTGTGCACACACGGGAGTATACGGCAGGTCAGTACACGGGGGAACACGGGTTTGTAGGTACAGCACATGTGGCGTGCGCACCTGCTCACGGAGCCCCTCCGCGGGTCACACACTCCGCTGAGCCCTGGCTCCTGGGAGTCAGTGTGGCTCTGGGGACCCTGGCAGGCTCTCGGTGCTGTAGAGGCTGGCGTCACCTTTAATTTTCTCCATCCTCCGGGTGGGGTGGGTCAGGCCCGGCCCTGGAGAGGAAGTGCTCACAAGTGCCAGGTCCAGAGCCACAGGCAAGCCCCCAGCGACCAGCCTCTGCGCTCCGGTCTCATTTGGCAGAGCCCAGACTCCCCAGTCATCAGAACCCACAACCCTTGCCATTAAGCTCCCGGCAACCGGCAAAGCAGGGGGGGCTGGGGCCACTGCTCAGGGCTGCTGAGCACAGCACAGGCTGCCACGGTTTGGTGTGGGGGGGGGGGGCGGTCTGCCGCGGCACCCACTGGCTGCCACGTGGCTATTTAAATGAAATAAAGTGGAAAATTCAGGTCCCAGCTGCACTGGCGGCAGTTCAAGGACTCTCTGGGCACACATGGCTGGCGGCTGCTGTGCTGGTCAGACGGCATCTAGGGCTCCTATCACAAGCATAGCCCAGGGCAACACCGAAGCCCTTGCACACCCGCTAATAAAACCTGCAGGCTCTGTTCATGGTGGTCCTGCACTGAACTGCTCAGCCCAGGAAGGGACCTGCCACCCTCCCACCACATACCGAGCACTGAGTGGCCAAACCTGGGGCACCAGCCCCCTCACTGGCCACACCCCAGGCTGTGCAGCACCAATGGTCATGCCTACATCAAGTGTATGTATGGACACAACTATGACCAGTGGGGAGCCTGGTGTGCAGGCGCCCTTTAGATGGGGTAGTTGGAGGTGATCAGAGATGGGGGGGTGCTTATAGACAGAAACTACTCCTAGCCACCAGAATCCCAAACTTCCACCTGGGGGGATAAGGTGCCAGGGCCAGCAGCCCTGTGTGCACAGCTTAGAGAAACTTGAGACCTCCCTCCTTCACCCCATCCCTGGGAGGGGGCCGGGCTCTCAGAACTTCCACATGACCCCGTCCATCATTGCCCCTGGAGGTATGGAGTGATCACAGGGCCTCCTCAATGCCTTCATGCACCCCTGGGTGGGGAGGAGGGCAGGGGAGAAGCATCTTCTTGCTTAGATATTCAGACCTGAAGTTCTAGCAGGTTCCCCTACCCTGTTGTGAGTCCCAATAGGAGCCCAGCCTTCTCGGCACCCAGGGATGGCCCAAGGAGAGATGGGGGCTTTCCTGGGGCCTCGGCGCATGATCCTTACCCTCTTGCCCCAAGAGGGTTCTGGATTCACACCAGGACCATGCCACAGCCCTGGCCACACACCACAGTCCACATAGAGCAATGCTCACGCTGTTTAATGAGTCCCACGTGCCTAGTACGGCCTGCCAAGGTGGTCGTCAGTCCTCACAAAGCTGTGATTCCGGGCCCCAACACCTTTAATCCAGACGTGACAGACACTGGCCAGAGGTTACACATCCGCCTAAAGAGATCGGATGGGACTGGCTGTGGGTTCTCCAGGTGAGCAAACAGCAGAAGTCCACTTTAAAAGGGAAAGGAATTGCAAAATAATAATAAAATAAAAATTACAGCCTTAAGGGAAAAACCATTCTAAGAGAAAGGAGCGTCCCTAAAACTAAAGTGTTGCGTATGCTTAAATTATTAGGTAAAAACATTGCATTTAAAAATACCTTTAAAAAAGGGTACAAACTTCAAGGTGCTTTCATGTCGTGGCCTGTGGGGTCCCCCCACTTGGCCTGTAGTGCTTTGGGGGCCCATGTGGCCGAAGGGTGGGTGCCCGCCCACCGTGCCAGTTGGGCTGAAATGTAACAGACTAGAACAGTACAGGTTGCACCCTGGGGGAACAAGGCACCCGGGGGGGTACCGGCCGGCTTGCCTGTCTCCACCACTCTGCCTGGCAACACCTATGGGGTGGGCAGGGATAAGGACAGTCCTCTCTTCTGGGGAGCAAACACAGTAATGGGGGCAGCCTGCCCCCAGGGAGGGTGGAGAACAGGCAGGTGGGCCATCCCTCAGTCTATGCTGGGGGGGGGGTTCAGGAGGCACTGGCTCCGACTTCGTGTCTCCCCTGGAATCTAGCCTCCCTCCGCCACTGAGTACCATCTAAAAGACGGTGCCCAGGGGGGCCTAGTCGTGCCGCACGGGCACAGGCGGCTCCTCCCCGCAGGCCTGGTCTGAGTAGGGAGGAGGTGGGGGCTGCTCCTCCCCCAGCATGTAGGTAGGGTGGCTGCGGCTGCGCTTGGCCTCTTTGATGTACAGCTCGAGGAGGACCTTGGTGGGCTGCTTGTCCACCCTCTCCTTGGGCACGCCATGGCTCAGCAGCCAGCCCAGGAGGTCCTTGCGCGTCGGGTTGGGCCCCAACATGAGCTTGGCGCGGCCCGGCTGGCTCTGGCGCCAGAGCAGGCCCACGTCGGCGATGGTCTGGATCTCCATCACCGCCTCCAGCACCGTCATGCCCTTGACCAGCAGGCTGACGAGCGAGAGGCGCAGCTCAGAGGGGGCGGCCGTCAGTAGGCGCCGCTGGAGGCCCTGCGTGAAGGGCACGTCCTCGGGCGCGGGCCGAGGCCCCTGCTCTGCTGCGGGCGGCGAGGGGGGCTCGCGGTAGATCCAGTCCAGCATGCCCAGCTCACGCACCAGCTGGATGCCCTCCTCCATGGTGGTCCAGGGGCGGAAGGGCAGCTCGGTGGCCTCGAAGTGCAGGAAGGACTCCCAGCGCTGGCGCCAGGCCAGCAGCAGCCAGGTGAGCAGCGTCTTGCAGCCGCCCCGCAGGGTCTTACAGCGGTAGTTGAAGATGGCATCGCCGGTCAGGTCGCCCAGCAGGGCCAGCTCTCCAGAATTCAGGGACAGGGCCGGGCCCCCCTGGTCATACACGCGCAGGATCCAGGTGATCATGAGCTCGTTGGGGTTCTGCTTGAAGCGCCGCGAGATGGCCAGGAGCTCAGTGTACGTGTAGTAACGGTCCCCCCGCCCCATCTGGGTGTGCGCCAGTGCTCTCTCGGCCATGATCACAGCTGTCCCCTGCAGCGAACGGGAGGAAGCCCGGAGAGGCACTGCCCCAGGAGCTTCAGGAAAGGACAGAGGCCATCAGGTGGGAAAAGAGCCACACCCTCCAGCACCTCCCCGGAGTGGGACCCCTCAGATCCCCGGGTGTCAAAGGTCCCGGGGGGCACTGCGTCCTCAGGGGAGGTCAGAGCCCAGTGCTGGACATCATGGGGGTCACAAGCACAGCCCCTTCAAAAGCCCTGACAGCGTCACTGCAGCCTGTCCCGTCAGCACCTCCCCTTGCCACCCCCCACTTCACAGGGATGCTGTGAAGAGCAAGTGAATCTAGTGCTTAACACTAGGCCCAGCTCTAAGTAAATGCTCAGCATTTGCTTTTCTAGTATTACTATCATCTACAGATCTGTAATGGCAAATTTATTATTATTATGGTATGAACAATGAGAGAGACCCTCTTCTGTCCTTACCAAGCACAGAGGGATGGCGGGGCTGTTTGACTCCTGGAGGAACCACCTGCGGACGGGAAGGGGTCAGAGAGGGGAAGAGCAGGTCAGCAGGGCACAGGGCAACCATGGCCCTCCATCCCTCCCCTCCGTAGACTGGGGGCCCCTCAGACCCCCCGGGTGTCAAAGGTCCTGGGGGGGCACCATGTCCTCAGGGGAGGTCAGAGCCCAGTGCTGGGCATCATGGGGGCCCCCAGTGCGCTTATCCACCTCCTCACTCGGGTCCCAAAGCCACCTGCTCCAGTCCTAAGGGGGATGACAGCGCTCATCCAGGTAGGACAAATGACCAACACCTGGCCATTGGGGTGCCAAGGAGCAAGCCCCCATCAGGTGCCTTTTGATGATATACTCTCCCCCCCCACCCCCAACCTCAGCTCCCCCTGACCACCCCTCAGTGTGGCCCATACTCCCCCTGCCCCCCTCAGCTCCCCTTGACCACCCCTCACTACGGCTCGTCCATGCGTGTCACTCGTATGATCTGCAGCAACTGACTCCAGCACCGTCCTGCCCCCAACCCCGGGGCTGTTTCTCCTCCTTCCTCTGTTCAGCTCCAAGGAGCACCCTGCTGAAAACACCCCCATGTCTGCTCTGCCCGCACCTCAGGTCTGTTATCCCCCCACGCATCTTCCAAAGCCTCCAGTTCTGCTCGTCTCCCCTCACCCGTCCTTGCCGAACAAATGGAAACTTCCTACTCCACTTTCCCAGAAACTCCCTCTCAGCAGCAACGAATGTTCAGAGCTCTGCAGGGGACACCTCGGTGAAGAGCACAGGTCCTCAGACAGACACTCATGATGTGACATCTGAGCTCACGCACCACAGAAAGTAGCTTCTCCTCCCTCAAGTGCCTGTCAGCAAGAGCTGCAACCCCCAAGGACGCCAGAGAACACACTTGCAGTTCAGTTCCCAGCGTCCTAGCGCAGAGAACACTTGTTTCTTTTCAGATAACAGGTCTCTACGCCCATTTTATGATTTAGCTCTTTGAAACACTTGTGCAACATTGTCCAGATAAATGGTCCCTTTAAACAATGGGTACTGTGTACTTCAAGGGTAACTTTAATAACTGTGTCAGCTTATCTATATAGGATTCTTGGGAAGCTAAGCTCTGCTTAAAGGCACAAGGTATTCAATCTACAAAACCCTCAGTATCAACAGTGATAAATGCTGCCAGCTTGTTTCTTCTGACTTTGAAAATTAGATTTGATTAGTCCTTTTCCTTGAAACCCAAATACATGTTTTTTCTTCTTCTTCCACAATCCATGTATTCTCCATCTAATTCAACCCTTACCTTGAAGATGGTGAATATCACTGCTGTCCCCCCCCTCCCACAAATGAGCAGAGGATTCAGGCCCATATGTTCCTAATGTATTGTGCCTACCCTACAGATTTAGAAACTGAGGCTCAGGAAAGCAATCACTTGACTAGCTCTCCAAGCCCATGAACTGCAGAGCTGGGATGTGGACCCTAGGCCCATTCTGGCTACATGTCCACTGCTATAAATGAACAGGGATTTGCACGTAAATCCCCAGCACAAACACTGGCACATAAATTAGGTCCCAGAGATATCTAATGTGATGTCACCCCAAATGAAGGTATTTTAGATGGGCGGGGAGGGGAAGTGGGTGGGTCAGGGAATGGAAGCAAGGGTTCTCACCAAGATGGGGTTGTAGTGGGTGGTCCCTCAGCTTGAAGATGCACCTGTAACACAGGAAGGACTTGGTGAGGATGGAGAAAGAAAGAGTCTGTGGGGGAGGGGGTCCAGAGACATCAAAACCAGGCTCCTCAGATCCCCAGGTGTCAAAGGTCCTGGGGGGCACTGCATCCTCAGGGGTGATCGGAGCCCAGTGCTGGACATCACGGGAGCCCTGGTACCCGCTGCAACCACATCCCAAGGCCACTCACCTTCAGGAACAGAGGCCAAACTAACTGCACTTAAGAGACTGGGAAACACAAAACCCATTAGGAAGGTAAGAAAGCCCCCAACTCTCCCTATGGAGACACCATGTTACCCCACCTCCCCAGTGTCACAGGTCCACAGGGGACTGTCCTCAAACCTACTACATGGAGAAACACGAGCATCTATTAGCCCTTGCCCAGTTTTACAGATTTTCAGCATTGGCTATACTTGCTGGTAACCGGAAACAGTGAAAGCTGCGAGGATACACATCCCTTGGAAGAACCTACTGGGAGATAAAAGGAGGGAGCTATTCTAGGAAAAACACCCATAAGATATAAGCAGCATATGCAATGACCAGAGAACCTTTACTGCAACCATTTTGGAAGACATCAGCAGAGGAAGACATTTTGGAGAGGACTTCGGAACCACAAATACAATAAAGTGTTAACGATTTTCGATGAAATTAAAAACGTGCCTTCAAAACACGAAGCAAGAAGAAAGCAAACATGGCAAAATGTTACACTCAAACTTCTGTCGAGTTCCCCCAACGCTTGAGGATTTTAATAATAAAAAGTGAAAGAGAAATACATCGGACAATAGCGACAGAGGGCGCGCCAGTGATGAATGGAGGAGAAAAATCCTTTCACTCGTGACACGGCCATAGCTGGGATCAATTCAACGGTTTTCCAGGTGGCTGCCAGAAGGGAGAAGACACTCAGCTAGAGAGGATTTTTGCTGGGTCGTGGTGGGGAGATAGAAAACCAGCCAGGTGCCCCAGGGCTGGGTCTCCTCGGCAATCAGGAAACGGATGGATGTCCCAGACCCCAAGGACCAATCAGCCCAGAAGTATCCCTTCACAGAACTGATGCATGGAGTGAACACAAAACTCATATTTGGAGGGACCGTGTCAGAACGATTCCTGAGGGTAAACAAAAGCCCCATGTGCTTTCTCCCGAAACCACACCTACGTGGTTCTCAGAAACAACCCAGTAATTCATTTCGAGACTCCACTCCCCCTCATTCCTTAGAAAGCCCCGAGATCCTGCCTCTACCCCCCCCCCATAACCTTTGTTCTAGGTTGTGCAAAATGCCAGCCACGTGCAATCGAAAAAAACAACAGCGACTTTTAAAACAGCGTTTTAAAGAAAACACATGTAGCTAGCACAGGAGTGAAAAATCTCATAAAGAAAAACTCCGTGTTACACGCGTTCTCCACGCACCCCCCCCAGCCCCCCCCCAAGAAAAATGGACAAGATGGCGGAGCCCCGCGACGTGGGAAGCAGAGATGGCGCAGCCAGCCGGGCTGCGGAGCAAAGGCGCGCTAGCTCTGGAAGCCCTCATTCGCTCCGGCGGCAGGAGTATCCCCCGCCCTGAGCGCCCTCTCCAAAGGGTGCCCGCCCCGCAGAGAACCCCAGGCTCGCCTCGGAGTGCTCACTGGGGTCTCACAAAGGCCCTGACCCCTTCCACGCGACGACCTGGACGCCCCGCCGCAGCCCGGGGCACCTCATGACAGGAGCGACCCAGATTCCAGTGCTCACCCGCGCGAACGGAACACAATCAAAACTCCAAGAAAAGCTCACCAGCCGCTCCCTCTCTCGAAAGCATGCGCGAGTGGCCGCGCGTCCCGCTTTATACTGCGCGCCGCTCGCAGTGCCCGCCACACGCGCCAGCCCAGGCTCCGCCCCGAGGCGTCCAGCACACGCGCCGGGTCAGAAACCCAACTTTGGGGCTTGGGGAAGCGAATTATGCCCGTTCTCGCCAAAATCTTCCTGAAGACGATACGATGTTGTTCCTGGACTCGGATAAAAGGAGCAGTGGGATAGCGGGCCCCGTTGTCCTGTCATGAGAGTCAGGCAATTCTGAGGACAGCATCAAAGGCGGGCTGAAAAGGGGCAGGACCCCGAATGAGGACCGAGCCAGACCCGGAGGCAACTGGAATTGCCAGCGCGGCAGTGGCGCGAGCCGTGAGCGCAGGGGGCGGGGCCGACCCAGACGAAGTCCCGGCGCAGGGTGGTGGGCGGGGCCAGCGCGGAGATTGACAGGGGATGTCCTGGGGCGGCACTCGCGTGGCGCAGAATGAGAGGCTGGTCCCGAGCAGCGAAAGGAGGGGTAGGTGCCTGGTCGCCGGGGCGGGAAGGCTGGACTTCTGGATCTAAGGCAGGAGGGGGCTGAGTGAGGGCCGGATCTCCTGCCCTCCACCCGCCTCCCAGTTTAGAGGGTCTAAGACCTGGGGGCTTGGATTCTTGGTAGGGTCGGAGCTCCAGGGAATGTCTTTCCACTGACATAATTGTAAACATTTTTTTTTCCAAAGATAAAAAATGAAACTTCTCTACTTCAAACCCACTCACCAGAGTCGCCACTGTGGATGTGGTGTAGACTTTTTACTTTATGGCTATACACACGCATGCACGTATTATGGGTAACGATGCTTAACCCCCCCCCACTCCACTTTGTCCCCTAAATAGTCTCCCCCTCATCAGTACATACAGAGTGACCTCATTCCTTAAACAGTGGCAAAGTATTCCTTTCTGTGAGGGGAACACACATTGCTTAGCTGGACTCCCTTGTCATTTGGATTGTTTTCTTACTTCATGAAGCTTATGGTCTGAAGTAGAAGAGACCTATACCCTTCTGTTAAGAAAATGAGGGGCGCCTGGGTGGCACAGCGGTTAAGCGCATGCCTTCGGCTCAGGGCGTGATCCCGGCGTTATGGGATCGAGCCCCACATCAGGCTCGTCCGCTATGAGCCTGTTTCTTCCTCTCCCACTCCCCCTGCTTGTGTTCCCTCTCTCGCTGGCTGTCTCTATCTCTGTCGAATAAATAAAAATCTTAAAAAAAAAAAAAAAAAAAAAAAAAAAAAAAAAAGAAAAGAAAATGAGGCATTGTCTTCACTAGCTTTTGCCTCACTGAGAGTAAAGCAAAGCCCTCACTGTGGCCCACAAAGCCCAGAGTGACCTGACCCCTGTTCCCCCTCTGCCCCTGCCCCCCCTCCCTTGCTCACCCTGCAGTAGCGCGTTGGCTTCCCTAGTCTTCTTGGAACCGGCCAAGGAAGGACATTTGTACCTCAGGACCTTTGCACTTGCTGTTCCTTCTGCCAAGAATCCTTTCCCCCAATCTATCCCCATGGCTCCCCTCTCTTCAGTCATGTGTCTGCTCACATGTCACCTTGGCAGGGAGCCCCCACCCCTTCCCAGACCCATCTCTCTTCCTCTCCTTTATTTTTCCTCATAGTACTTATCCCTAACATATCTCTTTGTTTGTGGGCATGTATTTTTGCCTCTCTGCCAAAATGTCAAGCCATAAAAACAAGGATTTGTGTCCAGTTTGATCGCTGCTGTCCATCCAGTGTCGGCCACATACCTACAGCTCAGTTTTCACTAAAGATGAAGAAATCTGAGAGCCCTTTGTGGGAGAGAAGCGGCAGGATTATTTTAGCAACCCTTAAAGAGCACAAACTATGGACTAGGTGTTACGTTAAACTCCATCTAGGTTGAACTACTGTCATTACCCCCATTTTACAGATGAGAAAACAGACCCGCAGGGTTCAACACCTGGACGCGGGTCACAGAGCTAGTAAGTGGCAGAGCCTAGACTCAACCCTTCCAGCTTAGCCACTGTGTGAGAGGGAGGTAGAGGGGACCCCCACGTCGAGACCCTGTAGGGGGACCCAGGCAATGAGATAAAATTTGTACTTGAGTTTCAACCCTGCCCTGCTCAGCAAATGACTTGGATAGCAAAAATATGCTACATGGGAGGGGGCGCCTGGGTGGCACAGCGGTTAAGCATCTGCCTTTGGCTCAGGGCGTGGTCCGGCGTTATGGGATCGAGCCCCACATCAGGCTCCTCCTCTATGAGCCTGCTTCTTCCTCTCCCACTCCCCTTGCTTGTGTTCCCTCTCTTGCTGGCTGTCTCTATCTCTGTCGAATAAATAAATAAATAAAATCTTAAAAAAAATATGCTACATGGGACAGCCTCAAAGATAGGTAGATAGATAAATAGATAATTTTTAAAAAGAACAGCCCTGTGTCAGGGGGTGGTTAGGGGAGAAGAGGAGGTGGTGACAGAGGCTGCTGGTAAAGGCAGGAGGTGAAGTGTGGGTGCAGGGAGAATGTGCCTCAGACGGGGCTGATTATTGGGGGTCATGAAAGTAAAAGATAAGGCCTTGAGGGCCTGGAGAGACTCAGCTATTCAACAATTATTGATTGGCACCAGGAACCATTGGCTCAGTCTCTTTGTTGACCTTGCGCCTTGCATCTCTTTCTCCTGAGTTCCTTCCCTTACCTATGCCTCTACCCCGGAGGGCCCAAGGGATGGGCTCGCGGAGAGATGGCATTTGCATAGAATGCTTACCATGTACTGAGCTAAGAGAATATTCTGGGCAAAAAATACAGATTATTTAAATATACTAATTATTAATCTGAGTGGGGGGGATTCAGAGGGGACTGAAAAGGGCAAGACTCTCAGCAGGGGTGGCAGACTAGAGAGCAGGGTTGTCAGGTACTTGGCAGGGAGCCGTGGGAACAGGCCTGGAGAGGTGGAGTCATTCCTGTATCCTAAGTCCAGATGGCCTGGAGTGCCAGGATGGACCAGAAATTCATGTAGTTCAGATAGGAAAAGAAACCTGGAGAAGGAAGAGAGCAGAGGGGGTGAGAAGCACAGTTCACAGCCCACCCCTGATCCCGATTCCCTCTGCAAGCCCAATCACACCCCTACCCTGTCGCCAATCCATTTCCAGACCCACACCCAGTCCCATCCCCACGTCCATCCCTATGCCCACCCCTCCCCACGCTCATCTCCCCAATCCTGTCTCCCACCTCAATCCCATCTTATCTGGCCCTGTCCACAACCCATCCCCATCCCAAACTCTATCCCACTCAGTCCCTGTCTGTCTCCCTGACAACCCATGCCCAAACCCAACCCCACCGGAGCCCAGACCAGTCATCAGGAAGAGAAAGACGCCGATCCATGCCAGATAGAAGCTGCACCCCAGCTGGTAGGTCATGCCTTCCTGCAAGTACTCACGGGCCTGCATCAGGTAGAACAGGACACCCAGGATGATGCTGGTCCCTGCATGAGTACGGGTGTGAGGAAGCCGGGCATCGGGTGTGTGCAGACCCCTACCCATAGTCGTGTGGCTGCCTAGCTCTTGCTCAGTGTTCTCCCACTTTCTTTTTTTTTTTTTTTTAAAGATTTATTTATTTATTTATTAGACAGAGACAGCCAGCGAGAGAGGGAACACAAGCAGGGGGAGTGGGAGAGGAAGAAGCAGGCTCCCAGCGGAGGAGCCCGATGTGGGGCTCGATCCTGGAACGCCAGGATCACGCCCTGAGCCGAAGGCAGACGCTCGACGACTGTGCCACCCAGGCGCCCCTGTTCTCCCTTTCACTTTCTGTCGCCTCCCTGTACCTCTATGCACCGGCGGGAAAACGGGCTCCTGACAAAGTCACGGTAGAGCACACCGGAAGTGCAAGTCTTAGTCTTGAACCAGCCAGTGGTGGCGTCTTAAACCATAGGCTTTGGGGCCAGCGGACCAGAGCTCTTGTCCTGCCTCTCCCTCCCACCTTAGGGCAACCACGCCATCCCTCTGAGCCTCATTTCCCTCCTCTATACAGTGGTGGTAATCACAGGACTCATCTCCTTGGGCTGTCATGAGGAGTTGTTGAGATTGGCCCATTTCCTGACACACAGGGAGCCCAGAATTGAGCTCGATTATTATCATTGTATCAGGTCTTCGATGTTGGGCTTCTGAAGAAGGGGACAAGAAGCCCACTCATTCTGAATATTTCAACTTTTAAAATTCTGGGTAGTAGAGTCCTGGGTAATTTTTTTTCTTTATGTTATTAAAATATAACATAGGAAGTGTTTTCCATTTAACTAAAAGGAATGGGCAATTTTTTTTTTTTGTAGAAAAAAAAAAAGTCTTATATCAGATGACATAAAACAGAGGTGTTTTCTACCCTTTGTACCGGCACATCGGATAACACTCTTCGCACACAAGGAAGTTGAGTGTTGCCTATTCTTGGCTTTACTAACCTTCTCCGAGAGTGTTTTCCTAATACAATAAAAGTTGTGGTCAATTACTACAAATGCCAGGCACTTGATAGCCTTCATTTCCAAATTAAAGTGCTGCCCCACCTCCTTTCCTAAAAAGTGTATTTGTCATGCAAATGGAAACTAGACCCTTCTCCTCCTCCTCCACCTCCTTTTTTCTTTTAAACTAGACTGTTCTAATCGGAGTATCAATTTTGAGTTATTTGGGTCAGGTGGGAGGATTCTCATGGTAAGGACTTGGGCAAAGTTAAATAGGTACCATGAAGTACCAACATGTTCTAATTCAATCCTCACCACACCTCCACGTGGAAGGAAATTTTATCCCCATCCTACAGATGAGGAAACTGTGGCTCAGAAAGATTAAGTAGTTTGAACGCGGGGCGCCTGGGTGGTACAGCGGTTAAGCGTCTGCCTTTGGCTCAGGGCGTGATCCCGGCGTTATGGGATCGAGCCCCACATCAGGCTCCTCCGCTGGGAGCCTGCTTCTTCCTCTCCCACTCCCCCTGCTTATGTTCCCTCTCTCACTGGCTGTCTCTATCTCTGTCAAATAAATATATAAAATCTTTAAAAAAAAAAAGTAGCTTGAACGCAGAGCAGGTGGTGGTGGGGAGACAGGATTTGGGATGGGGTTGGAACTGGAAATGGGTATTGGATAGAGGTTGAAGTTTGAGTGATAAGGAGGGAGGATGGGGTTGGGGATGGGTTGTGGTTGAGTTTGAAAGTGAGGTTCACAGGTGATGGGGTTGGGTTGAGTTTGGAACGAATGTTGAGAATTGTTACGTACGGGGTTGAGCTGGGTGTTGAGATTTGGAAAGGGGTTGGGGATAGTAATGGGGATGGTTTGGAGATTGAAATGTAGATAGAATTGGAATGCAGTTTGGGATGGGGATGGACATCCCCAAAGGGGAGACGGGTGAGTTTGAGATTTGCTGGTGCTAGAGATGGGAGGCAAAACGGAGGCTGGTATCGGGGCTAGAGATGGGCTTGTGTTGGAAGCTCATATTTTTTATGGGGACGGTTTGGAGACTTGGAGGGACATAGGATTGGGATTGGTGATGAAAGTGAGGATAGGTGTAAGATTGGAATGTGGTGGGGGAGGGGACTGGCTAGCGTGATGGACACCAGGCAAGGTACTTCTCGCCTTGATTCCTGGGGGCAAAATCTCAGTGCCGTGCCTGCCAGGGCGCTGATGACGACACTGGAGAAGTCCAGCATGGGCGAGTTGGAGCTGGCGGAGAAGATGATGTTTGTAAGTAAAATGCAGAGGCAGAAGCTGGCGATGCTGGCGAGGAGGAGAAAGGCCCAGGCCAAGTCCAACAAATCTGGGGAAGGAAGAAACCAGGAACACTTGAGAGGCACTCGGGCCCTGAGCATGAGGGAGCCGGTCTCCGCTGAGGTTGGGATTATTCAAGAACCCTCTCCCTTGCAGATTCTTCAGCCTCGGGGCGCCTGGGTGGCACAGCGGTTAAGCGTCTGCCTTCGGCTCAGGGCGTGATCCGGGCGTTATAGGATCGAGCCCCGCATCAGGCTCCTCCGCTATGAGCCTGCTTCTTCCTCTCCCACTCCCCCTGCTTGTGTTCCCTCTCTCGCTGGCTGTCTCTATCTCTGTCAAATAAATAAATAAAATCTAAAAAAAGAAAAAAGATTCTTCAGCCTCATTTGAAGAAAATTGAAATCGGGCTCTAGAGAAGGGATATGAAGGCAGATGCCTTTAGCATTGAGGACACACCTTTGGGTCAATGAGAAAGGTTTTTGGGCAGGGAGAGGTGGGGTGAGCGTTGAGGAACCAGCTCTGTGTGATGAGGGCAGATTCCCGGGGATGAAAAAGCCTCAGGATACTGTGTAAGATCCTAGGGTTATGAGGACTGTGAGGTAGGGCGCCATGGAGGCGAGATGAACCGAGGCAATGAGGACGGTCGTGAGGCAGTGAGGACCATCTGGGGGAAGGGACCACTCTCCGGGGGGCAGTGAGAACTATCAAGAGAAGGGAAGACTAACCCAGGGCAGTGAGGACCATCCCAGGGAAGGCAGAGAAGGGTCCCTGGGACAAAGAGGAGAGTCGAGTCCCAGGAATGGTAAGCAGGCCTTACAAGCATTCTGGTCGTACTCATGTAGGCAGGAGATGTCAGGGCACCGCACAAAGAGGATGGTGTTGATGGGCATGGTCAAGGAGCCATCAGGGTGCCCAGGAGGTCTGAGTGGCACCTGGAAGTGGACCCAGGGCTGGCCCAGAGAGATGAGACCGATGATCGCCATGCTGAGCAGGCTCAGTGCCAGGCTCACCTGGCGGCTGATCTTCTTGGCTCGGTGCAGCAGCCGCCAGCCCATGGGCAGCTGTGAATGGCTGAGTCTGCCCCTGTTATGAAACCTGTGGCAGAGTGCCCACCCCCGGGGTCAAATCTGATCCAGCCACCCAGCCCAGCCACCCCAGGTCCAGCTGCCAGACCCCGTCCCATCCCGTCGAGACTTCAGACTTTCTTTTCTCTGTGTCTATCCTCCCTGCCCTGTATCCCCCAGGTCCCGCCTCTACAACCTGCTCACCCATGTTCAGCCTCTAGGCTCCCTTGCCTCCAGATCTAGCTTCCAGACCCTGCCACCCCCACATTCCCTTCCTAGGGTGAATCAATCGCAGGTCCAGCCTTTATGCCAAGTCTCCCCCCCCTGCCCAGAGCCAACCTTCAGATTCAGCTTCCTGCCACACCTGGGTCCAACCTCCAGCCTCCAGTATACTGGTTTTAGTTCTGGTCCCTGACCTTTGAGTACTGCCCCCGCCCCCCGAATTCTAGCCTAGAACCCGGCCCACTGCCTGGACCCCTGCCTCTCACCCGCCAGAATCGATCACAGTGGATCTGCTTGACTGTATGCTCTGGATATCGTCGTCTAGGGTACTTTGGTTGATTTGGGCGCTGTCCGCGGAGTCTCTGAAACTCTCCTGGGAGGTCCAGATGATTGAATCGTTGCTTTTGATACTGACCGTGGGGCTGTGAGTAATTGAAGGGGGGACATCAACTTTGGCCCGGATCGGCGATGTGAGGCCTTGAATACTTGAGCGGGGCCTCCAGGTCGTTGGCCGGAGGTTTTTGCTACTGGCTTGACTGCTGCTGTACGTAACTGACTCTCTGTTGCTCAGGGAGTTGCGAGTGGTTAATGGAGAATCTTGAACGCTGAAGTAGCGAATTTCGAAAATGGGTGGAACGTCTCGGGTGTTGAAACGGCGATTGAAGGTAACTGACGGTGCGTCTTGGATACTGACCCGGGGACCGCTAATAGTGGCTGCCGTGTCCTCCGTGCTGACACGGCGACTGCTGATAATGGATGGTGTGTTTTGGATACCGGCCCAGCGACTATTGGCTAGTAGGGGTTCTTGGATGCTCACCCGGCGATTGTGGAGAACGGGCAGAGAGCCTTGGGTCTCCTTTCGGGGATTACTGGGAGCCGCTGGAAGGACATCTGGCTGGGTGCTCTTGTGGTGAGGTTGGGGCTTCTGGAACATGTGGAAATGCAGGGCAAGGTCAGTCCCCAAATGAACTAAACAGCCTGCCAACTGCTTTAGCCCCTCCTTCCAGGCACCTTCATGGCCCCCTAGGAGTCTCTTGGTCTCTTTCCCAGGTTCAGGCTCTGTCCTTTGTGGTTTAGATCTCTCTGACCCTTCTGCTGTGTTCTCTGGTCTCTCCTGCTGTCCAGGGGCTGGCCTCAGGGCTTCAGTCTGGCCTGCAGCTGGGGGCAGGGAGAGGTTCCATGACAGTTGGAGAGGTTCCAGGAGGTTAGGACGTTGGCCATGGATTCATACTCTGCCCTGTGTGAGTGACATGGGGGCTGGGGCTGGGTCAGGGTGGGTTCCATGTCGGGTATGGGCAGGGTCAGGATCGGATCAAGAAGAGGTCATGGCTGGGTCTGAGAGATGTCAGGACTGGGCAGGGGTGGGGTGGCAGTGGGGAGGGAGTGACCAGACAGAGCAGAATCAGAGAGGGGCCAGAGTAGGGTCAGGGCTGAGCAGGGCTACGCCAGCGCTGGGGTACCGGCGTCTCTGAGGTCAGTTCTTACAGTTTCTGGAGGGCTTGAGATCTGAATTTGTAAGTCCCTCCTCCTATCTGCCCCTAACCCCCCACCCCATTCCCAGGGCCTTCCCTGAATCAATTTCCTCCTCGTAGTCCCTTTTTAAGGTCAGTGTCTCTCCTTGCTCTCTTTCTCCTCTGTCTCTGTCTTTCTTCACCTTTTTCTGAGGCCTCGGGGACCAAGAGAAGGTTGGACCCATTCCCTGCCCTCAGAGACCTGCAGTCCGGGCTTGGGAGGGGAGACAGAACAGCCACAGCTTGAGAAGAACTCAAAAGAGGTCAGTGGGAATGCAGATATTCCGTGTATATGCAACCTTACCAGTCAGGAGGGGAGATATTTCTTTCTTTCTTTTTTTTTTTTTTTAAGATTTTATTTATTCATTTGACAGAGAGAGACAGGCAGCGAGAGAGGGAACACAAGCAGGGGGAGTGGGAGAGGAAGAAGCAGGCTCCCAGCGGAGGAGCCCGATGCGGGGCTCGATCCTAGGACCCCAGGATCACGCCCTGAGCCAAGGCAGACGCTTAACGGCTGAGCCACCCAGGTGCCCCAGGAGGGGAGATATTTAAACTTCCGTTTCCCCCATCCTTCCTTTTGGCTTTTATGGTAGCCGTTTGGGGACAAAAAAGAAAGAAAAAAGAAAAATGCACAAACTTTCATGTCTTTAATTACAGGAATAGCCGACTCCTCTGTGTCTTAGCGTCCTCATTTGTCCAAGGAGATAAGGAGACTGTAGAGGGTTGTCTGAAGGATGAAGTGGGTTAATAACATGTAAAAGCACCCAGAACCCATTGTAATCAACAGCTGTCGAATTTTTTACACGTGGCAGAGGTTGATTTTTGACTCTCCAAGTTACTTTCTCCATCCGCCAAGCTCTTTCCCAAGTCCGAGACCCATATACCCAACTGTCCCCGAAATCCACATCGAGAGGTGTCACGGAAGGACGGGAAGCAATTACTCTACCTAGATACCATGGAAGCCCCCGTCAGTTCATTTATTCTTGCATGCAATCATTACCTTTTTCATTGAACAAATAGCAAAAGCTCGATACCAGCCGATGAGGGTGCAGTGGGAAACCGAAGAGATGCGTTGCCTACCCTCGAGGAGGTCTGTGGGGGAAGACCGATAGACCGATAGGGAAGAAAGTAGTGAAATAAGGGGCAGCACAAGTCCGGGGGATACCAGTGAAGAAAAGTTGCATGTTGCACTGTGGGAGCATTTGGTGGTGACCTTGCCCAAGAATTGAGGGTGGGCTGGGCTGGGCGGCTCGGAAAGGAGATGTGGGAGGAATGGCCTGGGAGGGCGGTTAGGGCGTTCTGGGCACGGGTGCGAGAAGAATGCTCCAGGCGGAGGGAGCAGCCTGAACTGTGTGTGGAAATGCCCAGGTAGGAAAGCTCTCAGTGAGAGAGGGACCCTGTGAAGTCTGTGTGGCTGGAGGTAAGTGAGCAAGGGAGGGGGGACGGGAGTCCCTGCCGGTTGGGAAGGTCGGCAGGGTCACAGGGGCTTGGCAAGTATAGGTATAGGCGACACTGTGGGTCTCGGCCTCGTGAACACGCTTTGGGACCTGTGTTGTAGCTGTGTGTGTCCTGCATTGGGATTTATGACGGGTCTAGGTAAGCGGGTGAGGTTGAGAGCAGAGATGGAGCATGGGGTTTGGGGAACAGGAACTGGAGGATGGGGTTGGAGACAAAACAAGTAGGGTCGGGCTTCGAGTGGGGTTGTGGATGGGGGCCGAGTTGGGCATTAGGGTTAGAGATGAGAATGAGGATGCGTTTGGAATCAGAGATGGGGCTGAGGTGGGCACTGGGGATTGGGTGGGGGTGGGGAGATGGCTGTGGGAGGAAGGGGATTGAGAATGGGGTAAAAGGGGGCGCCTCCGTGGCGCAGTCGTGAAGCGTCTGCCTTCGGCTCAGGGAGTGATCCAGGCGTTCTGGGATCGAGCCCCACATCAGGCTCGTCCGCTGGGAGCCTGCTTCTTCCTCTCCCACTCCCCCTGCTTGTGTTCCCTCTCTTGCTGGCTGTCTCTAGCTCTGTCAAATAAATAAAATCTTTATTTAAAAAAAAAAAAAGAATGGGGTAAAAGACAAGGTCTGGGTGGGGATGGAGATGTGGCTGTGGTCGGAAACGGAGACTCGCACGCGGCAGTGGGTTGCAGGTGGATCCCGGCCCCCAGAACTCTCTTCTTTACCAGCCGACGTGGTCTCTTCCTGGGTCGAGGACCGCAAGTTCATCCTGCGGGGCTGGTGTCTCATCTTCAGCGTCCTCGCAACCCTGATGGTGCTCAGCGTGGTGGACGGACGTCTGGCCTACTTGCAGGGCTCTTATACTGGCTTCCTGGGCATCTGGACAGACTGCAGGAAGCACAAGTGTGCCAACTTGGGCCAAGTCCCCGGTCAGTAGGAGCCTGGACAGGCTATGGGGTACTCGAAGGAAGGCGTGTCTCCGGAGGTTATCAGGGGCGGGACTCTCTGGGCGAATCTCTTTGGATGTTCTTGGGGGAAATGTTTGGAATTCTGGGGAGGGTCTCTGGAGATTCTCTGAAGGCCTTGTGACGGAGTCTGCTGGAGTTATATATGGCTTTTGAAGAAACAGGGAAACAGGACTGTCCTAGTGCCCGGGAAGAGCATTCCAATTGACCAAAAATCAATCTGCCTCGTGATTAGAGGGGTGAAGACGCCATCATTCTCTCCCTCACTTTTTAAAAAAAGACTTATTTATTGATTTGAGAGAGACAGAGAGTGCAGGGGGGAGGGGCAGAGGGAGAGAGAGAGTCCCAAGCAGACTCTGAGCTGAGCCTGAGATGGGGCTTGATCTCAGGACCCGGAGATCCTGACCTGAGCTGAAACCAAGAGTCAGATGTTCAACTGACGGCCCTCACCCTCATTTTTAAAAATAGCGTGTTTTTTTTTTTAAAGATGATTTTTAAAAAGATGATTTCCAGTCGTCTCAGAAGCGTTTTGCTTCCTTGTAGGTCTCTGTGTGTTTCCAGTGCTTTTGAGCACTGCCGACAGGAGGCAGCCCAGAACCTGGAGCCAGAGTGCCTGGGTTTGGATCCTGGCTCAACCGCTTGTTGGCTGGGTGATCTTGGGCACCTTCTTTGACCTCTCTGTCTCAGTTTCCTCATTTCTAAAATGGTAGTGGTAGGAGTCCCTACTCATGCATTGTTTGAAGAATTAGCAAGTTAAAACATGTAGAGGAATTAAAACGGTGCCTGGCACATATTACACGCTACCCCAGGGTTAGCTGCTGCTGCTATTATTATTATTATTATTATTATTATTATTATTATTATTATTAAAGGTTCTTTTCTTCAGCCAATGCACCTACCTTCATTTCAGATCTCAAATAAGTTCATGAAACTTCCGGAACGCTGTGTGGTATTAATCTTATTTATTTATCTTGGATATCTCTTTCTTGCATACCTCCCAAACTCAAGCTGGTGTAAGTAAGACAAACATGATTTCAAGTTATGGAGGAGTACAGAGACATAGATCTATTCCGGGTTCAGGTACTGCTGGATCCAGGCGCTTAAAGGGTGTCATTAGGGAATCTGTCTCTTGCCACCTGCCTGTCAAGGCTTCCTCTGTGTTGGGCCCTCAGGCAAGCTTTGCGTGGCAGTGGGGCCCACCAGCAGCACCCAGATTCTGTCCTTTCTATGAACAACCATGGGGAAAAGAGAATAAGTTGCCTTCCGCAGCCCTCAAGCAAAGCTCTCAGGATTAGCTCTGATGGGATCAGATTTACTTCCCTGGGATTTCTCCCTCCTCCCTGCACCAGTTGCTGTGGTCAGGAAGATGTCATGCTGTGATTGGCTGGGTCTGGATCACACTCTTTTCTTACAAGTCAGTGGAGGGGTCATTTCTATGAGAAGCACAAGGACAGAAAGTGGGCAGAGTTCCTCTGAACAAAGTCAAGTTGCTGCTGCCAGAAGAATGGGAATGGATGCGGGGTGAAGAAAAACAACAGTTCACAACTTTCTCCCATATTTATGATGCCGTATTGGAGTATAATTGCCCTGGGGGTATTCCCAAGAGCAGAACAGCAATGCTTCAGGAGAACTGAGGAGACTTTGTAAGACTTTGATATATGCTCCCCAGAGAAGTCAGGGTTCTCATGACAAATGACAGAAACCAATTAAAGCTAGTTTAAGCAGAAAATAGATTTCTACAGGATGTTGGGGCGTTGGCAGAACCCCTGCAAGGCCAGAGGATCGGGCCCCAGGAGCCAAGTGCTCAGGACCATGCCCAGAGAGCCTCCGGAGGACTGGCTGGTGGGGCACAGAATGCCCTGTGCACCCCAGTCTCTCCAGGCCTGGACTCCACTGGGGAACCTCTTTCTCTGCTGCCCTGGGACCCCGGACGTAGCTATGGCCACACCTACCAGAATAGAGTCCATGCCTCCTTTCAGCTGCTGGTTCCAGGTCTAGTGCGGCTCTTTAGTCGTGAAGCTGGTCACGTGCTGAGGTCTTAAAGCTCTACGGGACGCTGGTTTCCTTCCTGGGAAGGAAAAACGAGTGTTGAACGTTCATTTCATTCCCCTTTTGCTCTAACACGTTAACTTTGTGTGATTTTAAAATTTTTCTTTATTTTAAAATTTAAGTTACTTTTATTTGAACAGGCAATGTATTTATACGGTTCAACATTTTAACAAGTGCAAGAGTCTCCCTCACCTTACCGTCCCCTATCCCACTCATTCCCTTTCCTGGGGGTAACCAGTGCTGCTAAGCCATTTTTAAGCTCCTGCGTGTTCTTCTAGTCTTATTTTCTGCACATATGAGAAAATAGCTGTGTTTATACAGACATCTACACACACCCACACCCACACGTATAGGTATGCCTCTATACTGTGTATGTTGGTCACTTAAAAAACACACAAGGCAGGGGCGCCTGGGTGGCTCAGTCGTTAAACGTCTGCCTTTGGCTCAGGGCGTGATCCCGGAGTCCCGGGATCGAGCCCCACATTAGGCTCCTCCGCTGGGAGCCTGCTTCTTCCTCTCCCGCTCCCCCTGCTTGTGTTCCCTCTCTTGCTGGCTGTCTCTCTCTGTCAAATAAATAAATAAAATCTTACACACACACACACACACACACACACACACACACACATACACACACACGGCAGTATTACAGCTCTCTTAAAAAGTAAATCATCATTGATTGAATGCTAAGATTGTACAATGCTTTATGGTTGGCATATAGCTTTTGAGGGCTTTTTTAAGGTGTAGAAACTTTGAATTTTTATGTTCTGATTTCCCCAGCTTTGCCTCTGAGACTTTACCAATTGCTTCTCAGCTTTGGGGAGTTCCTTTCCCTCTAGATTTTTGGTGACAATTCAATTCTAGTTTTGTGTGTGTGTGCATGTGTGTGTGTGTGCGTGTGTGTACGAGATTTTAGTGTGTGGTATGCAGGCAGCAGTGAATCCTGTGCTCCTTGCCAACTTATGGAAAGGATTTGAATTAGTCAGGAGCCTTTGGGATCATAAGTAACAGAAACTCTAACTTGAAATAGCTTGAGTGAAAGAATTTATGGTCTCATCTAAATGAAAAAGGGTGGGAGTAGGAATGCTTTCGGGCATCGCTGAATTCAAGAGTCCAAGTGATAGCAGCAGACATGACTATCTGTCTGTTTCTTGGCTCCTTGAATTGGCTTCATCCTCAAGGCCCCACATAGTGGTAAGTCAGGATCTAGTTAGGAAAATAAATCATTCTAGATGCCTCAGAGGTGGTAAATATAGGGACAGAAGAAAGGGAGGTGGTTTACCAGGGCCTGGAAGCTGTAGCCATCTGGAAGGCATAGACTCATGGTGAGATTTGCTTAGAGATGACCAGAATCTATTGCTAAAGACATCAGCTGAGGTGGGGTTTGGGGAGAGGAAAATAAATACACTGGCTTGTCCTCTCCTTCCAGAGCCAGTCTTCTGCTGGTGCTGCCCATTAGCCAAACATAATGATAAGCCACTGAGCACAGGAGGCTCAGAAATGTAGTCCTTGTGATACAGAACCGGGAAGGGTGGCAAATGGATCTGAGAGCAGACAGACACACAAGTGGCAGAAATACTAACAATATGGCCTCCAGTCTGGCAAGTAAAAGAACACAAAAAGGTTCCTGCAAAAGTCTTGTGTGGCTGGGTCACACGAGCACCCCCAAATCAAATATAGCATCCAGAGCAATGCAATGCATTGATTAGCTTATAACTGGGGCCGAGAGTGGGGAATGGACCTTGAGGCTTATGCCACAAATGTCTACTTCCGACCAAACTACAAGGTGCTCCAGTCTCTTGGATGACAAGAGCCAGGGATGTGAATGTCATCTCAACTCTCTTTCTCCCATCCTCTCGTCTGCTTTCCTTCCTTAGTTTTACTCAATCAGATCTCCTGTTCCCATGAGACTGGGTCCAAGGCTCAGGCAGCCCCAGACTCCTCCTCTTGACTAGAGGAAAGAGGGCTCTTGAGAGCTTCAGTGAGAAAAAGTCCGGGGGGGGGGGGCGCCTGGGTGGCTCAGTCATTAAGCGTCTGCCTTTGGCTCAGGGCGTGATCCCAGGGTCCTGGGATCGAGCCCTGCATCGGGCTCCCTGCTCTGCTGGGAGCCTGCTTCTTCCTCTCCCACTCCCCCTGCTTGTGTTCCCTCTCTCACTGCCGCTCTCTCTGTCAAATAAATAAAATCTTAAAAAAAAAAAAGAAAAGAAAAAGTCGCAGGGGACATCTGGGTGGCTCAGTTGGCTAAGTGTCTCCTTTTGGCTCAGGTCATAATCCCAGGGTCCTGGGATCGAATCCTGCATCAGGCTCCTTGCTTGGCGGGGAGCCTGCTTCTCCCTCTGCCTGAACCTCCCCTTGCTTGTGCCCTTTCTCTCTCTATTTCAAATAAATAAATAAGATCTTTAAAAAAAAGTCCCAGAGCAGAGCTTGATTGGTTGGCTTTGGTCATGTGCCCATCTTTGGGCCAATCACCGTGGCCTGTGGTATGGGGCACTGTGATTGGCTCAGCCAGAGTCATATGACTATTTTTGTGGCCCCAGAAGGCAAGGAATGTCATGAGCAGTCCTCAACCAGGATTTTGTGATTGACCCCCAGAGGACTCGCTGTTCTGTATATATGACCAAGCTTTTACTTTCTGGTTAGGTTTCTGGTTATGTGTTAGAAACGTGCAGTGTGGGGCGCCTGGGTGGCACAGCGGTTAAGCGTCTGCCTTCGGCTCAGGGCGTGATCCCAGCGTTATGGGATCGAGCCCCACATCAGGCTCCTCTGCTATGAGCCTGCTTCTTCCTCTCCCACTCCCCCTGCTTGTGTTCCCTCTCTCGCTGGCTGTCTCTATCTCTGTCGAATAAATAAATAAAATCTTTTAATAAAAAATAAAAAAAAAAAAGAAACGTGCAGTGTGCCAGAAACAAAGCAGTTGGAGTCTTAGCTTATTTGGCTGAAGCAGTTTTGCACTGTTCAAAAGTAGGCAAAGTAGGGAAGGGCTAAAAGGAGATGTAATTCTCAGAAGGGGCCAAAATTCTTGTTCTGAAATGTATATTGGATAAATAGCAACTTAAACTGAGTGTGACTCTGTGGTTTTTAGGGTATTTGGAAGTTTTTCTTGTGTATACATATCTGTGTATACTCTGGGGGTCAAGGTGGGTGATTTGGAGAAGGTCTGTGGGGGATTCTGGGATGTGAATGGGATCGTTAGGGGACCTTGGAATGTGAATGGGAGAGATTTTAGCAGTAGGGTGACTTTGGAGACTAGGGGTGACTAAAGTGTCTCAGATGATTTTTGAGGGTGCTATGGGGGTGTCTAGATGTGATACTGAGGGTATTAATGCGAGTTGTTGTGGGATGCCTTTTGGGAGTATGGGATGACTTTGGAGGTGTCTGTGGGGATGACTCTAGAAATGATTGAGATGATTCTATGGGGTGACTTTGAGGATGTGAGTGGGCGTGACTTGGGGTCATCTGTGGGGTCACCTTGGAAGTATGGATGAAGTTGATTATGAGGGTTCTGGGCTTGACTTTGGGGTAGGTGGGGGTGATTTGGGACAACTTTGAGGGTGTAATTGGGGATGATTTTGACTTTACAGGTGCCTGGGGTGACTTTGTGAGAGAGTCATTTTGGGGTTTCTAGGAAGGGACTTAGGTGATGGAAGTGGGGGTGAAGTTGAAGATGTCTGTTGCCAAACTTTGGGAGTGTCCATTGGTCTGCTCATGGGGATGTCAGTGGGATGAGGTAGGAGGGTGACCTTGGAGAGTATCTGGGGATGACTCTGGACATTTCCTCTTCTCCCCCTAGTTCTCATCCATATGAGCATGGGCTTCATGATGCTGGCCCTGATCCTGTGTCTCACCCTCCTCCCCACCATGTGCCTCTCCTTCCAGCCAGTCTTCCGACGCCTTACTAAGATCGACCTTGTCTTCAGTTCTCTCAGCTTCAGCATTGGTAATTGTCGGCTTGGGGGAGGGGGTGCCTTTCCCACCACCCAGTATCTCTCCCCATGTCTCTCTTTTTGGCTTTGGGGAGGTGTATCTCAAAAGTTCTGTCCTGCTATCTGCTGGGTGTCTGTCTTCGAATGTCATTTGGGGTCTCTGCCCCGCTCTTTCTGTGTGCATCTCAATTCTACTTTATCTTTCGCAGTCGGGGTGAGTATAGGGGTATCTCTCTCTCCTTCCTGCTTCCCCCCTCTCTTTCCACTTCTGTCCGGGTATCTTTGTGTCTGTCACGGAGTGTGTGCGTATGTATACGTGTGTGTGTAACGTGCGCGCAGTGGCTTGTCACGAAGAGTGGGAGAGGAGAGGCTGTCTGTCTCTTCTCTTTCTGGGGGGTCCTGGGGTCCCGGTCCAGCCTTGTGTCCATCTCTGGCCCCACCCCACTGCAGGGTTCCTGATTGTTCTCAGTCTGACACTCTTTGTGGTCAACTGCGAGACGCTGCAGCCGAGGCCACAGGTATCCTACCTGGTGACCACCTACCTGTGCTGGGCGGCCGGCGCCTTGATGTTGTGGACCGGTGAGGGCGGGGCTGGGGGGAAGGGGTGGTGCCTCGGTAGGGCAGGGGGCGGAGCCCAGGCGAGAACACGAGGCAGGGCCCGGGGCCGCATAGGGGCGGACCCGAGGGGAGTCGGCCTCGAGGGATGGGGCGGGGCCTAGGGCGTGGCTCGGAGTTCAACGGCCCACTAGCCACCTCCGCCCCCGACCGGCAGGAGCTCTGAGCTACTTAAACCACCTGGGCATATGGCGCAAAGGGACGTCCCTTAAGGCGCGGCGGGTGAGCAACCGTCGGTGGGCCTTGCAGCAGAACACCCCGAGACGCATCTCCCAACAGCAGTCCGACGCGGACCAGGAGCACACCGTGGACCTGCCCAGTGCGCTCAACCCCTCAAGCCTCTCGAAACAGTCGCACACGAGCTTCTCAGGGCAGTGACCGCAGTCAGATACCGGCCGATCCCCTTCATCGTGGCCACGTGATTAGACCTCCCTGCTAGGCCCCACTCCCGAAGAACGTGCCCCACCCCTCGAGCTACGGTCTACCCTTCGCGGCTCTGTTCCCGCCCACTGAATCCTCATCCTACCCCCGCCCCTACAGTGCGACACCATCCCCTCGGTGTCCGTAAGCTGTCAGCTGTGCAACCGGTTGGTGTGCCCCCCCACCCCCAGCCTAGCTAGGGCCCGCCCCTGGGTGTCTAGCCGTCTCAGGCCACGCCCCGAAGTTGCACTCCAGCGCAGGAACTCCACCCATTCCGAGGGCGAGTCCCGCCCCCTGACATCCAGCCACGCCCCCGCCGGAGCGCCGCACTGCCCCGCATTTGATGTAGCTACGCCCTCCTGGGGAACCACCCTCTCCCCCAGAAAGGCGTGGCTTGGGATAACATCTCCTACCTGCCCCCCCCAAATGACTTTTCCCACACAATAAAACGTGGGCGCCTCACAACCTTTAAGTACGACCCTCCATTGCGTCCTCTCACCCAGGGCAGAGTCGGGTCCCACGTGTGTGAGCGGTATCGAGTCCCTGCCTTGCTTGCCCTTTGGGGTCTGAGCCTCTCCGCAGGTTTGTCTACACCTGTCTCTGCTCCTTCCTTTCCCCTAGCTCATTCGTGCACGCCTCCTGCCGCGAGCCTGGGAGGGCTGGAGAGGCTGTAGACGGGCCGGGTGGATCCCCAGCTTCCAGGTTCCCTGCGTCTGGAAGGCCAGCGGACACCAAACGTGATGCGAATTTGATGCGTATTTGATTTTACTGGGGGTAGGGAACATGATGGGGGCATTCAGGAATTGGCTGTCATGGTCTCCTTGATCCACTCCAGGTGCGAGATCACTTTGGTGTAGACTGCGGGCATATTGGGGCTGCCACATGGGATGTGGCCCCAGGATGTGATTCCTTGAAGCACACCATCGCAGATCAGTGGACCCCCCGAGTCACCCTGCAGCACAAGGGGGAGAGGAAAAGAAAGGTCAGCGAGGGCCCCAGTTCTGCCGGCGGAGCACCAGCTCTAACAGCTGGGCTCACAGAGAGCAGACTTCGACTCCCCAGCTCCGGGAAAAATCACAGTTCTTTCCGGAGTCCATGGCCCTCTGGCTGGTGGATTCCAACAGAGGTGGACTCTGATGTAGAAGAGAGAGATCTGTGGGAGACCAGGATGAGGGTGGGGAAAGGAAAGGGAGCAGGGGGAGGGCGCTGAGGCTCGGTTGGGGGAGCCGGAGCTGGGAAGCAGTGGAGACAGATGCCTGGTTAGCTCTCAACAGCAGTCCAGAACCTAAGTCCCCTCCCCCAGCACCTCGAGGCCTGGGGGTGGGGGGATGGGGCAGGCCGGCTCACCGCACAGGTGTCCTTGCCGCCCTCCAGCTGTCCAGCGCACAGCATGAACTCTGTCACCTTCTGGGAGTGGCCCTTGGCACATACGTCATTGGACAGGAGTTCGACGTCCACACATTGGAGGTCGTCTGGATAGACGACTACAGACCAGAGAGAAAACGGGCTGTGACCAGACCCCAGGCGGCTCCTCGGCCCCTCCTCCCTCAGACCCTGAGTCCAGTCCCCAGCCCCCTCCTCCCCACACCCGAGTGTCTGGGCTCCAGGCTGCGGGGTCTGGCCCTGGCGTACACTTATCCGGTTCAACGCTGCCCCAGCCAGAGGCATAGCAGGTGCTCCCTAGTTGGGGTTCCTGGGTGGGCAGGTCCAGGACCCTCACAGCATCTGTAATCTGGGCGGGCTCTGCCAGGCGCAGCAGCATGAGGTCGTGGCTGTAGTCCTCTCCGGGGAGGCGGGTGTGGTTCTTCAAGAGACTCAGGTTGAACTCGGGGTGTGGGAAGCTGTCACTGACCTGGGCAAACTGGGCTGTGTCTTCGTGCTCGAACAGGTTGTGGCGACCCAGCCAGAGCTGGTAATTGCTGGGGAAAGAGGGGGCCCCAGGGAATGAGGAGAGAGGAGGGGGAAAGGGAGATGGGGCCAGGGAGCCTGGGGGAGGGTCCCGAAGACAGAAACAAGGAGTAACCTCGGAGAGAGAGTTGGGAAGATAAAGAGCTATGAAGAAAAGGCAGTGAGTGAGAGACAGAGCGATGTGACAAGGTCAAAGCCAGAGACAAAGACAGGGGAGTGAAAAAGAGCACAAAGGGAGAGGGGATGAGAGGCAGAGAGAGGACAGTGAAAGACAGAGACAGAAGAAGGAGGCCCTGGGAGGGAAGGAGCAGGAGTGAAGGAAGACACAGGGAGGAGAAGGAGCAGCGGCTCAGTGAGACTGGGACAGGAAGCAAAGGGAGAGAGGGAGGAATACAGGCTGAGAGGGTGGGGGGCAGCCTGAGAGAGAACAGGGAGGGAGGACAGGGAGGGAGGACAGGAGGGGCAGGGAGGGGGCCTGGGACAGACTCAGCTGCAGCAGGGGCTGTGGGGCTGGCTCCCCAGCAGCGGGTGGCCTGGCTCCCAGCCCAAGGTCTGCTCCACCTCCCTCCCCAGGCTTTCTCCCCCTTCCTCCTCCTTCTCTTTCTCCTTCTCCTACTCCAGGGTCCCCAGTAGGCTCCAGCTGAAACCAGTCCTTCCCTGTGTCCCCTGGAGTGTATCATTGTCCTGGAGGGAGGGGCTGGGCACATGAGAAGCGCCCCTCTCACACACATGTCAGGATAATCCCTTCCTTGTCTCTGGGGGTCCCCCTCAGTCCCATCCTGGTGGTGCTCAGCAGCGATGGGGGAGAGGGAGTGAGGCAGAGACCCAGAGAGAGAGATGGGGCAGCGAGATAGAGAGTGAGACATACAGGTACAGGGGTGCAGCGGAGGGACCCAGAAGTGGACAGACACGGGGACACACAGAGACACCGAGACCAAACAGAGAGGGAGACAGGGATAAATCATACTCAGACAGACAGACACATGCCAGAGCCAGTTACTGAGAGACACGGAGACACAGGACAGGGAGACACAGGAAGACAGTCACAGGGAGAGACAGAGAGACAGGCTGCCGTGGGAGGGCTTCCTGGGGTTGTCCCTGCCACCTTCCATGGGACCCAGACCAGTGCCATCTTTGTTTCCCTGAGCCCCCCAACCTCCCCTGAGGTGAACCCAGCGTCCGTGCCCAGTTGTTTATTCCCGTGGGAGCACAGACACCCCCTCCCCACTCACCCTGCCCCCACTCACTCGTTTAAGCAGTGGGCGGCTGTGAGCACCCACTGTGGGTGCACCAGGACGCCCCCGCACTGGAACTTGCTATAATGGTACAGAGCTGCCTGCCAGGGCTGGGAATTCTCCTCACAGTCCCAGCCTCCTATGATCCGGGACTGGATGGGGGGCACGGCGCCTGCGGAAGAGGTGCTGGGTGAGGGCAGGTGGGAGGTGGCAGTGGGACCGGGGATACTGGGCTTGGAGAGGGAGCTGTGCTGTGGGGTTGGAGGGACATGGGGGCAGAGGAGCAGGGCTGGGGGTCTGGGGAGATGGGCAAGGAGTGTGGGAAGTTTCTGGAATTCTGGAGCCATTCCTGGGATTGTGGGTTGGTGGCGGGTCCTGGGTGGGGAGACTATGCTGAGAACAGAGCCAACCACGGGGATCAGGCAGGAGACAAGAAGGCAGCGTGTGGAGTAGCATGTGGTGTGGGGATTGGGTGATATGGGGGTGATTTGGGGTCTTGGCCTGGGGAACAGAAAATGGTGAGTTCTGAGAGGGAAAAAAGATTCTAGAAACAGAGGATGTATGCCCCAAGGGAGTGGCTCAAAAGCTGGGAAGGAAGGATTTGGGGATTACAGGGATCCCAGGCTGAAGAATCGGTTAAGGCCTAGGTTGGGCTTTCAGGGTTCTGCAAAGATGCAGGGGAAGTAGGTCTGAGAGGTCAAGAATTGCATGTGGGCTGAGGAGTCTCGGTGTGATTTGAAGTCCCTTGATTGGGGCTGGGAGAGGGTCCTCTGGGGGTCTGGGGTCCTTGAACAGGAATGGCTTTGTAAGAGAGGTGAGGCCATGGAACTGGGGTTGGGGTCAGGACTGGGAAGCGGGCTCAGGGGGAGGCAGAGCCGGATGATCGTTCTTCTGGAATCGGGTGATCCTCGTGGAGATGGGGTTCATAGTCTGAGGGTACTGGAAAGACCTGGGGTTCTCTCGGGGGTGGTGCCGGACAGGAATGAAGATGGAGGCATATTGGGGCCATGCAGCTGGGGGAATGCAGGGAGGACCCACTTGTTGTGGGGTTTTAGAATCATATGCTGGAGTACTGGGGGAGGTAGGGCAGGACAGCTGGGCTGTGAAGGTATTTGGGATCCTGGAGGGAAGTACAGAAAACCAGAGCCATACAGGAGGGATTCACTTGGGGAGGGCTGGAGCATGGGGAGGAAGGAAATTCTACAGGGAAAGCAGCCTGTAGTTGGGGCTCTGGGTGTTCTTCCTCAGGGAGAAGTTGGGGGTGCTGGATCAGGGTTCAGGGACAAGGAGCTGGGGAAGGAAGAGACATTTGTAGAATCCTCATACCAGGATGGAGGGGCGCACGTGGAGTCATGGGCCAGAAAGTCTGTTTGGGGAGAAGCATAGGTGTCTGATGGAATTTGGGGGACCTGGGAAGATTTGAAGGGAACCAGATGCCAGGGACAGGAGGACCTAGTTGAGAGCTGAGAGCAGATGGGAAAAATCGCCAGGGTGTAGAAGGATTTGGGGACTCAGGAGCCAGAGCCATAGGGAACTGGGGGGTGGGTGAGGGTGATCAGGGTCCCAGGGTCTGCTGGGATTGGGGGCACTCCTTGGAAGAGTTGGAGTCCCCCCAAAAGAGAGACAGAGATGGCCCAGGCTCTGCCCCTTTGGTAAGAGGAAGGAGTCTGAGTGGGGAAGAGGAGAAAGTTCTGGGGGTTCCTGGGAGGGAGCAGGGACCTAATGCAAGAATGACTGTGACCATGAGGAGGGGCTGGGGTAGGACTTCAGGGGCCCGGGAGAGAGCCTGGGACCTGGGTCTGGGGTGGACTTTGGGAGAGGAAGAAGTTATGGGGGTGAGGACAGCATGAGAGTCGGGCCCACTCCCCCACCCCACATCTTCCCCACTGTCTCACCAGTCCCCGCCGGGGACAGGGCAAAGCACAGAACCAGGAACCACATGGTGACCACGGGCAGGCTGGTGGTGAGCTCAGAGCTTGGAAGCCTCCCCAAGGAGTGTTTTAAAACCCTCATTGCACCCCCCAGCCCCGCCCCTGCTCTGCTGGCACGCAGATGCTGGCCAAGGCCCTGCCCCTGCTGCCTGGGGGCTGGACACCTCCCCCCACCCCAGAGCTGTGGAAGGGGCGGGAGAGCAAGCACCTGTTGTCCTCTGGGCCCTGATTGTGCTGGAAGCATTCCTGAGGCCTGAGGCCAGACGGGGCAGGGCCTGGAGCTCCTGGGCCCCTGCTCTTCGAGACAGAGCTAGTGAGGGGAGGTGAGGGGGGTGAATGGGAAAAGAAAGAGGAGAGCAGAGGAATCACGGACCTCCAATACAAAGCCCCATATACCGGAACCCCAAGGAAAGTCACACACCCGAAGATGCAGTGTACCCTCAAACACCAGCAGGGGGCTCTGATTCCCTTCTCCCTGCACCACTTGGAGCCGAAATGCCAGTTTCCCAGCTTCCGCTGCCTCTGAACCGTAAGCTTTGGCTTTCAGAACACCCTGATTCTTGCACTCCTGGACTCAGGACCTAGGTCCCAAACTATTGTTTCTCTCCGAATAAAATTGTGGCAGGTACCGACCATCACAATCCTAGTGCCCCCAGATCCAGAAATAGGAAGTTTCCGTGGTGTCTGTGAATAAATTCCCTAGCATTTCAAAATCCAACGTCCCCCTGCCCCCAAACAATGTTGGGATCCCGTTACACCCCACCCCTACTCATTGTTCCCCAGATCTGGATGCTCAAGGTTACGTCCTCCAAAGTCCCACGAATTCCAGACTATCTCCTTTCCACCGTCAAGAGCATCCTGTCCATAAATTCTAATTCTCCTCCCCCCCAGTAAAATAGTTAGGTCTCGGGAGCCAGGTTCATGTAGTTCAACATTGGGTGACCTTGAAGATCACATCTGGGGGGATCTCTGTTGAGAATGGGGAACCAGATTTCCGCAGCCTCAGTGTTGAATTCATAGGCCCCTGACACCTTCCCTTGGCTCTTCAGTAAAGTCAAAGTAGGTCGCAGGGTAACCCAGCCTCCGCTGTGTGTCGGGAACCCTGTCTAAGGAAAGAAGAGCATTTGCCTTTTTTGCCCGGCCGCCAGGAAGCCCACAACTAAATCTCGAAGAAAATGAGGTCACTCTTGATCATCTATTGTGGGCTGGGTCCTTTCACTGGGGTCCAGAGATCTATTTCCCCAGTGCCAGGCACTATTTGAATCAGTTCATAGGAACTTCCTCATTTAATCCTTACAAGACTGTGAGGTAAGCAATATGATGAGCTCCGTTTTACAGATGGGGAAACGGAAGCTGAGGGGCACTGGGTCTTTTCCTCAAGATCACACAGCTGACCTAGGCACACATGCATGAAGAGAGCCTTACTTCAAGCCATTTCTCTTCAGCTAGGCATCGGGGCAGTGGGTGAAAAGGAACAATGTACGGTGCCTCAGGGTCCCCACCCGGTCTCTGGCTCCCACTTCCCTTCATCCCCAGAAGAAAGGTCCAGAAACTCCTACAGAGAAGCTTGCATCAGCACTCTTGTTATCTCGGTGTTTAAATAGGTGACCTTGAGCACCGGCTCTGGCCTGAGACGGGACAAGTCCTTGGCTGACATCGGTGCCTTGACAAAAGAGGTCTTGAGGGATGGCCCAACACTGTCCCAGGTCAGGATGGGGCTGCTGGCCAGCTCTGGGAGCTTCTGCTCAGTCAGAGACACAGGTGGTGAAACAAAATTGTCAGTTCCTCTTCATGGTTTCCTTAATCCACTCCAAGTAGCTGCAGACTTTGGTATAGACACCAGGCTTGGTAGTAGTATCACAGGGGACATCACCCCAGGACACAATGCCCTGTAGGACTCCCCCACAGACCAGGGGTCCCCCAGAGTCACCCTGTGGGAAGAAGGGAAAGTGTGAATGGGAAACGTCTGGATCCAGTGCCCCCATCCCTATCCCAATCACCATTCACAATCCAGTCAAAACCCAGTCCAACCCCACCCCATGCAATCCCACCCCAACTCAACTCAATACAACCCAATTTAACCCAAACCAATCCAACCCAACTCCAACCCAACACAAGTCAATACAACTCGGCCAACCCATGTTCAATCCTCCCCATGTAACCCCAACCCCACCCCTGCATCTTCCCCATTCAGAATCACACCAGACCTACGCCCATTCTTACTGCCAACACAACCAATCCCAGTCATCATGTCTTTCACATCCAAGACAAAATTTACCCTATCCCTCATTCAACGCAACATATTTTCCACCTAAAAACAAACCAGGGGCGCCGGGGTGGCTCAGTTGGTTAAGCATCTGACTCTTAATTTCAGCTCAGGGTCCTGGGATGCAGCCCTGCATAGGGCTCCAGGCTGCCGGCTCCGTACTCAGCAGGGAGTCTGCTCGAGATTCTCTCTCTCCTTCTGCCCCCTCCCCACCTCATATTCTCTCTGTCCCTAAAATAAATAAATACATCTTTAAAAAAAATAAAATCAAACCAAGCCCATTCCTATTCTTTTTTTTTTTTTTTAAGATTTATTTATTTGAGAGAGAGAGAGAGAGCACGAGTGGAAGGGCAGAGGCAGAGGGAGAAGCAGACGCCCCCGCTGAGCAGGGAGCCCAACGGCCAGCTGGATTCTAGGACCCTGAGACCATGACCTGAGCCAAAGGCAGACGCTTCACCGACTGAGCCACCCAGGCGCCCCAAGCCCATTCCCATTCTTAACTGAAACCCAGGCCATTCCAAACCAACCGCCGCGTCTTCCGCCCCAAACACAACCCAATCCATCTCTAACCTCACCCCCATCCTAACTGCTCTTCCTTCTCCATCCCCAAACCTATCGCCAGCATCTTCTCAGGCTTAAAGCAAGCACAGTCCCACCCCATACGATCTCCCAAACCTGTCCCCCTACCCCATGGCTCTGACCTCGCAGGAGTCCGTGCCTCCGCCTTCTACTCCCGCACACACCATAGAGGCCGTTACGCGCCCTGGGTAGTCCTCGTTACAAGATGTGGCAGGGATCACACTGATGTTGGCACAATGCAGTGTATCTGGGAGACTCACTGGGGAGGACAGTGGACTTGGAGTGAATCCGTATTTTCAGGCCCTTGTCTCCTTCCCCCAAGAGCCCTGGAGAATAGGGACCCTGGAGGCCCGGCACCCAGCGCCGTCCTTTCACGCACCTTGTGACTTTGGGCTCCCTTTGGTCCCAGGCTTGTCATCAGACACGAGGCCCCAGCCGGACACCACGCAGGCCTCGCCGGGTTGGGGGCAACGCGTGGGCAGCGCCACGGGGCGCACTTGCCGGGAAAGGCGCGCGGGCCGGGTTAGACGAAGCAGCATGACGTCATGGCGATGGCTGCGCGCTTCGTAGCGCGGGTGCTGGATGATGCGAGCCACGGTCCGCAGCTGCTCCGGGCCGTCGCGCTTGCGCAGATTGTGCTCGCCCAGGCGCACTCTCAGGAAGCTGCGCGGCCAGGTGAGGGCAGGTGAGGGCAGGCGATGACCCGCAAGTGGAGTGTGGGGGAGACAGAAAGATAAAGGAGCGGGCGAGCTGGGGTCCCCGCACCCTCTGGAAATCTGGCGATGCCATTACCCTCTGCCCAAGGCTCTGAACCCAACAGATCTAGCCCCTGCCCCTCAGGGACCCGGGAGGTGCACCCACCCGGAACTCAGCCCCCAGGCTCCAGCACTTGCCTGCTCAGAATCCAAGATTCTCAGAGCCCTAGACCCTTGCCTGCATGCCCCCCAGGACTTTGCGCCCTGCCTTCCTACCGGGTTTGGCAGTGGGCGGCAGACAGCACCCAGTGTGCAGAAATGAGGGAAGCGCCGCAGTTGAAGCGTCCACGCTCAAACAGGGCCACTTGCCACGGCTGGGAGTGGGGCTCACACTCCTCCCCTCCCAGCATCTTGTCAGTGTCGTCCCGGGCTGCTGGGAGAGGGGGCAGAGGACAGAGCCCTTTTCCTTGGGTCCTACACCTTGCCGGCACCCTGCCCATACTATGTATTTTTCACTCGTGCTCCCCCCCGCCCCCCCCGCCGTCTCTTAAGACGTCCCTGTCCTTGAATTTTCAGCACTGCCTCTCTCTGGCTTTTAGAACTGCTGCTTGTTTTCTCCACAACTGTCCCCTTGCCCTTGGCCCTCACCCATTTACTACAGGATTCTGGGAGAGCAGGGAGGTGGGGAATGCCCAGAAGTCAAGAAGTCCTCTGAGATTAGGAGTGGCGACCGGGACACTGGATACAGGTCCAGAGAGATGGCCACTTGGAAGCAGCCACTCAAGTTCATCGCCAAGCTGTCACAGACATCAGATGGTTGTGGCCACTCGATATGTATGACACAGTCTTGGCTCCAGAGTCTGGACATCTCAGCCAAATGGAGATGTGGCCACCCAAGGTCATGGGCAAACGTAGGCACAACCAGTCTTCCAAACTTAGGAACTGAGGTGCATAGCACTTTAAGCCGAAATTCACTTGCATATACTTGGGTTCAAGAATCACAGCACAGACATTCGTAGGTGTATAGGAATCTGGACAGTTACAGCATGGGCGTGGGTGTGACACACACACACACATCCACAGACACTGATTTACACAAAGAAACTCACATCTAAATTTGCAGTCTCCAGGGGCGCCTGGGTGGCTCAGTGGGTTAAGCGTCTGCCTTGGGCTCAGGTCATGATCCCGGGGTCCTGGGATCGAGCCCGTGTTGGGCTCCTTGCTCAGCGGAGAGCTTGCTTCTCCTTCTCCCTCTGCCTGCTGCTCCCCCTGCTTGTGTGTGCGCTCCCTCTCTCTCTCTCTCTGACAAATAAGTAAATAAAATCTTTTAAAAAATAAATTTACAGTCTCCGGCGTGGGTCTGAATATACCAGTCACAGACCTGCGCACTAACCAACAGGGACTGGACAACAAGGTGGGGTTCTTAATAAGGGTACATGGGGAGAGACACACATCTGCACTCAGGCCCCCAAAGACTTGCTCACACACATGAGTCTAAGTAGAGTGGTTAAATCTGGAATGTTAGACTAAAGCCCCTGGGTCCAAACATGTTATCTGTGAGCCTCTGAGCAAATTATTTAATTATTTGACCTCTCTGGGCCTACAACAATGGGATTGTTGTAAGGATTAAATAAGTTTGTGTGTGTGTGTGTCTTTGATGTCTGGCTTATTATAGCTGCTTAATAAAGACTAGTTATTTTAAACAAAGGACACATGGATTTGTTTATGCAGACGTACATGTGGATATTTGGGTTTGGGACAAAAATTTAGCCAAAGTAAGTCAGACAGATGACCAGGCTTAGATGAAGATAGTCAAGGTCCACATTGTGATTCGTCTTCAAATCACTGTGTGGGGATTCAGAGTAATAGACATGAACCCAGAGGGCCAACGCTCAGATGTGGACCCACGAGATCAGACCCCAGGGAAACAATGGACACAGGGCTAGGCATCCAAGGTCGAAGACATAGCCAGAGACACAGGACAGGACATATTTTCCTGTCTATAGATGAGCCCCCCGGTCAGTCACTTGGTGTTCAAGGTCACTCACTGAGTTTCACAGAGGGGACCCAGTTCACACATGTGGGCAGCATGTGGACACACAGGGCTTTGAAACCCCCCCCCCCCCCTCACACACACACACACACACACACACACACACACAGGGACATAAACAGGGATATTTCAAGGTTACAAGACCACGATCTGCTACGGTGCAATGGGGATATGACCCCTGAAGGTCACAGCAAGGCACACAGACACCCACCCTGGGGCAGGAATCGGCACAGCCAGACCAAACGCCCCTCCTCTGCCTTCCAGGGTCAGGAACTGGAACAAGGGCCCTGGCGAGGTTGGGGGAATGCGGATGTGGTGGACAGGGGGCTTAAGAAGGGAAGGGTGGGGTTGTTGTCCTGCAAAGAAGGACGGAGGGTGAGGCTGAACAGCTGGGCGGCAAGGCTGCCCCTGGCCAGTACCAGCCGGAGGAGCGTGGAGGCCCCCGCTGGGTGCAGCGGGCAGGCGGGAGGCAGGGAGGAGAGAGCACAGAGAAAGCCTGAGGGAGGCTGGCAGCAGGGGGAGCTTTAAGGGGCCCCCAGAGGCGAGGGTCATGTGGGGGTACAATGAAAGTCAACTTCTCCAGAGTAGAGGTGTCAGGTTACAATTACATTCTCCATGGGTAGTAGCTGAACATGGCCTGGAGTTTTCCTGCCTCCCAGGGTCACCTTGACATAGCGGCCACCCCTCTCCAGCCACCCTCTCCCCTTCCCCCATCAAATGAGGCCAGTGGAGGCCACCCCACAGAGACGTTCTGAGAATTAGGCGAGCTCTGGCATATATCCACGCGAGTGCCTGGCGTATACCCAGGACTCAGCAATGCCAACACGCTCTTACAGGGCAGGACCCTGGACCAAAAACCTTCTAGTGCCTCACCTACAGGACCAGATGGAATCCTCACAGCCTGGGGGGTGTCTGCCATTATCTCCACGGTTCAGCTGGGGATCCCGAGCCACAGAGATGTTAAGTAACCAAACATGGTGAGGTGGAATTCGAGCCTAGAAGTCTGCGGTCTTGGCCTCTTAACACTTGTTTAAGGCTTATTATGAGTTTTAACTACTTTATGCTATTGAAACCTGGCCATTACTGTCATAGGTGGGTCCTGTCCCCTAGAGAAGGCACTCTAGGTAGAGAGAGGTGAAGTAATTTCCTCAAGGTCACACAGCAAGGACCGGGCAGCCCCAGAACTCGAACTCAGGTCTGTGTCACCCCGGGAGCAGCAAGCAGCGCCAGGTGGCATGCGGAGTCTAGGGCAGCCCCAGGCCTCTGACAGTCTCAGGGTAGGGTGAGGACTTGGGGAGGGTGATGGGGGGTTGTGGAAGACTTCAGGGCCAGGATTTGCTCCTGAAGTGGGGGAGGGGCACCATGTTCCCATAGACCCAGACCTGACCTGGGCCCGCCTCACCTGCAGACGTGAGCAGGAAGGAGAAGGTGAGGAGAAGCCACATTGCAGAGCAGGGATGAGGGTTCTGTTGAAGTCTGGGGAGGGGAGAGAGTGAACTGGCGTATGGCTGGACACTTGGGGCTCAACCTGGATCCCTCCAGACACAAACTCATCCCCTCCGCTGCTTGAGAAACTTCTTCCACCATCTTTGTTCCCCCAACCCCAACCCAGACTGCTCTCCCCCCCAACCCAGTTCTCCATCTCCGAGGGTCATGTCCTTCCTCCAGACACCAGAACAGACCCTCAGGTGCCCCCACAGCCTGTCAGGCCCCAGCACCATTCCACTTGCTCCTGGATATCTCTCCGTGCTCGAGGCTCTGGCTCAGAATACATTCTCCCCCAGACCCTATCCCAGCCTGCTACCTGGCCTCCTGGGTGCCCACCGCTCCCCACCCCTGCCGTCTGTTCTTCCAATCAAGTTCCCACTGCCCCCGCCTACATGGCCCTGCAGGGTCTTTCCACACCCAGAGTTGACCATGTCCTACTCCTGCTCACAGCCCTCATGGATCCCCAGCACCTCCAGAATAAAGTCCTAGTTCCCCAGCCTCACTTTCGAGGGTATTAGTGGTTTTTCCCCTTCCACCAGCCCCTCTGACGGGGTCTCTCATGACCTTGCCCTTCTACACACAGCCGATTCTCCCATTTTCCTTCCTGTGATTTCATGCCTCCATGCCTTTGCTCAAGTGGTTCCTCCTTCCGGGTATGCCATTCCCTTCAGGGTCCACTTCCACCTTGGGGGATCCTCTGACCATCTCCAGTCCATGGTGTCTGCCTCTGGATTCCTGGTGAAGGCTGCAGCTCACGGGAGTTCCCAGCAAGCTTTGGGAATGAATTAAAGCCTTCCCCTCATCTTTAAATTCATAGTTGCCCACCAAGGCTCAGCTCCCACCTCTTCTGGGAGGCCCTGAGACCTAACAGGTATCTTTTCTGGGCCTCCCAGCCCCTGGTGTGTCTCCGTCACATCACAGATCCCCAGGAACGCTCACGTAAGGTCCTCTCTGTGTCCCCAGCACTGCCCAGCCTGGGGCCTGGCACCTGGGACACCTGGGGCAGTTGATCTGAGCTGGGCTGAACCCCTGATAACTCCTGACCTTGTTCTTGGCTCTTATACAAGCGCTTTCGGGGACGTCCTCCTGATTCCCTCCATCCCCCCTCCCCCTTCTGTTCCTTCTTGCATCTCCAGGACATTTTCTTGGTTCAGGTCCAACCTGAGACCTCAGTAAAGGACACATGGACCTACGCAGGTGCCCTTGAAACTCAAGTCCCTCAGGGCGGTGCATGTCTGCATCCAGTGTCTCCCCTAGACCAGGGCAGACCTGTGTCTCCCTGAGTATCTCAATCCCCCCACCCCCAGCTCTTGTCTCAAAGATCTCACCCACTCCAGATCCTCCAGCTTGATCTGGGGCAGCTTGGATGCCAGAAGAAGGGGAGCAGGCACCTGAATACCTGAATTTATATGTTCCCGGCCCCACCCGGGTCTAGGGGGTAGGGTGGGGTGGGAGGAGGTTGAGAGTCAGGTTTACAGGCGGGGACGCCTAGGTGGCTAGTGGGGTGGGGGACAAGGCCTAATGAGCATTTATTAGGTTGAAGCTTTTGTCTGAGTCTGTAAGGAAGAATTCTCTGCCAGGGACAGTTCCTCAAGCGAGAGGAGGTAAGAGAGCAAGAGCCTAAAGATCAGAGGAAATCAACAGATAGGACCAGCAGCCTGGAACCTGGAACATGGAATTTGGGGTCTAGAGTGTAGAAACTGGACTCTAGAGCCATGCTTCTTGTGCCTGGAGTAGGGTTCTGAATCTTTGATTCTGGATCTGGATCTGGACGTCTCAATTCTGTATTCTGAACCTTGGATCTCTGATTTTGGACACTGGATTTTGGATCTGGATCCCCACTTCCTGATTTTGGGTTCTGGATTCAGATCTCTGATTCTGGATGTGGGTGCCTGGGCCTCCTAACTCTGAATCCTGGGTATTGGATTCTGGATCTTGGGTTTTGCACTTTTTGTTGGGGATCTTCAACTCTGGACTCTGAGTTTGGAGGTCTAGAGTCAGGCATTTATGACCTGAAGTATAGAGTATGGATTTTGGAGTCTGAATTCTGGAGTTTGAGTCTAGAATCTGGATCCTAGAGTCTGGTCTTTGAGTGACAGGTCTTAGTCTTGGATTCTAGATCCAGGGCCTTTGAATCTAGAATCCAGACTAGGAGTCTGGAATTTGGTGTTTAGCACCTAGGACTTGAGGTCCTAGGACCCCTCACATCTGCTATGTGAAGCCTGGGTCCTGGAGCATGAATGGTAGATTTTGAATTTCGAGTTTTGGGGCCTGGATTCTAGAATCTGGGTCTAGACTTTTAAGATTTCATGGATTAGCTTTGGAGTGTAGAGTCTGGAGTTTTAAATCTGCATTGTGCATTTAAAGGGCCGGACTGGGAGATATGGGCCTGAGTTCCACAAGTCAGAGATTCCTAGAATCTTCTCTGTAGTATGAATTTAGACACTGGGAGACTGGAGTCCTTAATCTGGATCCTGCTGTCTTGATTCTGCATTTTGAAATCTGGATTCTGCTTTCTGGAGATCATTATTAGAATGACTCAAAGCTTTGGGAATTTGAAGTTGTCTTCCAGTGTCTCAGTACCATAAGAGGGCCCTGAGCAATTTTCTAGAGTCTATCCTGGCTTGTTCAACTAATGAGGAGGTACAGAGACCAGGAGGGACTGACCTCAGATCACCCAGTGAAGGTTAGGACCTATTATAAACATGGTCCTTCTCAGTATCTGGAAAGCCAGATGCAGCCAGGGGTGCATGAACAAGGGCTGACTGTTTAGGGGCTCAGTGGCCAATGCCTATGGGTTCTTGGCCCTTGATTTCCGCACAGATAATATCTGAGAATGATGGCACCTAAGCCACCAGATGTCTTTCAGATATTCCCGAACCACAGACCCTCAGTTATTCCAGAATCTTAGGGTCTCCGTTATTCTAGAATGATAGACCCTCAAAATCTCTACAATACTAGACCTTCAGAATCTAGAATCTAGTATCTAGAACCTAAGATACCCTGGAAGTCTAGGTCCTCAAACACTTCAGAACCCAAGAGTTTAAAATTGTGTAGAACCACAAACCTCCACATGTTCTAGAACCCTGGATCTTCAGATGTTCTGGAACCCCAGACATTTAGACATTCTGGATTGCCAGGCTAAAAGCTATTCTAGAACTCCTTTGCCCCCTCATCTGGCTACAAATTCGTGCTGACAGTCTCTAGGACTCACAGCGGGCCACAGCTTCAGTCGGACCGTTCCTGTGGTCCTTATCTCGTTTATCCTCCTGACAGCCTTGTGAGGTGGTTATCATGGCTTCCTCCTTAATATGGAGAAAACCGAAGCCCAGAGAGGGGCGTCATAGGCATTGGTCACTCAGAGGTGCTGGGGGGAGTATTCTGACTCTTGGAGCACCTGGCTAGCCCGTTTGCCTCAACCCGGGGAGCCACCTCCCTCTGCTGGACCTGGGTGGTGACGAGGGGAAGGAGGTGAACCCCTGGGGGACTCATCAGGAGAGCTTCCCTGGTGCTCCATCACGATCGCACGTGTTTCTCCCACTAAATCACGCAGGCAGGTGTTGCAAGCATCCCCATGACACAGACGGGGACACCGACGGATCTCACGCCTAGCTCCGCCCTGGCTCGCAGGCTCACTGGGAGGGCGCCTCGCCCCGCCCCCGACGCGGTGACGTCAGCGCCCCTCCTCCCGCCCACTCGGACCGCGACAGACCTGGGCTATCGATCCATGTCCTCCTGGGCCCCTTTCCAGTTGTCCTTCACCTCCCCAGGCGGCCTGAGTCCCGCCGTCTGCCTTGTCCTCCTCCTGCGAACACTCCCCGAAGCCCGGAGCCTTTCTTTCCTCAGCTCCTGTGGTTCAACCACCAACCACGCAGGTCTCCTTCATCTGACCCTGAACTCCAGCCTCTGGCAGCCACCGGCTCCTGGGCGTCCTCTCACCCCCAGTGTCCTCAGGCCCTTGTCACTCATTATGCCCTCACTCACTTCTCTCTCCCCAAACTCCTCCCCCCATGTTTCCCATCGCAGGGACAGCTCCGCTGTTCACCCAGTCTGCGGTCAGTCCCCCAGGCACTGTCCCCGCCCCTTCCTTTTCCTTATCCCCCTACAGCCCAGCGGTCTCCAGCCCTATCCCTTCTCTCCGTTCCCCTGGCCTGGCTGCCCCTCGGGCATCCTCCTCCGCTCCTAGACCCTCACCTCCAGCCTCCCGTCCTCTGTTTTGTCTCCTCCCACCCACCACCAGGTGGTCTCAGAAGGTCTTTCTACGCTCAGGGTGGAGCCCTTCCCTCCCCTGCTCACAGCCCTTCAGTGATGACCGCAACACCTCAGGACCAGGTCGCTGCCTTCAGCGAGGCATCTGAGGCTGGGATCCTCCCGTCTGAACAAGCCTCATCTTACCGCCTTCCCCAGGGAGACAGTCACCGTGTCCCTCCCACCCTGGAATGGGACTGGACTCCTGGTGCCTGAGGCTCCCCTTCACCCCCACCCCACCCCCTTCAACGTGGGACGACTTGAAGGTGGTGTTTCAGGGAACTGGCTCTGGAGTCAGAGAACCTGGGCTCAGACCCCCCACTTCCCCACTTGCTCCTTTGGGAGCTTCTGGCGTGTCTTCCTTTCTCTGCTTCTGATTCTCATCCTTAAAATCAAATAATCAGAGGATCCCCTCATAGAGTTTTCCAAGGAGTATCTAAGAGCACGTAAGGAGCTAAGGGCACTGTTAATTTCACCCCATTTCACAGGTGAACAGACAGTGGGGAGGGGAGGCCCCCAGTCATTCAAGGTCATCCAGGCTACAGATGTTGTGGGGGGGGGGCGGAGAAATGATCCAAGGGCTCTTGTTACCCCTTGGGTGCAAAGCATCACTTCTCTGGTTATCAGGGTACCAATGTGGGGTAGGAGTGGAGAAAGGATGGGGATAGTCTCTGGGTTGGAGGAGGTAATATGCATGGAGCAAGTGTGTAAATCCTAAAATTAGGCTGGCACTTAGAAGACTGGTTAACACGGGATGTGATTCAGATGTGGACTCTAGAGCCGGGGGCCTGGAATCTTGCCTCCAACCCATAATACTGTGCAACTTTGGGCAAGTCACTTGGCCTCCCTATGCCTCAGTTTCCTCATCTGTAAGATGAGAATAATTGCTTCTGCCTCATAGCAGTGTTTTGAGGCAGTAGTGCCTGAAACCCGTGCCTGGCATTTAATCAGTGCTGGGTAACCCTGGTCATTATCAGTCCTGTTTTCCCCTGAGAACAAAATCATAGGGAGGGGTGGTCCTACTGTAAGGAGGGAACAAGGTGTCGTTACCCTACCTTAAAGGATGCGGCGACTCAACCCCAAGAGGTCGAGAGAGACAGCTCTTGATGCAATCACACGAGGCTTTATTGAAGGACCAGCGCGCTGGGGCTCATCTCATAACCCACGCAGGGGCAGTGGAGAAGAGCCCCGAGCCAGGAATGGGTAAGGTTTTTATGGGGGGACTGAGTCCGGTTGGCTAGTACAAACTGTCCAATAGGAAATTTAGGTCAAGTCGCTTGGCGCGGGGAACTATCAGAGGGCTTCAGATGGTACAGGGTGGTGGTCTTTTCGGAGGGTCACTCTGGGTGTCACTCTGGGTGTCACTCTGGGTGGAGGGTAGGATGGCAGCTTGCCGGGGAGAGTGATAGCTCTGGGTGGGATACAATTAGGCGCCCCTCCACCCCGGGACTCGATTTATCTTTAGCAAGCCGGCAGCAGGCGTGTACAGAAGCGAGAAGCTGTGGTTAGCGTTTGCCTAAGTGGGCCCCTTCCTTAAAGTATTTCGGGCGCCTAAACTTTGCTCAAGGGGGTTTTCATTTATGTTTCCCTATGTAGGTCTTCTTGCAAACTTTAAAATGTCCTTTCACTACGGTCTTTCTTAGATGACACAGTCGGGCAGCGGCAGATCGGGGATTGAAGAATCTGAGTCTGTCCACCTCTCAGATATGGCACCTTTCTCTGAAATTCCTTTCTGGAGACTCCCGTTTTACAAATGGGGACACTGAGTCCCAGGGAGAAGAAACGTGGAGTTACGTGGAGCCCCAGCGTGAGAGTGTTCTTCTATCCAGCAGGGAGAAAACCTCATGTACGGACTAGGATTACAAGGTTACATCCGAGGCTATTTCTCGTTCTGTGCTGGGGGGAGGCTGAGGAGCAGGGGGGAACCGAGACTGCAAACTTTGCGTCTTTTCCTCTTGCCCTGGAAGGCTCCTGCCGCTAGGTGACGCCAATGTGCGCTTGTCCCGCGGAGGTTTACTCATGGGTCTGAGGGAGGGGGGTTTGGGGGAAGGACGCAGAACTCGGGAACTCTGAAGAAGGTGGATCTCGGCGGCGGCAGAGAGGGGAGGCTGGAGACTCGTCCTGAGATTTGTCCTTAGTTGTTCTGCAGGAATTTTTGGATCCAATCAGTGAACGGGCCCACGTTTGCGCAGGTATTTGTTGGTGTGCTGGGGTTTTCCGCAGGGGTGCACCCCTATGGACACCAAGTCCTGCAAGTACCCCTCCACCCCAGCCCAGAGGGCTCCCGCCGTCCTTCAGGGACAGAGGCAGAGGGACCAAGATCCAAGTCAGGCCGAACATCAAAGGAGTGGAGAGACAGAACAGGACAAAAGACAAAGGTGGGCAGGACAGGCCTCCCCCCCACCCCCCAGTCTACCCCCCAGGAACTCACGTCTCAGAGCCTGGGCCCTCCTCTGCCCACTCCGTCCTGAAGTTCAGTTTTTGCTTTTCTGCGGGTCCCCCAGCTTGCCTTTCTCCCTCTATCTCTCTCCCTCTCTCTCTCTCTCTCCCCTCTGGTTCCCTCTGTTTCTTTTTTCCTGCCTTTCCGTGTCAGAATCTCTGCCTTCCTCCAGCTCTCTTCATCTCAATTTGTTCATCTCCTTCCTCCTTTTCCTTCAACCTCCCTCCTTTCTGCATGTCCCACCGGCTCCCATTTTGTTCTCTTTGCACCTCCAGCCCGGCTGGAGTGTTCCGTGTTCCACGGCTCCTTTCTCCCTCCCCCTCTCTGCATGGGGCCTGTCTCCTGCTCTCTTTCACCTCCCTGGGTCTCCCTATTTCACCTCTTTCCGTCCTCGTGTCCTGATCCTCACTCTCTCCTCCTCTCTGCCCCACTCCTGTCTCCCTGTGGACAGATCTCCTCCTTTCTCCCCTGCCTTTCCCAGATCCTAAATGCAGGGCCCTTTGCCTTCGGGCCTCTGCTGCTGGAACAGAACGTGCCCCGACGATACAGCAACTGGTAGGCGGTTTTGCAGACCTCCTCGGTCACCCCGCGCACCTTGCCACGCTGCAGCCCTGGGGACTGGCTTGGGACACACCACGAGGAGAGCAGGGAAAGTCAAGGACGGAGACACCGTGAGACTTAAAGATAGGGCTCACTTTGCCTCCTCCAGACCCAGCCGGAGGTAAGGCGGAGGGTACCTGGGCTGGCACGCTGGGGGCGGTGCTGGGGGAGTCCTTGGTGGCTGCGCGAGGTTGTTGACATCGGTGGGGCGGCTTTTCTCTGGTGCAGCACAAAGGAGGGCTTCTAAGCATCCCTCCAGGCTGCCTCCATAGCTGGGCTACCAGCCCTCTCCTGAAAGACTTAATTCCACAGTCCCAGCCTAGACCTGCCCAGAGAACAGCCAGTCTAGGCCACGCCCCCAGAGCTGAGGCCACGCCCCCGTCCTGTCCCTTTCGGGGAGCAGCGCCCTCCAGCCCCGTCCTGGTTGGGCACTTTTTGGAGTGCCGCTCTCAGAGTAGCTCCAGTTCATGGAGCTCCCTGCTTGTAGCACTGCCCTGAAGTGAGCACGCAGGAGCAAGGTCAGTTCTGAGTTCAGAATGACCGACTGGGCAGGAGGGGGATGGAGTAGAGGGGGACAATGGGGGCTGGAGGCCTGTAAAGCAGGCGGGGGGGTGGGGGTGAGGGTCCAGGTGCTAATAGGCCTGACCTGGCTGGGCAAGGGGACAGAGGAGGGGACGATCAGTGAGAGCCAGAAGGCAGGAGGCCCAGGCTTGGCGAAAAATGCTGGGCTCAAGTGGGCTTCAGGGAGGTGAAAGGCTGGGGTGCCCACCTGCGTGCTGTGGTGGTGGTGGGGGATATTGTGAGTGTAGACATCTTGAAGCTGCTCAGCCGAGAGACTAAGGCCAAAGTTCGAATCAATCTAGGTCATGTCTGCCCCTCTCTTCGCTCGCAGTCGCTCAGCAAACCCTGGGGGCTCCCTTTAGAGGTATCAGGAGTGGACCCCTTGGCCCTCCCTGCCTCCACCCTGGCCACCCCTATCCTCACTCCACACCAGGCCTCCTGCCTGTCCTCACCCCTGCTGTCTGACCCCACACAGACCCCTGAGGGCCCTGTGAACACCCAAGTCAGACCCCGTCCTGCTTCTGCTCAGCAGTGCGCATGGCCCCGGGGTCCCTCAGAGGAGCGGCACTTACCTCCCTGTGGCCCCAGGTGAGGCCCCACAGGATGGGCCCCTTTCTTCCCTCTGGTGTCGCCTCCCGCCCTCTCCCCTTGCTCCCTGGGCTCCATCCACACTGGCCTGGCTGACACCCTCACACACTCCAGGCCGCTTCCCCCCCCAGGGCCTTGGCACCTGCTCTTCCTCTGCTCTTCCCCCCCTCCTGTCATGCTGGGCTCCCCCTCTCCTGCTGCAGGTGTCCGCTCAGCCCCGCCTCCTCTCTGCCTTCTCCCTCATCACAGGGCTGTCCCCTGGCTCCGAGATGTCTCCTTCTGACATGCACTGTCACTTCTGTGTGACGTTCACTGTTTCTGTCTGTGTCCCCTCACGGCGGGGGGGGGGGCTGGCTCCGTGAGGGGGGCTGCTCTCTGTCTGGTCACTGCTGTCTTCCCAGGGGCTAGGTTGGTGTGGGGCATGCAGTAGGTGCTCGGTAAGTACGTGCTGCATGGAGGAAGGGGTGAATAGTGATGTGCAGGACTGAGGTGCGGGTGGTGTCTGGATGGGGGTGTGGGATAGGATAGGGGCGGAGGCACTGGGGGCGGGGCTATAGCTGGGCAGCAGTGGGACCGATGCCTGGTGAACACTTGCACCCCCGCCCTGAATCTGGGTCCCCTCCCCCAGCCCAGGTGGCCGAGGGGGAGAGGCTGGCTCGCCAAGCAGGTGTCTTTACTACCCTCCAAGTTCCTGGCACACAGCATGAAGTCAGTCATCCTCTGTATGTGGTGTCAGGCACACATGTCATTAGACAGGAGTTTGAGGTCCATATAGGGGAGATCATTTGGCTTCCTGGCTATTGGCAATGGAGGGACCCAGCTGTGGGTGACATCATCTGGCTCCTCAGCCCCCACTCCTTGGGACCGAGAGGTGTTGGTCCCCAGCCTCCTCCTCCTTCAGACCCAGGTGTCCTGGATGCACTTGCTGGAGTAGCCCTGGCGTGTATTATTTGGGTCGATGATGTCCCAGCCCCCAAGGTGGCGTTGGTACAGTGCTGTATGGTGGAGGGGAGTGGCTGGGGAGGCCAGTGGACTTGGAGTGGACCCATAAGTTTCTTGAACATGTGTGTGTTGGGGGGGCTTCTCATGTGCCAGCCCTCCCTCCGGGACAATGATCCATGGCAGGGGGACACTGGGAAGGCCTGGTGGGGGCCATGGAGGAAGAGCTAGAGGGAGAGGGAGAGGGAGGGGGAGGGGAAGAGAAAGGGGGAGTGTTTGGGGAGGGGGGGAGGAGGGTGGAGGAGGGGGGAGGGCAGAGAGAGGGTAGAGGGGAGAAGGAAGAGGGAGGAGAGGAATGGGGACTCTGCCCTTGGGCTGGGGACCAGGCCACCCATATGGAGCCAAAGAGTAGGAGGGAAAGGAAGGGGGCAGAGACAGGTGTACCCCAGCAGTTCTCAGATGCGGGCAGTTTGGCGTCCTCCCATCCCAGGAATGTTGACAATGTCTGCAGACATCTCACATAGGTTCTGCAAAGACACACAGAAGGAGGTGGATGTCTGGGTTCTCTGTGGTGATGGTGAGATGAAAGAGGGATGTGTGTCCACTCTGAGAGAGGGGACAGTGACCCATGGTAGATGCTGTCCATGGAGCAAGAAACAGAAGTTGGAAGCAGAGTGCACCAGACACACACAGCAAGGATGGGACTTCGAACAACCCAATTTGTTCTGGAGGCCGTGGGAAGCCCTAGAAAAATTGTGAGTAGAGGAACAGTAGGGTCAGCATTGTGTTGTAGGCAGACAGACTAAGGGAAGAGACTGGAGTCCCTGGAAGGTGACTTACTACGGGGGAGGGGGGTATGTTGGAGGTGCCCCCAAACACCCTCAGATTCAATGATTTCCTAGAGGATTCCAGGAACTCAGAAAGGCTGTAATACTGTGATTTATATGGTTTATTCCAGTGACTGTTATCCTGTGTTTTATATGTTATACGGTGGTTTATATGGCTTATTACAATGACAGGATACACACCAAAATCAACAAAGGAATCAACGATCGAAATGTGGAGAAATCAGGGACCACCCTGCAGTGGAGTTGCATGGACAACATGTGATTCTGCTGGCAACAATGTGTGACAAGTACAAAGTATTTCTTACTAGGGAAGCTCACCCAAGCCTTGGTGTCCAGAGTTTATAGGGGGGTCAGTATAATGGGCACAGAGTATCTGCATGACTGACCTTAACTACTCAGTCTCCCATCTCTCCAGAGGTCCAAGTGATGCAACATGGCCCAGGCCCAGGTGTACAAAAACAGTTGTTAACATAAATCACATTGGTAGCATAAACTATCCGGCATGGCTCAGAATGCCAGGTGTGTGAAGGGACACCTATTAGACAGAATATTCCAAGATGGTTCATATCACAGGTCCTATTTATTAAGCATCTGGTATGTGCCAAGCAGTGTGCTAGAACTTTGCAGGTTCTGATGACTATTTCATATTATCCCAAACCACACAGGTAGCAAACTGAATCCAGGGAGCCTGACTGTAGATCATATATTGTTTATTACATTATTATGGAAGAGTGAAGGTGGGGGAAGCCCAGAAAAAAAGAGATGAAGAGATGGAGACATGAACAGAAAGAAGAGGCATGAGGGAGGCATGGAGGGAAAGAGGGAGAATGAGATCATAAAGAGCAAGACATTTACAGGAGACACAGAGAGACAGAAACAAACATAGGGCAATGGCATGAAAATGTAGGGGAATATCTTTGTAAAGGAGGGACGAGGGAGGATCTTAGCCATGATGCCAAAGACACAAACTTAAGACAAAAATATTATGGATTTCATTGCCTTGAGATTAAAGGCTTCTGTTCACGGAAGAATGTGGTGGGTTAAATAAATAAGCGGACGGCAGAATGAAAGGAAAGAGTGATTTGGTGCCCAACAGATGAGAGATCAATATCTAGAATATACCAGACTCTCCTGCACATGGACAAGAAAGAGATGGCCTGTCCTATAGAGAAATGAGCAGCAGTATGAACAAGTGGTGTGCAGAGGGAAAATGAAAGAGCTAACAATCGTTTGCGAGATGCTCGAAATCACTTGTAAGATAAATGCAAGGTAAAACGGAGACATCCTCTCACACCTCACGGACTGCCAACATGAGAAGCTAAGTAACCCCAGGAGCTGATGGAGAGAAACTTCCATCCTCTGCTAGTGAGCCTACGGACTGGGATAGTCATGGTAGAGACTAACCCGGAGAACTAGTCGAGTATCCATATGCCCTAAGAGCCACAGGTTCTGATAGTGGGCAAATGCCCCAGAAAGATTCTCACACAGTTTGACGAGGGAGCTGTAAAAGATGTCCACTCTACACTGTGGGGCTTGGGAGTAGGGACCTCAGCGGCATGGACACCTGCACTGGGGGGAGTGTGCAGGTAAGGGCAGAGGCGGCAGGAATGAACCCTCTTGTAAGGTCAAAATAGTCAATTAGAAACAGAGATACTGAAAACAGGGGCACCTGGATGGCTCAGTCATTAAGCGTCTGCCTTCGGCTCAGGGCGTGATCCCAGCGTTCTGGGATCGAGCCCTGCATCAGGCTCCTCCACTGGGAATCTGCTTCTTCCTCTCCCACTCCACCTGTTTGTGTTCCTTCCCTCACTGGCTGTCTCTCTCTGTGTCAATAAATAAATAAAATCTTAAAAAAAAAGAGAGAGAGATACTGAAAACAGGAGATGGCAGGGGGTAGATCAGTGGCCTTAGGGACTGGCTCAGGGGTCTCTCCTTGTGTTCCCACTCTTGACCCCTCTCCTGGTTCCTTCACCTGGGTCTGGGATCAGAGCAGCGCCAGAGTTTAACTTAAAAATTACAGCACCTTGAGTGTGTCTGCTGGCCATGGGGACATACCCAATCCAAGATGCTCATCCATGCATCCTTGCCCCAACAAGGAGGCAGCAGGCAGGGGCTCACCTCAGAACAAGACTCAGGAGTCCAGAGATGGCCCCATGAACAGCCCTGTGGTGCATGTACTGGACTTGCTGTCTCTCAGGTCCTGTGCCTCCATCACCCTCTGGAGGTTTCCCTCCATCTCTGCCTCGAGGAATCTGTCGTCCGTGCAAGTCCTCCTCTAACTCAGTCTCTCTGTCTTTCTGACTCCATGTCTGACTCTGTGTCTCTCAGTTTTCGAGTCCATCTCTCCCCCCTCCCTCCTGTACTTCTGGATGTGGAGCTGAATGGAGCCAGTGCCCAGCTCTGTCTCTCTGAAGTCACTGACTCTGTCTAACTTCTTCTCCTTCTCTTTCTCTCCCTCTCACACTCTGACTTGCTGTCCTCCTACATTCCATGTCTTTGGGCCATGATTTCAATGTCATACAATCCTCCCTGCCCAGTGACTTCCTGAAGGGAGGAGAATGGGGGGGGAGAAGGAGAGCTTGTGGAAACTGGGCTGAAAGTCCTCAGGGGAGTCCCCATCTTTCTAGCAGGTACTACATAACGACCACACACAGAATGCCCTGGGTCTGGTGCCTGGCTTCTGACCTTCCTATGTTAGAAATAACTGATGTGTTAGTTTTGTTTTACATTTATATTCCATTCTGCATCAGTTTTTTGTGAAAAGGTAAGATCTTAGTCTGGATTCTTTTTGTTGTTGTTGTTGCCTGTGGATGTCTAATGTTTCCATATTTGTTGAAAGGACTACGACTTTTAGCATTGAATTGCTATTGCTTCTTTGTCAAAAGTCTGCTGACTTTATTTGTGTGCATTTGTTTTGTTTTGTGACTCTATATTCCATTCTATTGATCTATTTTTTTTCACCAACACAACACTCTCTTGATAGTTGTAGCTTTATAGGAAGTCTTGACATGGTGTCAGTTCTCCAACTTTCTTCTTCTTTTCCTGATTTTGCTGGCTGTCCTGGGTCTTTTGCCTTTCCATATAAGGTTTAAAATCAGTTTGTTTCCCAAATTAACTTTCCATATAAGGTTTAAAATCCATATAAGGTTTAAAATCAGTTTGTTTCCCAAATTAACTTTCTGGGATGTTGACTGGGATTTCTTTGAATCTATAAATCAAGTTGGGAAGAACTAACGTCTCAAAATATCGAGTGTCCCTATCCATGAACATGGAATCTCTCTCCAGTTATTTAGATCTTCTCTGATTTCATTCATCGAGTTTGGTAGTTTCCTTATATAGATTTTCCACACGTTTTCTTAGATTAGTTTCTAAGATCTCATTTTTGTGAGTGCTAATGTAAATGGCATTGTGTTTTTAATTCCAAACTCCTACTGTTCATTGCTGTATATAAAAAGACAGTTGACTTCTAGATAGCATCCTTGCATCCTTGCAACTGAAAAATTAATAAAAGGCAATTTAAAATGGAGTCTGGGGCCAGAAGGGGGAGCTCTGATGCTCTACCGTTTGTCACTTGCAGACCCCAACAAGAAGAGACATACCTTGCATTTTCAATAGGAAGAAGCATATACTTTACTAACCCAGCGGGAAAAAGGAAGATTTTCTCCTTTCCAGGCAACAGCCCCACCAGTGAAGGACCGTCACAACTCAGCCAGTGAGAAGCCACTGCGCTCCAAACTCCCAGTTACTCCAGTGGACTTTTTGGTTAAAACAGCCCCTCCAACTCTTTCCTTTCCTCTATAAAAGAGCATCCCTACCAGGTGTTCTCTGGACTTGCCTATGGTTTTGCCATAGGTTGCCTGTCCCGAACGGCAATTCTCTGGTATTCCTGAATAAACCCGTGTCGCTGGTAAAATAACTTACAGTTTTATTTAGAGGGTTAACAGAATCTTGCTATAATTGCTTATTGATTCCATAAGGTTTGTCAATTTTTTCTGTGACTTTGTAGATAGACAATCATGTCATCAGGGAGCGAAGACCTTCTTAGTTTTTCCTTTCTTTCTTTTTTTTTTTTTAAAGATTTTTTATTTATTTATTTGACAGAGAGAGAGACAGCCAGCGAGAGAGGGAACACAAGCAAGGGGAGTGGGAGAGGAAGAAGCAGGCTCCTAGCGGAGGAGCCTGATGTGGGGCTTGAACCCAGAATGCCGGGATCACGCCCTGAGCCGAAGGCAGATGCTTAACGACTGCGCCACCCAGGTGCCCCTGAGTTTTTCCTTTCTAATTAAGTATACCTTTAATTTACTTTTTACTCTTTTTTGGTGGTGGCGTCTTATTGCATTAGCTAGGACTTCCAGTATAATGTTGAATAAGAGACATGAGAGAAAACACCCTTTCGTTGTTTGCAGCCACGGGGGGGAAGAATCTAGTTTCTCACATTAACCAATGTGATCTGTGAGATTTTGTATCGGTTCTTTACGGAGTTGAGGGAGTCCCTTCTCTAGGTTTATGCTGCAGACACATGTTTTGTACCTCAGTGGAGGAAAATGAGCTTAGAAATCCACAGTCTCATCAGAGGCAGCAGGAAATCTGCACAATCTCTGCTCAGGAGATATTATCTTTATTAATCTGAGCTATAAACAGATCTGCCCTGGAGGCATATTTATTTTTTGAATAGCAAATAAATCTTTATGAGAGTGGAATGTTATTAGTTAGGACAAGAAACAGATTTTTTTTCTGAGCGGCATCTTTATTGTCCTGGACAGTAAACAAACTGCTCTGAGGGGAATTCTATCCCAACACTGGTTACAACACACCTTCCACCATTTTCTGCAGGAGGAACCTTGTTCCTCCTTCCACATACATCTTGTTGACCACAACCGTGTTTCCCCAGTCTGACCAGGCAGAATGTGGTCATTTGACCTGGATATGTAAATCCCGCCCTAATGCACATGTCCGTGTGTGTATGGCTCTGACCTTCGGAATATATCTGTGGACAGTTACAACTTGAACTTGTGCACACACACGCACAGGAGTCTATAGCTAATGAGGTCAAGGAGGTGGGGGAAATTTCTGGAAAAACAGGCAGCAGTTGTAAAACCTAAAGAAAGAGCATTGCTTAAAAAAAACCAACGATGTCTGGGGGCGCCTGGGTGACTCAGTGGGTTAAGTGTGTCTGCCTTCGGCTCAGGTCATGATCCCAGGATCCTGGGATGGAGCCATGCATTGGGCTCCTTGCTCAACGGGGAGCCTGCTTCTCCCTCTCCCTCTGCTGCTCCCCCTGCTTGTGCTTGTGCTCTCTCTCTCTGTCAAATAAATAAATAAAATCTTAAAAAAAAAAAGACTTCTGGAGAAGTTGCAGGAACAGCATATATGAATAATATGTATGTAGTGCAGGGCACAGGGAAGTGGTAACAGTACAGGAAAAGGCTCCTGTCCTGAGGGATTTTCCACTCACTTTCCCAGAGACTCGAGGTGGTGACAAGGTCCTGGAAGGTGAGGGGTGTCAGCTCCACTCCCAGCTCTGGCAAATGACCCTCCATGTGTGGACATTTAACTGTGTTGCTTTCCTCATCTCCAAACACGATGTGCTGCATGGGGCCACTGGCAAAGGCTGTGCCAGTGCAGGGCTTAGGGTCCCGAGGAGGCATGACTGGGGAGGTCAGGACAGCAGGATGCTGGATCTGGGGATGGCGAGGTCTGGGGGTTGGCTCCTGGATGTTGTGGGAGGTAGTCTGGGGACCTGAACTTCTAGTTTGGGGAATAGGATAAGGGACATTTGCCAACTCCCATACTACGTGGAAGGATGTATTGAAGTCATGGGGCTGGAGACCCATGTGTGTGCCTCGGGACTGCAAAGAATCTGAGCGGCAGGGCATGACTGTGCTGTAGGGTGTTAAGAGCAGGTAAGTGGAACTTCAACATCCCATAGGGTTGAGAGAGCCCAGGTTGCTTGCTTACGCTTTGGTCTTTTTGTCTACCCCACACTCAACTTGTACAGAGCCCTCTGCCTACACAGCTCCTATGGGTGTTCATGGTGAGTACAGGCTGCATAAACACAATGCCCCAGAGCAACTGTGGGCTGTTCCAGGCATCACGCAGCAAGTCCTGTGAGAAACAAGGTCATCGCCATGAGGTCGTTGTTGAAACTAGCCCCACCTGTGTGACTTCGCCCACCGCTGGCACTGCCCAGCGTGCTGCCCACACCTGCCCCCTTGTGGGTAGGGCTTGCATGGCAACTGGCTGAGCCCTGGTGTCTGACAAGGAGCCCAAGCCCCCAGGCAGCCATGGTGGAAAGGTGTATGAGCAAGGCTGGATGTCAGCTCTCCAGGAATCCTAGGCTCCAAGGATCCGTTGTGGAAGGGCCATTGTCCTGAAATTGGTTTGGTTTGAAATGAGTGAGTTGGAGTTGTTTGGGGTTGGGTTAGGACTGAGTTGGGTGGGTCAGGTGATATTTTGGTTGGGGTTGTGGACGACGGTCAGGATGGGGATGGCATGCTGGATCCAGAAGGTCTCTCCACAGGGTGACTCGGGGGACCCCTGATCTGCATGTGGGTTTTCTGGTCCCTGACTGTATGCCTCAACTCCAGTTCTTATGATCTTAAAATGGGTTTATCTCTGCCCACTTTTTTTTTAAGATTTTATTTATTTATTTGACAGAGAGAGAGACAGCCAGCAAGAGAGGGAACACAAGCAGGGGGAGTGGGAGAGGAAGAAGTAGGCTCCTAGCGGAGGAGCCCGATGTGGGGCTCGATCCCAGAACGCCGGGATCACGCCCTGAGCCGAAGGCAGACGCCTAATGACTGCACCACCCAGGCGCCCCCACTTTTTTTTTTATTGCAGTATAGTTAACATGCTATGTTATTGTAATTTCAGTTGTACAATGTCCACTTACTTATTTTATTTTTTAAAAGAGTATTTCATTATTATTTTTTTAAGATTTTATTGATTCATTCGACAGCAAGAGAGCAAACACAAGCAGGGGGAGTGGGAGAGGAAGAAGCAGGCTCCCAGCGGAGGAGCCTGACGTGGGGCTCGATCCCAGAACGCCAGGATCACGCCCTGGGCTGAAGGCAGACGCCCAACAACTGAGCCACCCAGGCGCCCCCATTATTTTTTAAAAGTAAACTCTATCCCCAGTGTGGAGCTCAAACTCACCTACCCTACCACCCTGGGATCAAGAGTCCTGTGCTCTACCAACTGTCCCAGGCAGGTGCCTTTCAATGCCCCAAGAGCTTCCTTGGTTACTCAGATAGGAAAGGAGGAGGATTTTCTATCAAGTTTTTAACACATATCTTGGATAAGAATATGTGTTAAAAACACATAACACATAACCTGGACCATCATGAGTTGCTCTGATTTTTCAGAACAGCCTTGGTAATCAAAATGGTGGAAACCTAGAAAACCCTTCTGTTTCTCCTCTGAGACCCTCAAAGATGAACCTTGAGATGCATGAATCTAGCTCCTGAGACCTACACAGTCCATTGCAAGAAGTACTGGATTTTGTGTGGGGATACCCGTGATTTGGGTGGTCAGATGAACCAGGATCCCTAGGCCTTCAAGTGCTTGGCTGCCTTTTCCATTCTGGTTCTGAGACCACCCCTAAGAGAATCCCAAGTCCCTCTGGTACCTCAGACCATGATTTCCATGCTCTTCAGACAGAAAGGGCCATCCCTCACCCCATCCCAGGATGACTCGCCCCTCTCCTGATTGCATTCCCACCATGACCACAACATTATTCCTGGATCTCCCACTCCCTCTTAGAATGCCAACAGCTCATAGGAGACCCTCATCCTTTCTGTCACTCTGTGACAGGGAAATATCCAATTCTCCCAACTCCCAGCTGAAAGCCTCCAGCCACAGTTCTGGGAGCCCCCACTCCCAAACACCCTAAATCCATCCAAGATGCTCATCTCAGCCCAACTAGAACTATTACCTAAATCAGTGATGTTTTACAACCTCAAAGCTCACCCCAGGCCTCAGAAGATTCTCCAGCATGGGACTCACTAAAACTTTCCTCTCTCAGGCTCTGCCCCTCTGGGACCCTTTTTCGGGGTTTCTGGGAGCTCCTAATATCCCAGACCACACAGCCTCTTTCCCCAGTGTGATTCCTCAAATCACCCGGCCCCCACACCACATATTACTGCAGACATTGCCCTCTTGTCTCCTGCCTGATCTTTGTGGTTGGCTCTACCCTCAACGTAGTCTCCCCACCCAGACCCTGCCACCAACCCACAACCCCAGGGATGGCTTCAGAATTCCAGAACCTTCCCATACCCCTTGTCCATCTCTCCAGACCCCGAGCTGTGCTCCTCTGCCCCCATGTCCCTCCAACTCCACAGCACAGCTCCAGCTCTTAGCCTAGGCCCTCCGAGCCCCACTGGTCATGTACACTCTCTCTCTCTAAGAAAAATAAAAAAATAAAATCTAAAAAAAAAAAAAAAAGAGTGGAGAGTTGCTGTATCCCTGAGATCCCTGAGACTAGATGTATTTCTGGTGTATGGTGTATTTCTGGCTTTAAGAATGGCAAGTAAACTGCTTCTGGTGGTCTTGGCCATTCTATGTCTGCCCTGAAAGAACCATGTATCTTTTATAGCCACAGAGCTGAGATTTCTGAAGTCCAAACCTAGAGTCTCACCCTCTGAGTGGCTGAATTACAATGTAAAATGAGTTCCCAGCCATCCCGGTGTCTGTTGTTAAAATGAAGGCATGATTGGGAAAGAAGAGCATCTGGAATTTGAAAGGAGATATATGGGAAGACCCTGATGAAAGGGAGGATAGTGTGGTGAGGGTCCAAATAGAGATGTGGGCTGAGCCAGGGTCTAGGGGATGGAGAAGATCCAGGGAGCAAGTGTGCAATGGCTCATGTCTGAAAGGCTTTGAGGCACCTGGGGTCTGTCCTGGTATTTCAGGGAACAGTATACTCTCCCCAGAGGGAGAGCCCAAGAGGAAGAGCATGTTGAGCAGGGGGAGGGACATGAGTGGTAAAAAGAAGTTTCTCAAAAAGCAGGTGGGATGACCTTGTGTCTGGAGGGATCCATGGAGGAGAAGGGTCCAGGGTCTCTACCGCTTACACCTCTCCCACCAAGTTCAGCTCAGTCCTGGTCTGTCCTCCACCATGTGGCTGTACCCAGCGGGTCCCCTGCCCACCTCCAGGTCCATCTGGCAAGGTGCTGCCTCAGTGCCTAGCTGTTTGTCAAGAACTCTGAAGGGTCTAAGATATACTGCCTTGCAAACAAATGTGAGCCAGCCAGTGTCGTGGGTGCTGGCAGAACACAACAGATCCTGGGTCAGAGGCAGGATTTTACTACTCATGGCACAGCAGGCAGCATGGTAGCTTTATTTTTTTTTTTTATTTTTTTAAAGATTTTATTTATTTACTTGACAGAGATAGAGACAGCCAGCGAGAGAAGGAACACAAGCAGGGGAAGTGGGAGAGGAAGAAGCAGGCTCCTAGCGGAGGAGCCTGATGTGGGGCTCGATCCCATAACGCCAGGATCATGCCCTGAGCCGAAGGCAGGCGCTTAACCGCTGTGCCACCCAGGCGCCCCAGCATGGTAGCTTTATATTCACACCAGTTCCCCTGGCTCCCCAAGGCCCATGGGGGTGATCAGAGGAGCATAGGTGGATTCTGTGCACATAGTGGTTTGTGCCGTAGCTGAGGACCTGAGCGTAGGAATCCTTAATCTTATCAGGGGGCTGCTGGCAAACTTTCCCCAAGTCAGTCTCTGATGGAGATATTATCTTTATAATTCTGGGCTGCAAACAAAATTGCTCTGGAGGGGCATATAATTTTTATTGTCCTTGACAGTAAACAAATATTACCTTTTATTAGATCATGGACAGTACACAGCCTTCTCCGAGGGAGATACCATCTTGAAAGGCTGCATGATAGACAAACAATCTTGGAAGACAGTCCAGAATAAAAAATGTATTCATTCCTTTGCTCTGAAGGCACGTGACACGCTCGTGGAGAATTTCTAACAACATGAGTCTGGTCTCACCCTCTACGTTTCGCCCGCAAGAAAGGGAAAGGTAACATCACTCAGTTTTCCTCATGCTCTTCCTCCACCATATTTGCATGCCCTCTGCTCACTGGAGTTCCAGCCCTGATTCCCAACAACAGGGGGAAGAGTGCGGTCATTTGATCCGTGGGATTGTGTCCAATCTTGCCCTAGTGTTGGCTCCTGTGTCTGTGTGTGTGGCTTTGACCTTGAGGGGATGTATCTATGTTTCCCAGTGTAGAGGTTCATCGTCCTTTGACCTCGAAAACGGCCTGTTTGGTAATTGTGCACAGTGCAGCTCTGTGTGTATCTGTGTGGCAAGCGTGCAAGGCCTTACCTGTCTCCTACTTGCCTGCAATTGCGAACTTTGTTATCAGATGTGAAACGCAGTGAGAGACCTTGAACATCAAGCATCTGACTTGGGGGCTGATGTAGAGAAGGATAGATACGTCCTGTCCTGAAGCCTGTATCTCCAGCTATGTCTCCGTCATCTTCAATACCCAGCCTTGTGTCCAGGTGTGGCGCTGGAGTCTGATACCCTGGGTCCACACCTGAGTGCTTGGCCTCTGGGTTTGTGCTTGCCACTTTGAATCACCACTAAGTGGCTTGTGGATTAAGCCGGTTTTGACCTTGACTATCTTACCTGGGTCTGCATATATGTCTGAGTGTGACCGTATTTGTGTCCACAACATGAATATCCACACGTATGTCCCATAGATCATGTATCTTTGATTAAAATAACTACTATTTATTAAGCGACAATTTGTCCTAGGCATTATCTCTCTCTCTCACACACACACAGACACACACACAGACACACACACACACAGATCCCTATTTAACCTTACAACAACCTCCATTTAGCAGATGAGGAAATGGAAACACACAGAAGTCAAACACTGGATAGAATACTATTTTAGAGACCTATGTTTGTGAACATGTCTTTAGGGGCCTGAGTGCATCCTGACGTCTCTCCTGTATATCCTTATTCAGGACCCCAGCTTGTATGTCTAGACCCTGTGTACAAGTATGTGCATCTCTGGATTGAATGCGTTCAGACCTCCACTGGACACTGTGAATTTAGGTCTGAGTTTGTACATCCAAAGCTTTGGGTCAGTGTGTATGTGTGTGTGAGTGTGTGTGTGCGTGCATAGGCACTCATGACTTCTCTGTCTATATCCATATGCACATAAGAACATCTATTGTGATTCTTTTTTTTTTTAAGATTTTATTTATTTATTTGACTGAGAGAGACAGCGAGAGAGGGAACACTAGCAAGGGGAGTGGGAGATGGAGAAGCTGACTTCCTGCCAAGCAGGGAGCTGGATACGGGGCTCGATCCCAGAATGCTGGGATCATGACCCAAGCCGAAGGCAGACGCTTAACCACTGAGCCACCCAGGCGCCCCCTATTGTGATTCTTGAATCACATGCATATGTCTAGTGAATTTCAGCTTGAAGTGCTGTCCATACAGTACCCAAGTTTGAAAGTGTGATCCACATGTGTGCATATCCATGAAAGAGTATGACCACATTCATAACCTTGTGTGACACTGAATTCACTATTCTCTCCAGTGAATCTCCCATGTTCATTGCATTGTACCAAGGGCTGTGTTCTGGGCTCCATCTTGCATCGTGGACTACCCAAGTTGCCCGATGGACACAAAAGTGTCTGCAGGTATGAAGGGTAGGGGCTCAGACTCCTTCAGGTCATGGGTGGAGGCAGGATGTGGGCAGGCTTAGGAGTGGGATTGGGTTGGGTTGGGTTTCCCTTGCCCCAGAGAAAATGCTTTGGATAGGGTTGAGGATGGAGTAGGAAAAGCAGTTAGAATGGGGGTGGAGTTGTGGTTGTGGTTAGGACTGGAACAGGGCTGGGCTGGGTTGGATAGGCATTGGACTGGGTGGTGTAAGGGTTGGCTTGGGATGGCATTGCTGGGGTTTGAAATGGTTTGGTTTGATTTGGATGGGGATGATGTGGGGGTTGAACTGGGAATGGTGGGCGATGTATTTGGGGATGTTAAAGACCTGGGGGTTAGGATTGGGTTGTGTTGTATGTGAGGATGGTGTGGGTTTGGTTTGATTTTGAATGGGGAGGATGTGGGGGCCGTGTTCCTTTAGGTTGAGTTGGGTGGGTTCATTTGCCTTGGGTTGGACATGTGTAGGGTTGGGGTTGGTTGGGTTGAGTTGTATTGGGTTTTGGTTGAGGCTGTGTATGTGGATTAGGATGGGGATTGGGTGCTGTATCCAGGGGTTCGTCACTCACACTGAGTCACATTTCTCCCACAGGGTGACACTGATCTGTGTGTAGGGGAGGCCAGGTAACTGACTGAATGTATTCTTGTACCCCAGTCTTTATGGTCTTCACTTGTGAGTGTCTATGACCACTTCTCTCACTTCCTATCTTGGGATCTAGCTTTTCATGTTGCTCAGCTCAGAAAGGGGAAAGATTTGATCAAGTGCTTGACATGGGAGGGGCTGGACCCCCATGTCTCCCATGGGTGAGAGCCCCCTTCCTGGCTCATACATGGCTTTCTTCTCCCTTGTCTTATCATGGCAGAAGGGGCAAAGGACCCCTTTTAAGTGCACTCATTCCATTCATGAGGGCTCTTCCTTTGTGACATAACCACTTCCCAAAGGCCCCACCTCCTCAAACCATCTCACCGGGGAGTAGCAGTTCAACACATGAATTTGGGGGGATGCAGACATTCCGTCTATAGCTTGTAGGACACATTCTGGGTCAACACTGGAGGCCCAAAAGGCTCAATCTAGTTCTTGAATCTCTTCAGAAACTCCAAAATGTGACATTCAATGCCACTTAATGCTGAGGTGCATTAACGAGGCCCCGAGATCTAAATGTTCATTGGAGTGGAGCCACTGGATTCTTTGAGGGTTCTCTTGACCTGGATGTGGAGGTGATCTCGGTGTCCTGGGTCATCAGATGCCCAGGTTGAAGACAGGAGTTGGTTGGGGCTCTATGTCGAGACCTCTGAATTGTTTTGGAGAACACTGGATTTCGGGATGCTAGGAGACTCGTTCCAGAATACCTTTGGAATTTCGTATCACTGGGTCCAGTAGTGCTGGGATTTTGGAACTCTGGCACCTCAAGAACTGATTTTCAGGGGGACGTTATAGTAGGGGAACTCATTCCTGCATCTGGAAATACAGGAATCTCGGAGTTCTGAAATCCAAGCTCATATCTCAGGGATGTGGGAAGTTGGGGGACAGGCATCTTGGCTCAGGGAGGTGCAGAGATCAGAGAGGTTCAGAGACACAGTGCACCTATTTGAGAGTCCAATGGACTTTGGGGTGCAAAATCTCTCTTGGCATGTAGGCATTGGAGGCTTTGTAATAGGCATCCTGATTCTGCAGAGCTGCTGATTCTTTTTTCTTGGGCTTCCCCTCACTGCCTGTGTTGCCAAGAGCAAGGCAAGAGAGCTGTAGGCCCTGGCCCATTGGGCCTCCGACCCCGGAATATATCCAGCGTGATTAAGGACCTAAGAACAACAGGTGCTTGCTCTTTCACCCCTCCCATAGCCCTGGGGTGGGGGGCGGGGACTGTCCACACCCAGAAGCAGGGCCAGGCCTTGGCTAGCAGCAGAGCAGGGGCGTGGCCATGGGGGATGTAGGCTTTAAAGGCTCCCAGGGTTGCTCCCCAGCTCCTAGCTCACTGTCTGCCAGCTCCCGGACACTCTGTGCCCCATGTGGTTCCTGCTCCTGTGCCTGGCAATGTCCCTGGGGTGGACTGGTGAGTAGAGTGGATCTGAGAAAAGGAGAGGGGTCCCGACTCTCATGGTGCTCTGACCCCGCCGCCCCCACAAGGCCATCCCCTCTCCCCATCCATGCACCCTATTCCTCCCACCCACAGTCCAGCCCAGGCAGGGTACCAGTCTCTTCCTACCTCTCCCACTCCCACCCCAAAACCTTCCTTAGCTCTCCACCCTGCCACCTTCCTCACAGTCCTCTCTGCCACACTGGGTCCCTGCTTCCTCCCTGTGACCCCCAGACAGTTCCCAGGCAGGCACAGCCTGGGGCCATCTCTGTCTCTCTCTTTGGGGTTCCCCAACTCTTTCAAGCAGTTCTCCCTCCTCACTGGACCCAGGGACCCTGATCCTTCTGTCCTACCTCCTAGTTCTCCATGGTCCAGTGCTCTGGCTCCTGAGCCCCCAGTTGACCTTTCCCATTCAGCTGTCATCTCTCAGCCCCATGCCCTAAATACTGACACCTTCTCAGAACCCCAAAGTCCCATGCCAGGCATAGAAGATATTTAAGACTGAGACCCCTTAACACCCCTCAAATTCTTCCCTCCCAGTCAATGACCCTCTCCTTTGAAGTCCTTCACACTTGTTTCTAGAACCCCTTCCTCTTCTTTGAGCCAACACCCCCACCAAAGCCAGCCATCCCCAAGTCCAAGAACTCCAAATCACCACAGAACAGCCGGCTTCCACGCCACAAGTTGCTCCAGAGCTGCCTTGGTTTTTTTTTCCACCTGATTCCTGGGGTGGGGTCTATTTCAACAGAATGTCTCCCCACCTAGGACCCATCACCAACACAGTTAAGGGACTGCAGGAGAATTGCAGGCCCTTATGGTACCTCTTGCCCGTCTCCCCCGACACCTAGCGTTGCTCTTCTGCACCTGTGTCCCTCTCCTAGCCTAGACCCTCCCGGCCCCATTGCCACCTCCCACCCGCCCTCACCCAGCACCCCCTCTGCAGGTGCTGTGCCTCCCATCCAGTCCCCGATCAGCGGAGGCTCGGAGTGCAAGAATTTCCAACCCTGGCTGTTGCTTGTGTATAATTTCAGTAACATCGGGTGCGGAGGCGTCCTGGTGCACCCACAGTGGGTGCTCACAGCTGCCCATTGCATGCACAAGTGAGTCTGAGCATGGGGTCTGGGGAGGGGGGGGGGTGTCTGTACTCCCACGGGAATAAACAACTGGGCGCAGACCCTGGGTTCACCTCAGGGGAGGTTGGGGGTCTCAGGGAAACAAAGATGGCACTGGTCTGGGTCCCATGGAAAGTGGCAGGGACAACCCCAGGAAGCCCTCCCACGGCAGCCTGTCTCTCTGTCTCTCCCTGTGACTGTCTTCCTGTGTCTCCCTGCCCTGTGTCTCCGTGTCTCTCAGTAACTGGCTCTGGTGTGTGTCTGTCTATCTGAGTATGATTTATCTCTGTCTCCCTCTCTGTTTGGTCTCGGTGTCTCTGTGTGTCCCCCCCGTGTCTGTCCACCTCTGGGTCCCTCCGCTGCACCCCTGTACCTGTATGTCTCAGCCTCTACCTTGCTGCTCCATCTCTCTCTCTGGGTCTCTGCCTCACTCCCTCTCCCCCATCGCTGCTGAGCACCCCCAGGATGGGACTGAGGGGGACCCCCAGAGAAAAGGAAGGGATTATTCTGACATGTGTGTGTGAGGGGGGCGCTTCTCATGTGCCCAGCTCCTCCCTCCAGGACAATGATACACTCCAGGGGACACAGGGAAGGGCTGGTTTCAGCTGGAACCTGCTGGGGGCCCTGGAGGAAGGAAGAAAAGGAGGAGAAAGAGGAGGGGGGGTGGGGAAGAGAAGGGGGAGGAGGAGTAGTAAGGGGAGGGTGGAGGAGGAGAAGGGGAGACAGTCTGGAGAGGAAGGGAGAGGGAGGAGGTGGAGAGGTTCTGGGAGGGAGGGGGATGCTGACCTTGGGCTGGGGGCCAGTCCACCCGCTGCCGGGGAGCCAGCCCCACAGCACCGGCTGCCACTGAGCTGGTCCCAGGCCCCCTCCAGCCCTTCCGGGTCCTCCTCCCTCTCTGTTCTCTCTCAGGCTGTCGGCCTCCTCCCTCCCATTTCTTACCCTCTCCCCTTGCTTCCTGTCGCTGTCTCACTGGGCCTGCTGCTCCTTCTTCCCGTCTGTTCTTTCACTCTGCATCTTTCCAGGGACCCTTTCTCAGGGTCGCTGCGTTTTTGCTTCCTCTCCTGTCCCCTTTGTGCTCCTTCTGGCTCCCTGTTCTACCCTCTGCCTTGTTCCTTCTCCTGTTTCAAGCTCTCTCTTTTTCACTACTTCTCTTTGTTTCTGGATCTGCATTTCATGCTGTCACAATCTTTTGTTTTCCCAAGGTCTCTATTTTTCCATGACTACTTCTTTCCTGCAGGCGCTCCCTCTCTCTCCACGATTGCTCCTTGTTTCTCTCTATCTTCGGGATTCTCCCTGGCCCCAACTCCCTTTCCCCCTCCTCTCTCCTCATTCCCTGGAGTCTCCTCTCTCCCCAGAAATTACCAGCTCTGGCTGGGTCGCAACAACCTGTTTATGGACGAAGACACTGCCCAGGTTTTCAGCCGAATTACAAGCTTCCCACACCCTGAATTCAACCTGAATCTCCTGAAAAACCACGCCCACCTCCCCGGAGAGGACTACAGCCACGACCTCATGCTGCTGCGCCTGGCAGAGCCCGCCCAGAAAACAGATGCTGTGGGGGTCCTGGACCTGCCCAACCAGGAACCCCAACTGGGGAGCACCTGCTATGCCTCTGGCTGGGGCAGCTTTGAACGAGGTAAGTGTACCCCAGGGCCAGACCCTGCAGCCTGGAGCCCAGACACTTGGGTATGGGGGGGAGGGGGCTGGGGACTGGACTCAGGGTCTGAGAAAGGAGGGGCCGAGGAGCCACCTGGGGTCTGGTCACAGCCCTTTTTGTCTTGGTCCATAGTCACATACATCGGCAATTTCCAGTGCGTGGACCTCAAACTCCTGCCCAATGATGTCTGTGCCAAGGCCCACTCCCAGAAGGTGACAGATCACATGCCGTGCACTGGGCCTTTGGAGGGCAACAGTGACAGGTGCCTGGTGAGCCAGCCTCTCCCCCTCGACCACCTGGGCTCGGGGAGGGAACCCAGATTCAGGGTGGGGGTGCAAGGGTTCACCAGGCATCGGTCCCACTGCTGCCCAGCTATAGCCCCGCCCCTAGTGCCTCTGCCCCTGTCCTATCCCACACCCCCATCCAGACACTACCTGCACCTCAGTCCTGCACATCACTATTCACCCCTTCCTCCATGCAGCACCTACTTACCGAGCACCTACTGCATGCCCCACACCAACCTAGCCCCTGGGAAGACAGCAGTGACCAGACAGAGAGCAGCCCCCCTCACGGAGCCAGCCCCCCGCCGTGAGGGGACACAGACAGAAACAGTGAACGTCACACAGAAGTGACAGTGCATGTTAGGAGGTGCTGGTGCCGCGGGGCAGAAGGAGACATCACGACATCGTGGAGCCAGGGGACAGCCCTGTGGTGAGGGAGAAGACAGGGAGGAGGCGGGGCTGAGCGGACACCTGCAGCAGGAGAGGGGGAGCCCAGCATGACAGGAGGGGGGGAAGAGCAGAGGAAGAGCAGGTGCCGAGGCCCTGGGGGGGAAGCGGCCTGGGGTGTGTGAGGGTGTCAGCCAGGCCAGTGTGGATGGAGCCCAGGGAGCAAGGGGAGAGGGCGGGAGGCGACACCAGAGGGAAGAAAGGGGCCCATCCCGTGGGGCCTCACCTGGGGCCACAGGGAGGTAAGTGCCGCTCCTCTGAGGGACCCCGGGGCCGTGCACACTGCTGAGCAGAAGCAGGACGGGGCCTGACTTGGGTGTTCACAGGGCCCTCAGGGGTCTGTGTGGGGTCAGACAGCAGGGGTGAGGACAGGCAGGAGGCCTGGTGTGGAGTGAGGATAGGGGTGGCCAGGGTGGAGGCAGGGAGGGCCAAGGGGTCCACTCCTGATACCTCTAAAGGGAGCCCCCAGGGTTTGCTGAGCGACTGCGAGCAAAGAGAGGAGCAGATATGACCTAGAATGATCCGAACTTTGGCCTTAGTCTCTCGGCTGAGCAGCTTCAAGGAGATGTCTACACTAACAATACCCCCCCCCCAGCACACAGGTGGGCACCCCAGCCTTTCACCTCCCTGAGGCCCACTTGAGCCCAGCATTTTTCACCAAGCCTGGGCCTCCTCCACCCCTGGGTCTGTAAGTCTCCCACTCCTAACTTCACCTCCCCCAACCCATCCATCCCCAAGCCTGGCCCCTCCTGCCCAACCCCCACGGACTTACCCATTGTCCCCTCATGTCTGTTGCCTAGCTCAACCCAGGTTTGTCCTTGTTCCGACCTGGACCCTCACCCTAGCCTTCTTCACAGGCCTCTGGCCCTCATTCTTTCCTTGTATCTCATCCCTGTCCTGCCACAGTGGATCATTCTAATCTCAGAACTGACCTTGCCCCTCCCTGCTCACCCCCTTCCATGGGCCCTGTGGAGCGGTATCCAGTCAGAGGAAGCTGTTTGGGAGAGGTGACGTCAGAGCTGAGCCCTGAATGTTGGAGGGTCCGGTAGATGGACCCCACTTTCCCCCCCCACTGACCTGTCTGCTGGGACTATTCTCCTGGACCCTCCCCCCTGCGCAGAAACTAGACCCTGAAGTCTTCTCTCCATTGGCCAGGACTCGAGCTGCTGTACCCTCTGTTGGAATCCCGCTGGCCCGAACCCGAAGCCTTGCTGACCTTCCTTTTCCTCCCCCCTTTGTGCTGCAGGGCGACTCGGGGGGCCCACTGATCTGCGATGGAGTGCTTCAAGGAATCACATCCTGGGGCCACATCCCATGTGGCAGCCCCGATATGCCTGTTGTCTACACCAAACTGATTCCCTACCTGCAATGGATCAAAGAGACCATGTCGGCCAACAGCTGAATGGCTCTGACCTTCCCCTCCCCTTAGTTAAATAGAATACACAGCAAATTCTGGCATCATCTGTCATTTCTAGATGTGGAAGTTAGGGACCCACCCGGCCTAGGTCCTAAAGTGTGGAGTCAGGGGTAGAGACGGGGAAGACCAGTGGCTTTCAAATGGGGGCACCCCCTCCCCCCATCCTGGCCTCCAGGGGCCATTAGGCAATGTCTGCAGACATCGTCTCACACAGATTCTGGAGAGACACACTTAAGGCAGGGGTGGCCATGTTCTTGTGGGAGGGATGGGTGCCCACCCTGGGAGGGTGGACGGTGACATGTGGTAGACGTTCCCCATAGGACACTGAGCAGAGCTGGAAGTACAAAGCAGATGCATGCACACCAAGGACAGAGTTCAAAGCACAGCCATGAGTGAGAAAGTGTGAACACACACTGAGTCACGGAGCAAAACAGCCTTACAAAGTTACAGTCTGCGCCCACAGTACTCGTTCTGTAGAATACAGTCAAGTAATGATGCCGAGAAGACACCAGAAGGGGTGCCTGTGGGGCGTGCGAGTGGATTGTGGGGATGAGAGGGGATCATTAGTTATTAGTCGAGGGTTTGAATCCATGAATTGAATATAAACACAGTGGCGGGATCGGTCAGGGATGCTGAGTCAATGGTCCATGAGCCAAGGAACACAGTTACTTCAGCCCCCTGCCCATGAGGGCCCCAAAGAGAGTGAATCAAGAGGGAACTGCGTGGCCTCCTCAGACACCACCGCAGGAAGCTTGGGCTGTCGCCTCGGGACAGGATCCAGGCTGGGAGATGCGGACTGGGGACCGAGCTTTTAGGGACAGACCCCGCTCCCCCGGGCACATGGGCAGCGACAAGGACCGAAAAGCGCACTGTGGGATGTAAGTGTCAGCCGGACACCGGTGGTGATGCCCTGGTGCTGACCCAGTCCGGCTCCGTGGTTGCTGACTTCGGTTTGGCTGTTTGGACCCAACAGGAAGTCGAAGTTGCGGTGGATGAGTGCACCCCTCCCCCCCCCAGCACGTCAGTGTCCTGGCAGCCTCCCGCTCCTCTGCGCTCCCACCTGAACATCAGCCCCATCTCAATTCCATCCACAAGCAATTCCGTGGCAAGCCCATCCCGTCTCCGCTGCTCTCCAGCTTTGGCCGGAAACCTTTTCCAGAGCTGAGGAAAAGCGCGCGCTCTTCTACTCAGGCCCCACCCCCAAGACGAAGCCCCGCCCCGGCCCCGCCCCGCCTCCAACTCAGGCCCCGCCCCAAGCCCCACACTGGGCTTCTAGAGCACCCACAGGGGATGCAGAGGAGTGGTCTGCCCTCCAGGCCTGGCCTGTACTCCAGGAGGCGGGTCAGAGCACAAAGGGGAGGAGCCTGGTCTTGGGGCGGGGCCAGAGCTCGGGGGGCGGGGTCAGGACCAAGGAAGGTTCATGACGGTGAGGCCTGGACGCAGTCTCCAGTCAAGAAAGCTCCACGTTGCGACCACTCTAACGCACCTCTCTCCCTCCACACCTCGCCTCTCCCCACCCTCCGACACAACAGTTGCAAAACCCGCCTGGGTGCGCACAGCCTCTCAAATTCACACTCTTTCCCTCCCCAACCCCGGGCCTCTCTGCCCATGCAAGAGTCCTGGGGAAGTCTTTAGGTGAGTGTGAGGCTGTTAGCTAAGGCCTGACCATTCCCCTCTCACTCCGTGCTTCCAGTGTCTCCCCAGAGATCTCTGGGCAGAGAAGGGCTGCAGGAAGGGCACCTCATCCTCAGCCCTGAGACTTTAGCCCTGAGACGGGAGCCTAGAGACATAGAGACAGGAATGCGAGACAGCCAGGAGGAAAAGAGAAAGTGTCAGCAACAATTAGGAACAGTGGCAGCAGAGGGAAGATGGCGTGACAGTGACAAAAATAAAATAAAATTAAGAGAAACACACAATGAGGTTCAAAAACACGGAGTTTCAGAGAGAAAGAGACAGAAAGCTAAGGCTGGTGGCTGAATGGGTTAAGCGTCTGCCTTCGGCTGAGGTCGTCATGATCCCAGAGTCCTGGGATCGAGTCCCACATTGGCCTTCTCGCCCAGCAGGGAGTCTACTTCTCCCTCTGCTTGTGCTCTCTCTCTTTCTGACAAATAAGCAAATAAAATCTGAAAGAAAGAAAGAAAGAAAGAAAGAAAGAAAGAAAGA